>NC_000070.6:83961676-84261676 GCF_000001635.26 Mus musculus
CAGATATCTACAGAACATTTTATCCCTAAAACAAAAGGATATACCTTCTTCTCAGCACCTCATGGTACCTTCTCCAAAATTGACCACATAATAGGTCACAAATCAGGCCTCAACAGATTCAAAAATATTGAAATTGTCCCATGTATCCTATCAGATCACCATGCACTAAGGCTGATCTTCAATAACAAAATAAATAACAGAAAGCCAACATTCACATGGAAACTGAACAACACTCTTCTCAATGATACCTTGGTCAAGGAAGGAATAAAGAAAGAAATTAAAGACTTTTTAGAGTTTAATGAAAATGAAGCCACAACGTACCCAAACCTTTGGGACACAATGAAAGCATTTCTAAGAGGGAAACTCATAGCTATGAGTGCCTTCAAGAAAAAACGGGAGAGAGCACATACTAGCAGCTTGACAACACATCTAAAAGCTCTAGAAAAAAAGGAAGCAAATTCACCCAAGAGGAGTAGACGGCAGGAAATAATCAAACTCAGGGGTGAAATCAACCAAGTGGAAACAAGAAGAACTATTCAAAGAATTAACCAAACGAGGAGTTGGTTCTTTGAGAAAATCAACAAGATAGATAAACCCTTAGCTAGACTCACTAAAGGGCACAGGGACAAAATCCTAATTAACAAAATCAGAAATGAAAAGGGAGACATAACAACAGATCCTGAAGAAATCCAAAACACTATCAGATCCTTCTACAAAAGGCTATACTCAACAAAACTGGAAAACCTGGACGAAATGGACAAATTTCTGGACAGATACCAGGTACCAAAGTTGAATCAGGATCAAGTTGACCTTCTAAACAGTCCCATATCCCCTAAAGAAATAGAAGCAGTTATTAATAGTCTCCCAGCCAAAAAAAGCCCAGGACCAGACGGGTTTAGTGCAGAGTTCTATCAGACCTTCAAAGAAGATCTAACTCCAGTTCTGCACAAACTTTTTCACAAAATAGAAGTAGAAGGTATTCTACCCAACTCATTTTATGAAGCCACTATTACTCTGATACCTAAACCACAGAAAGATCCAACAAAGATAGAGAACTTCAGACCAATTTCTCTTATGAACATCGATGCAAAAATTCTTAATAAAATTCTCGCTAACCGAATCCAAGAACACATTAAAGCAATCATCCATCCTGACCAAGTAGGTTTTATTCCAGGGATGCAGGGATGGTTTAATATACGAAAATCCATCAATGTAATCCATTATATAAACAAACTCAAAGACAAAAACCACATGATCATCTCGTTAGATGCAGAAAAAGCATTTGACAAGATCCAACACCCATTCATGATAAAAGTTTTGGAAAGATCAGGAATTCAAGGCCAATACCTAAACATGATAAAAGCAATCTACAGCAAACCAGTAGCCAACATCAAAGTAAATGGAGAGAAGCTGGAAGCAATCCCACTAAAATCAGGGACTAGACAAGGCTGCCCACTTTCTCCCTACCTTTTCAACATAGTACTTGAAGTATTAGCCAGAGCAATTCGACAACAAAAGGAGATCAAGGGGATACAAATTGGAAAAGAGGAAGTCAAAATATCACTTTTTGCAGATGATATGATAGTATATATAAGTGACCCTAAAAATTCCAACAGAGAACTCCTAAACCTGATAAACAGCTTCGGTGAAGTAGCTGGATATAAAATTAACTCAAACAAGTCAATGGCCTTTCTCTACACAAAGAATAAACAGGCTGAGAAAGAAATTAGGGAAACAACACCCTTCTCAATAGCCACAAATAATATAAAATATCTCGGCGTGACTCTAACGAAGGAAGTGAAAGATCTGTATGATAAAAACTTCAAGTCCCTGAAGAAAGAAATTAAAGAAGATCTCAGAAGATGGAAAGATCTCCCATGCTCATGGATTGGCAGGACCAACATTGTAAAAATGGCTATCTTGCCAAAAGCAATCTACAGATTCAATGCAATCCCCATCAAAATTCCAACTCAATTCTTCAACGAACTAGAAGGAGCAATTTGCAAATTCATCTGGAATAACAAAAAACCGAGGATAGCAAAAACTCTTCTCAAGGATAAAAGAACCTCTGGTGGAATCACCATGCCTGACCTAAAGCTTTACTACAGAGCAATTGTGATAAAAACTGCATGGTACTGGTATAGAGACAGACAAGTGGACCAATGGAATAGAATTGAAGACCCAGAAATGAACCCACACACCTATGGTCACTTGATCTTCGACAAGGGAGCCAAAACCATCCAGTGGAAGAAAGACAGCATTTTCAACAATTGGTGCTGGCACAACTGGTTGTTATCATGTAGAAGAATGCGAATCGATCCATACTTATCTCCTTGTACTAAGGTCAAATCTAAGTGGATCAAGGAACTTCACATAAAACCAGAGACACTGAAACTTATAGAGGAGAAAGTGGGGAAAAGCCTTGAAGATATGGGCACAGGGGAAAAATTCCTGAACAGAACAGCAATGGCTTGTGCTGTAAGATCGAGAATTGACAAATGGGACCTAATGAAACTCCAAAGTTTCTGCAAGGCAAAAGACACTGTCTATAAGACAAAAAGACCACCAACAGACTGGGAAAGGATCTTTACCTATCCTAAATCAGATAGGGGACTAATATCCAACATATATAAAGAACTCAAGAAGGTGGACCTCAGAAAATCAAATAACCCCCTTAAAAAATGGGGCTCAGAACTGAACAAAGAATTCTCACCTGAGGAATACCGAATGGCAGAGAAGCACCTGAAAAAATGTTCAACATCCTTAATCATCAGGGAAATGCAAATCAAAACAACCCTGAGATTCCACCTCACACCAGTCAGAATGGCTAAGATCAAAAATTCAGGTGACAGCAGATGCTGGCGAGGATGTGGAGAAAGAGGAACACTCCTCCATTGTTGGTGGGATTGCAGGCTTGTACAACCACTCTGGAAATCAGTCTGGCGGTTCCTCAGAAAATTGGACATAGTACTACCGGAGGATCCAGCAATACCTCTCCTGGGCATATATCCAGAAGAAGCCCCAACTGGTAAGAAGGACACATGCTCCACTATGTTCATAGCAGCCTTATTTATAATAGCCAGAAACTGGAAAGAACCCAGATGCCCCTCAACAGAGGAATGGATACAGAAAATGTGGTACATCTACACAATGGAGTACTACTCAGCTATTAAAAAGAATGAATTTATGAAATTCCTAGCCAAATGGATGGACCTGGAGAGCATCATCCTGAGTGAGGTAACACAATCACAAAGGAACCCACACAATATGTACTCTCTGATAAGTGGATACTAGCCCAAAACCTAGGATACCCACGATATAAGATACAATTTCCTAAACACATGAAACTCAAGAAAAATGAAGACTGAAGTGTGGACACTATGCCCCTCCTTAGAAGTGGGAACAAAACACCCATGGAAGGAGTTACAGAAACAAAGTATGGAGCTGAGATGAAAGGATGGACCATGTAGAGACTGCCATATCCAGGGATCCACCCCATAATCAGCTTCCAAATGCTGACACCATTGCATACACTAGCAAGATTTTACTGAAAGGACCCAGATGTAGCTGTCTCTTGTGAGACTATGCCGGGGCCTAGCAAACACAGAAGTGGATGCTCACAGTCAGCTAATTGATGGATCACAGGGCTCCCAATGGAGGAGCTAGAGAAAGTACCCAAGGAGCTAAAGGGATCTTCAACCCTATAGGTGGAACAACATTATGAACTAACCAGTACCCCTGAGCTCTTGACTCTAGCTGCATATGTATCAAAAGATGGCCTAGTCGGCCATCACTGGAAAGAGAGGCCCATTGGACACGCAGACTTTGTGTGCCCCGGTACAGGGGAACGCCAGGGCCAAAGGGGGGGAGTGGGTGGGTAGGGGAGTGGGGGTGGGTGGGTAAGGGGGTCTTTTGGTATAGCATTGGAAATGTAAATGAGCTAAATACCTAATAAAAAATGGAAAAAAAAAAAAAAAAAAAAAACAAAATGCCATAGTGGAAGGTCAGAGTGAAGATATTGGGTTTATGTCTAGTTGTGCTCAATGTGGGAGAAGGCATGGACTTTATTAGAAATGAGCAGAAAGCCCATGTTTCTGGGGTCACTGGGACTCCTAAACCAGCATGGCCAGTTGAAGTTCTTTGATCTGAGCCATACACAGCTCAGGCTTTAACACTTACCACAGGAGACGTTCAGCAAATCCGCCTATAATTGATAGATAACCAGGAAACCTCCAATATACACAGCACTTCCCTTAATTAATGAAATTACCCCAGAATAAAAACATAACCTATTTTATCAGGTGGGAATGAGCCTGAAACCACTCAATGGCTCCCTAAATGTTCTGATGGTGAGATGGATACCAGCAGGAAGCATCTTCCGTGGTCTAGGGCTAGGAGCGTGTATCATTCCTCAGGCACCGCAGAGTTCTAAGCTTGGTTCTTTTGAAATAAAAATGATGCCGAAGCAGGAGCCCAGATAATCTGGGACATAGCTCAGCTCCAAAGTCACAGCTAGTCTTGACAGGAAAACTACAGGGGAAGTAACAGCGATATTGTTCTAGGCTTTTCCTGCATGGGTTTTCGAGGCCGTGTCCCTGTATTAAGAAATCAGTACTTGATCGTGCCATGGACTATGAACAGTGCTTTCTGATTTGACCCATAAGAGTGTTGGAAAAAACAGATGCTCATCTGGCTGCATTGAAAGTCTACAGCAGGCAGCATCTCTGGTCAGAGGCCACCCAGACTCTTATTGATACGGTTTGAATTATGTTTTCCACAAATGCCTATGTGGAAGTCCTAACCTTGGTACCTCAGAATGTGACTTTATCTAGTAGCTAAAAGGAAGTTCTTAGGATGAGCCCTAATCCCATATGGCTGGTATCCTTAAAAAAGGAGGCAATGTGGAGATGAATACAGGAAGGAAGTGGGGTGAAAATGAAAGCAGTAATCTAAGTGATGCTTTCTTCCTAACTCAGCAAACAGAACAGACTGCCGGCCAGCAAGCAGCCAGGAGCCCAGAGAGGACTGTGGCAGATTCTCTCTTCCATCCCCAGGAAGCACCAAATCTGACAACACCTACATTTCAGAAGTCCCATCTCCAGAGCTGTGAGACTCTTACTGTGGTTTTCCAACCACCTTGGTAGTGGTACTTTGTAAGAAGAGCTTTAGCCACTGCACACCTGTGGACTCACGGCCAACGAAAACCCGGCTTCCTTGTTTTAGTAGCAGAGACTTCCATATCTATTATAGTTTTGGATCTTGCTCTAAGTACTTTCCTTCTATATACCATGCATTTCTCACAAGAACACTGTGAAAAGGGAGCTTTAAGTAGTCTTACTTTGCACATGAGGAAATTTAGGCTCAGAGGGATTCAATAACATGCCCACCCACTGTAACAGCTGATGTGTGGTGCAGCCAGCAGGCAAACCCAGGCAGATTGGCTCCAGAGCCTGGGTACTACCTTCCCATATGTGTGATAAAGGCCACTTCCAAAGCAGCTCCGCAGTTTTAGAGAAAGCTGGAACCTGGGAACTTTTTCTTCCCATACAATAGCAGAGTGTCTGTTTCTAATCCCATAGGGTAGCCTCTGTCACTCTTAGTTGCTAGAGTCTTGCCTTCCTCCAGCATTCTCCTAATGGATGTGCCCTACTTCATCAAAGTCTTCACTAACTACCATAGTATTTAAACCAAGGCAGATTCTCAGATGTGGTCTGTTCAACTGGAAAATTAAGAAGTTATCAAATATGATGATCTAAATATGATATGGATTTTTATGTTGCACTACACTAATGATCACATATTAAATAAACATGTGGACAACTAAAAGACACCATCAGAATCTACAGCCATTAAGCAGGTATCCCCACATCTAGAAGGTTTTTTATTGTTTTTTTTAATTTTTATTTTTTAGCTAAAGTAGTGGACTTTGCATTTGTTCCTAATCATTTTGTTTACACACACACTCACTCACACAAGCATTTTAGACTGTTAACGTTACTTGAATCTTGACTGTATAATCCCTGGCCACTTATCATCATACAGTGGATTTCGTTACTGGGGTTTGTTGTGAACATCTAATCTCCAAAGTTATGTCATTTCTGCTTAACTCAAGATGACTTAAGGCAAGCATTGACCTTAATGTGAGCATTTCAGGTAAGTGTGTGTGTGTGTGTGTGTGTGTGTGTGTGTGTGTGTGTGTGTGTCTGTATATCTCTGTGTGTATCTGTGTATCTATATGTCTGTGTGCCTGTGTGTGTGTCTATAAGGCTGTATGTACGTGTTTGTGTGTCTGTGTGTGTGTCAGTCTCTCTCTTTCTCTCTCTCTGTGTATACTAGAATATGAAATATATTATAACATTTAAAAAGTTGATTTTCTGTACTTTTTCTTGATTTTTGTTAAGTTCCTTATTTCCCGATTTTCAGAATAGGATATTGAGGCTCCTAAGATCTGGACAGACCTTCTTAGAGGCTCCATACAATGTTACATTCTTTGAAGATCTCCTATGTAGCCAGGAACCAATCCCAATTGGCCTTACTTCAAGTGTTTCTACAAGATCCTGTTTGAGAAAAATCCCTTCATTCAGGGAGAGAAAGAAGGATTAAAAGGCATTCTTAGCTTTTAACAACAAACTCTGGAATCATCGGATTATCTTTATGTTTCTGACCGTGCACCCTTATCTACAAGAACTACTGAGCCTCAAACCCATTCCCAAGTCTCCTTTTCTGTAACAGGTGACTTTTGTCTTACAACCATTTGTGCTTTTCTGTTACTCGATGGGATGTCCTCCATTGCAACTTACTGTCCCCAGACAGTAGTTCCCACTTCTGCTTGCTACTTCGTGAGCCATCTGCATTTCTCAGGAACACAGCTGTTTATTATGGCCCATACTGCTGATTGCAATCAAGTTTTATCTGGGTACTTGAATTTCTGTGAGGCCATCTCTTTTATAGATCTTAAAATCTGTTTTCTTAGGACTGGAAGTTCACAGAGTCATGTTTAGAGACATCTTTCACACACAAGAGGGCATGATACCACTTACATGCTAAACACTGTCAGAGCCAAAATATTCTTTCATTTCCGAGCAGCTCAGAGGTTTCTAATGTACATATTGTCATTGTGTGTTGGCCCCTGATTTGTATTAGACATTCAACTTCCCACCCTCAGTACATCCCCAATGACTTGAAGAAGTTTGTTGAATCTCTGGTTTCAGGGATGCGTTCAATGGGTACCTCATTTCCTAGTCAATACCGCTGGAAGAAAGAACTAGGGCCATCCATGCTTTATGAATCTCTGTGAACTCTCTGTGAACAGTAAGTACAGTGGGGATGGGGGACTTAAGTTGGTCAAAAATATGGAGGAGGAGAGTTCTCATTTCACAGATAGGAAGAATTTTTTTCTTGGCCACTGAGCATGAATGAGGAAAAAATGCAGCCCTGGATAACTGTGAATCTTCCATGACAAAGGAGACTGCCTGAACACAAAGCCAACATAGCCAGAGGGAGCAGAAGGGGAGATGTAGAGCAACAGAGCCCACACCATTATGTGCCTGCCATCCCCGTGTGAAGAAATAATCCCCCTGCTGTTTGTACCTCCAAGGGTCAATCAAATACACCTGAGCCATACCTGGAGACAAGAGGCATCCTGTCAGGTGTGGGGCCCCTGAGGCAGGCTTGCATGGTCAAACCCTGGCTTTTAAAGGTTGAAATGGCGGCTCTGTTTGTGGAGTGCCACGGAAGTGTTTGCTTCTTATTGATTGAAGAAGAAGAAGAAGAAGAAGAAGAAGAAGAAGAAGAAGAAGAAGAAGAAGAGGAGGAGGAGGAGGAGGAGGAGGAGGAGGAGGAGGAGGAGGAGGAGGAGGAGGAAGCAGCTAGAGACAGTCCCTGAGTCTCAATTTATCCTTCCCCACACACCCAGTGTTTTCTCCAATTTTAACCTAATGTTCCATTTATCTTTACTGCAAAGTAAGGCTGCTCATACATTGTTCATGTCTTGTCAGTGGTGCATAGCCCAAATCTGCCGCTGATCTGGTAAAATGGCCTAAATTACACTGGGGAAGAAACACTTTGTTTTGTTTTGTTTTGTTTTGTTTTGTTTTGGCATATTTTAGGCATGTATGACTGAAAAGATAAAAGTAAAATAAAACCTCGGGACCTTTTGTCCATAAATGACTACTCGTAGTAGAAAAGTATTTTCTTCAGAAACATCTCCCATGTCGTGGGGAACGGGTTGAGTTCCATGCTTTATGTAACATTTCTAATGAGCTGCCTTGTCAGAAGTGGCAACACGACCATCAGGCTGCACTCCTCTGATGTGGCGTAGGCTCATTGTCTTCATGGTTGATGGGACCAGGTTAGCAGTTGAGACTTTCACTCTCTGCCTTCATAACCACTTGATTTTACTGTCTAGCCCTGGGAATCCTGGCGTCCCAGATCTGAACTCTGGCTGACATAGACAGACCTCTGTCTATCAGTAGTTTGGGTCTAGGTGGAGGATGCTTTGATTGGCAAGAGCAAGGTGTCGTTGGGGGCTGGGAACCGATTCTTGGAAACAATAAACTTCAAAAACTCAAAGCAGAACTCTCAGGTTTTCTTTTGGCAGAACTTTGTAGTGTGTGTGTGTGTGTGTGTGTGTGTGTGTGTGTGTGTGTGTTCATGCATGCACGAGTGTTTCATAAACAAGCAACAAACAACACAAGAGCTGTGCTCACAGGACGGACTGCACATACTCTTGCTAAGTGAAAGCTAATAAATCACCCTTCTCAGGTGGAATCTTTTATTTATGCTTTGGGATTCCAGTTTACCGAGAAAGCTTTGGTTTTCCTTTTTGGCTTTATCTAAGCTGTGCTTTAGCAAGCAATTCAAATCCAGTTGACATTTACTAGTGAGGACCTGCTCTGATCTCATGCTATGGTCCAGCTGCTGGCACACCGGGAGTTGCTATGGGTGTTCCCATTTGTGATCACCTGTGCAGTGGGTGGCAGAGGGTGTGGCTGCCAACGTGCTGCTTGTAAGTTAGTGGTACTTGTGAACTACTCCTATGGTGCAGGAATTAGTTATCCAGGGTCTTATTTGGTCTTTTAAAACAGTTATCACCTACAGTCTGAGCAAGCAGAAGGGGCTATCAAAACCAGCAAATCAAGACTGTGGTGATGGGTTGTGCTGAGAACAGCCACGTTTGCCAAGGCATCTTACCATGCTTAGCATTTCATGCTCACAGGAATGCAGGCTCTCAGGACTCACATCCAGCTCTCCACATCTACCTTAAAGAAAAGCAATGCCAGGCTGCAGGAGTCATTCCCAACCAAGGTTGCTCAGTTAAAGTGTTCTCAGTCCTGAGGCCACTCTCCCCAGCACCGAAGATTCAGTTTTAAACTCCAAGATCATGCCTTCTGCCCTTGATGTTGATTTTTATTTTTACTTAAAAAGTCTTAATTTAAATTTTTGTGTGTAAGTGGCTGATGTGTTAGAGTGCACAGAGACATGCATGCGTGCAAGAGAGAGAGGGGAAGAGGGAGGGAGAGGGGGAGAAGGAGAGAGATTATATCAGTACACGCACTATGATGCTCCCGTGGAGGTCAGAGGACCACTTTGTGGAAGTCAGTTGATTCTCCCTGTTTATTTTGTTTGAGATCTGTGGTCCAAACACAGGTTGTCAGGCTTGGGAGCAGGTACCTTTACCCACTGACCCATCTCACTCTCTTGGCACTGAGTTTTAAAGATACTCTGTGGAGATTCCGTGTAACTTGTTCTGACTGAAAGTGGTACTGGTTGCTTGGTGTCTTGAGGGATATGCCTCTTTAATCCTTTTTAAGCAGGATGGTGGAGATAGTTCTGGAAAGAACTCTCATTTCACTCTGTCTTCAGAGGTCTGGGGATTCCTATTCTCTCAGGGTGGAGCCTCTTTGGGGTTAGAGTTGACAGGACTTTTTGATGTCATTAGCTGTCACATGGAGGAGTTACAAAGCTTCAAGGCTCTTTCTGCATCTAAAAATATTTTGTCCTGATAACCATATTTCCTGGGATTCTCCCTTGTGACTTCTAGAAGTCATACAGTTGATCATCTTTTGGCTGTCTATTCTGTGCTGGCAGGGCTCAGTCCCTACTCTGGCAGTCTCTCCATGTTCTTCTTGCTTATAGACTGTGTTTGGGAGCAGTCAGCTTTGCTGAAAACCATGATGGACAAAAGAGATGGAAGTAGCCCCTTTTTCCTCGAGCTCCGCAGCTCTTACAGACACTTCCATCGAGTGGATGCCACACACAGGTGGTTCCTTTTAAACTTGAATCAATATACTGTAGAAGTCATGCTATTAGCATTGGAAATCTGTGGAGCAGAATGTGAAGGACTCACCCCCAAAGAACAACCCCACCCTGCACCTTGTGTTGCTGCCAAAATACCAGCTTGCTGCTCCGTTGGGGGAAGATAATCTTCTATTCAGGTCTGTTTTTGTCTCTGAGGGTCTCCTCTTGGTGGATCAATGCTCACTTACTCTTTTTGGACAGTGATCCCCCAACCCCCTTTGCCTTTCTTGTGCATTGGGATACTCTAGAAAGCTGTTTAGAGCTGTGAACCTTGCTGCCCTTCCTGTTTCTTCTCCCTGCTTGGTGTCCTTAGTTCTTTGCTGCAGAGTTTCTTGCTGCCTCACTGTTCATTTCACATCCATGGTTTGGCTTGAAGACAGCAATTGCAACAGCCATTGATGAAGCCACTATGTTATTGAGATTGCCATGCTCTGGCTCAGCACTACACAGCTAGAAAACCAAGGTTTTGCAGACCACACTGTCCTCTTTCCAATTTCCTGTGTGGCTCCTCACACTTCCCACAGCCTGGGCCCATTCATAATATAAGCCTGTGCATCTTCGAGATTGCCTTGGTCTTCTTCCGATCTGTCCGAAGTAGACTCTGTCTATTGGTAAAGTCACAGATGTTGACCACTGTTGGATATTAACTAACCCAAGATTTTCATCTCATACAGGGCAGTGAGAGGCTATAGAGTTAGCTAAGGATGGTCAAGTGTGACAGAGGAATAAACAGAAGAATGTTCATAACAGTCTAGAACTCAAGCCCAAACTGGTAAGGAATTAAAATGCCTCTACCAAATCTCTCGTGCTCGTTGACTATCAGTTTCATTTGCTCTAATATAATAACCAGAGCTCCTACACTATTATGCATGTGTAGTGTCTACCTGGTATAGGTTTACTAATGGATGTCTCTTATCATGATTGGGCTAATCAGTTGACAAGTCATCTTGCATGGATACAGTGTGGGCACCATCAAGCCAGAAAGCAGCAGGTTAGGATGTGCTAGAAGGAAGAAGAGGGAATGTGCTTTGTGCTTCCTTCTCTCTCCATGATCTCATCCATCCCAATGGCTTTCAGTGTCAGAGTGTGGGAAGGGACACAGAACCCACTCTGGGTATGATTCAATCCAAAGAAACTGAGTTTTATAATAGCTGAAGGGTCAAGGCACTGGGGGTTAGGAGCTCCCACTGTTAATCTTGGCTACCTACAGCACTACAGACCCCTAAATAAAGTGTCACTATAGGTTTTAAGTCCATGGGAAGCCAATACCACAAGCCAACTGTTGTTCCAGGAGAGATGACTCACCGACACTTGCCTGGAAACCCCTGTGGCTGTCCACTCTGCAATGATAATGATGTGGAGAACTCTGCCTTCAAATCTTGAGCAAGTGTTCTAAGCCACTGACAGGCTCACACCACACCGAGATACTTGTGGTAAATGTGACTTCAAGATCCTCCCATGTGACACAGACTAGAGCAGGAGGTGGCTTTGGCACAGAGTCTTCAGCTGACCATGATGTTCTGTGTATATCTTTTGAAACATTTTCTCATCCTTACCACATGCCGAACGCTTTGACAAGGAAGAACACATGAGGTCAGGATAGAAATAGATTGACCATATGACTGTGAGTACTGACTGCAAGGTCCTTATGTTTATGCTTATAAAGTCGTATTCGGGGTGGAGGGGGAAGCTGGGTCCATTTCTCAATAGTTAGGAGGACTGGCTACTCTTCCAGAGGACTGGGGTTTGATTCCTAGTAACTACATGGAGGCTTACAACTGTGTGTTAACTCCAGTTTTATAAGATCTAACACCCTCTTCTGACCTCTGAGGGCACTAGGCATGAACATAGCACTTGCACACACACGCACATGATACATGCAGGAATGCATGCACGTGCGTGCATGTAAAATACACATACACACAAAGTAAGATAAAAATTTAAAAATTAGTTTAAAAGGAGAGAAGTGGAAAATGAGGAGAGAGCTGCTTTATTTTCTTTCTGCCCCCTAAATTGTTTTGTAAGAGAGCAAGCCTTAAAATTCCCATTAAGTGGTCCTGAGCTGGCTAAGCTCGAAAGGTCTGTACTTGTGTAAAGGCGGGAACTCACTCATAAACCAAGCAACAGTCCCCAGGTATTTGGGGCAGTAAATTACTTCTAGATGATTAAGACAATGGAGAAAAATATTTTTCTTTTAAATGTAAAAGAGAGATGATCCTGGCAATAGAGAAATAATTTTAAATAGTTTATCTGACTTCTCATTCTTTTTCTCCTTTTAGCCCCTCTCTCTTTTTTTTTAATCATTTTCTCAACCTCTGGTCCCCCATTTTTATCCTTGTAATTGTGTAATTTCTCTCCACTTTCCTTATATTCCCCGCTCATGGAAGTTTGCCCAGAGCTGGTGACAACCCCCAGCTCCCATACTGCCTGCAAGCATGAGAGACTGGCCACAGCTGGGATGACCCTGTCCTCTACTGCCTGTATGCAAGTAAATCATGTACAGATAGTGTGAGTAGTTTTGGGAATGCCCCCTCCTCCCAGGATCCTCCTCCACCGAATACATCTTCATCACTAGATTTCAAATTCAGATGATGTACAGGAAGAGATAACAGCCATTTTTTTCAGCATCCTTTCCTCCCATGGAAACTTCCCCATTCCACCCAATGGGAAAGGAATGAGATTATTAGGATTTTTTTTTCCTTACAAAGTGTGCACACTGAGGCCCAGGAGTAGAGCATGCCAGATGTTGTAAGAGCATGACTGCTTAGTCCCTTTGGCCACACATGCTGAAGTCATGAAGTTGGGAAACCTGACTCAGGAGTGGCCGTCCAGTGTGGGTGCTGACGAAGCAGCAACTGCCCTGGGTCAACTGGCAATGCAGCCGGTCCCTTGCCCAAGTCTGGCTGGACACGTGCTTGACTAGGGGCAGTCAGAGGGGACCAGAGACTTGGGACTGTTTGCAGCCATTCCAGAATACACTGAAGGGCTAAAAGGTTCAAGGGAGCTGAGGACCGTGTCTGCAGGTGAAGAGGAAGGCCTGGCTGATGCTGTTTCTTCCTAAGCAGCAGACACGCATCCTGTGTGAATGGTGGGGAGACGGATGCTCTTTTCTAAAACAAAAGATAGGGAGGTTAAGCTGAGAGGGATCAAGGACGGGTTCTGTTCTCTGTGACATCTTTATGGACATTACAATGTGAATTAGTCATCACTTTCTATAAAAAATAAACGGAGACACCAGAGGGAACAAGATTTTAAATAGAGTCTGTAGGCTCAGCTTGTTCCTCACTGAGGCCAGTTACAATCAGTTCCTACTCTGCCCTGCGCTCTGATTCCAGGTCTAAGTGGTCCATTTTCACATTTACACCAAGCATTAAAAAAAAAAAGACTCAAAAGACTTGTGTTCTATGCTCATTGCCTTTGCTCTTGATATACCTTTGCAACAACAGAATTCTTTCCTGTCACTTCTAATCAGTCCTGGAATGTATTCCAGGACTGCCAGCATCTTCTACCCAGTAATACCGTCCTGGGCTCCGCTGGAGGGACAGTGTCTGGGACGTTGACTACTAAAACTGACCTCTCTGTCATAGCCTAGTTTTCAAGTGGGTTTGGCCAGGAACCCAAGAACCTTGTTGTAAATGCAGACTCCCGGCTCCACTCTCTGAAAATCCAGGTAAAACCCCACTGTACTTTCACTGAGACTCCGGGTGAGACAAGCAGTTGCTAAGTCACTGGGATGCCAGACACAGCTGTGTGGGAATTCTTTCTACAGCACACTTGTACATGGCTTCCTCTCATGCTCCCCCTACTCAGCGGGTGTAGACATTTGCTAACAGAAGTTCTTTGCTGCCTATCAGAGCGCTCTCTCTCTCTCTCTCTCTCTCTCTCTCTCCCTCTCTCTCTCTCTCTCTCTTGTTTTTACAGCTAGCTTTCTGCAGAACAGAAAAAAAAAAAAGAAGAAGAAAGAAAAGAATTGAACTTAAACGTAGCCAAACAATTTTTACCAGAGCAGTAAAGTCATTTCCTCATTGAGCTCTGCTCTGGGGCAGATCTAAGAAGCTCCATTCATGCTGAACTATTAAACAAATTTAGTCACCACCCAATTCTTCTTCAAGATTTACCCTACCAGAGACCTCAGCCACTAGGTGAGATCAAGTCTCTCTGGCAGTCTTCAGACCTGAGTCCCCAGGGCTGGAAGGACTGAGAGCTGAGAGCTTAGTGCCCAGTTGGCCCTGTTATGCATTGCCTGCCTGGTGGCTTTCCCAGCTCCACGACATGGGTGGTCTGTGTGCTGGCAGAGCCCAAGGCTGCGGGAGTCCACAGTCCCCTCTCGGGAACGTGACGAATGGCCTCGCTGACAAAAGCCTGCTCTGCTTTCCATCTCAGAGCTATGAAGGGTTTCGTGTTCAAAGCAGGAGAAGAAACCGCAGGAACCAGACACAACACACATCGGTCGCAAGCGACACGGCCATTTTCTCATCTCAGACATTGGACCTGCAAAGGTGAAAGAAAAATGGCTTTGTTAGAATTCTTTGATGAAAATCAAATATACAGAACCCAACCAGCATTGTAATGCGACACCCCCCCCCCCCCCGCTCCCATCCCTCACCTTCCATTGTGGTCCTTCCGATGACCTGGTAGACTCAGCACTCTGGTGGACTGGACCCCTTGATGTTGTTTTTTCCCTCAAAACTTTGAATTGTGCATCCTGTATGGAGTTTCCCAGGAGCGCCAGGGAGATAAGTGGGGTAGGTAGATGACTGAGGGACAGTGCTTCCAGCTCCCTGCATCTATCCACCCTGCTCTATCCAATTCAGGTAGGAGAAAGAACAGCATTTACCAGAATACCCTGATTTCCTCTCTGATTTTGGCCACTGTGTCCATAGGTGGCTACTTGGTCCTTCCTTGAAAGGTGTACCTGCTAATGTGACCCTAGCGATCTCACGTTAGAAAGAACTTGCAAAGATTTACATCTCTGTGTATTCTCAGTGGCAAGCCAATTGGGAACCATAGCAGCAAGTGTGTGGCCTGCCTCTTCCAATTGGTCAGCACGTCTTTAGGATGTCTGCTTCCTATACTGAGTTCATATAACAGGGTGTGACATGGAGCAGACACCTGAGAGGGAGGCGAGGGGAATGGCCTGGTTAACAATGGCTCACCTTGCTGTGCTCCTAAGCGCATGCTCCCCAATAGGTGTGTGCATTGGAACAGTGCTGTATCCCTTGCCGTGGCTGAGCCACACTGGGCTATTGAGAGTAAGAAGCTTGGACTCGGGAAGACAAGAAATGCAGTAAGGGGCAGGGAAGTAAGACTTGTGGACAGAGAGGACACCATTAGCGAATGTGGAGGGCATTCATGGCTGTGGGTGGCAGAGGGGGCTGGAGGGGCAGCTGGAAACAGCAGGGCACCTATGGTCTGGCAATAAGATGTTTGGAACATTTTTTTTTTCCATTTGAAATCCATTGGCAGAGCCATAGAGAAGACAAACAGTAAATCTAGGGTTTATAACGTAAATTCTGGGTGCACCACGAAGGCAGACAAAGGTAGGGAGACAGATTCAAAATGGGTCATTTGCTCACATTAGAAAAACATCTGTGAATTCATTGTGTGTCAAAGGAAAGGAGGTAAGACTCAAACTATGACAGCCACTGTAAGAGAGGTGAAGGGACTCACATGAAGACCTCCTAGGTCTGGAGACTGTATTGATGTGGAGAGGGGGTGAATTCTGGAGTTAGGGCTTATCTAGTGCACAGAGGACCTGGAGAGCCACTGTTCTCAAGGGGTGTCCTAGGGAGGGAAGTTTCATATGGGGTAGTGGTGGTGATGTATGTAGAAGTGAGTTTTCTCCTTAAGTAAGGGCCTCTTCTAGCATCCACAGGAATTTGGAGAGGCTCTATAGACCTATATCCTCTAAATGACTACTGTTTGGGGGCTGGTAATGTGGCACAACTAGTAGAATGTTTGTTTAAGATATACAAGGCCCTGGATTTCACCCTCAGCACATCTCAAAACACTATTATGGTAGTGTACAGTCATGAGCCCAGAACTCAGAAGGTCAGAAGTTTAAGGATATATTTGACTTTGTAGTGAGTTCAAAGCCAGCCTGGGCTAGAGATTCTGTTAAAAAAAAAAAGAATCAATCAAGTAAGTAAATACATAAATAACATAATAGAAAAAAAGCCCTACTGTTTAGGTCAAATGTAGTGATGTGACAGTTGCAAAGCACTAAGCTGGTTATCAAAGAAACACACTATTTGAGAAGTGTTACTATAGCACCAAGGAGACAGGAGTAGTTACACCTCAACGACTTGGAACACAGCCAGGCAATGGTCTCCCTCAGTGAAAATGGTTCTCTTTGGGAAACTCATAGAACTCAATTTTCAAGCCCATTGAAAATTGTGAGCCCAGCTGCTGTGGAGAAAGATGCTCAGGGCAGAGATCTCTGGCTTTTACTTTTCTCTTCTCTATTTGATTTCTTTTGGACCATGCATAGGTCTTTCTACATCTCTCTGTGTCTCTCTTTCACACACACACATACACAAACACACACACACACACACACACACACACAGAGAGAGAGAGAGAGAGAGAGAGAGAGAGAGAGAGAGGACACATTTTTAAAAATGTGGAAAATTCCGTAAGCTCTTAGGAAAGCCCTTTCTATCTCCTATTTTCCCAAAGAAATGGCATAGTGACACTGTGGTGCGTAATTGTGGAAAGATCAGGGGGTTTGGGTACCAGATACACTTGGTACTAAACGCTCCACATTTGCAGATATTACCTAGGTAAGGTGCTGGTTGTAGGGTTGTAGAACTCTGGGCACGGTTTCCTAAAAGTGACGAGGGGCTGTGTGACTGTGGGGAATTACACATCAAATGTGGAGCTCTCACTCAGTGGGCATTTGATCGATATTATAGTGAAGTCTGGAGTGTGTGCCTGTGCCCCGAAGCTTCCCCACTTCATTCTTCAACGTGGTAAACAATGGGCCCAGCACATCCTCCAACAGGTGAAATTCTCTAGAAAGAAAACTTTAGCAAATATCAGGGTGGAATTTATTCATGTTTTATTTAATTACTTGGGGGCATTTAATGAAAGAATGAATTATTAAATGAGAACATTGATTGTTCCCTGTGTATAGCAAGATGATCTCCTGTGTATGCTTAAAATAGCTCCATAAAATATAGAGGAGGCCACTGTAAATTAAAGAAGGGGCATTGAAAATACAACTTAGTCTCTAAGTCTGCTTGGAGTGACAGCCACACCCCCAGGATCCCATGTCCAGGCCTTCCAGCTGTCTAGACTGCTGGTGAGTGCTGACCCAGCAAGGCGAAAGCTGCAGGCATGTTAATGTGAGTGAGTGGGTCACAGGAAGCCACACTCTTGGATTAGGAGATGCTCTGTTTCTTCGTCCGTGCCTTCCCTCTGCCCCAAGCCCCACCCTTGCTGTTGGCACTCACAGAATTTGTCTAGTAGAGATTCGAGAAAGGGCTAAGAGGAGGAAACAGGAAACAGAGGGCTCCTGTCTCCTTGGTTCTTTCAACGCAGTGGCCACTGCCCCTGTCTCCCCAGGACCCATTGCTCCCAGCTTCTGAAAACCTGTCTCCTTATCCTTTTTGGGCAGGAGCAGTTACACTTCCTGTGTCTCCAGCCTAAAAGCTGCACCATCTTTGTATGGTTCACTTCACCCTCGCTTGACAAATAGGTCTTTTATTAAATCCTTCTGCGGTTCTCATTTATGTGTGCCATCGGTCAGTGTCAAGACCTTCACCAAGGCGGTTGGCACTGATGTGCGCAAAGTATCTCTGATATCAAAAGCTGAGAACACTGAAGGAAGGAAAGGTACCAAAAAGAAAGATGGAAAGCCAGAGAACACTGGCTGCAAGGGTTCTGAGCATTGGGCAGAGTGAGGATGCCAATCACAATGATAAAATCAGAAGAGTGGATAGCTGGTACAGAAGGAAGCTCAGAAATAGGCTGGGCTTACTGCCCACACCCAGATACTGTTTGCCCTGGAGCATCTCAAGTGACAACCGTGACTGTGGTGTTTAGGGCTGGAGTGAGTTGAGCACCACTCTTGTCAGAGAGCTCCCTGCATGTCACTGTACTGAGATGGGACCTTAGAGTTGGTAGTGTCAGTCTTTGTAATTCTATTTGTGGATGATAAAGTTATTCACAAACCATATGCCTCACATTCCAGAGAGAAAGCTTTGCTACAGACGCTGACCTTACTCAGAGTGCTGGGAAATCAAACAGTATAGGCCCATTTTGTACGGGGAGCAATCACCTTCACCAATATCAAGTGATTTGCCTGAAGCAGTAGCACCCTGTGCGGGGGGGTGGGGGGTGGGGGGTGGGAAGCAAAAGCTAAGCACAGTGACGGTCCTGCTCAGTGTTTTGTCAACTCAGAGCAAGCTAGAGTCATTTGGGAAGAAGGGCTCTTAGTAGAGAAAATGTTTTCCTCACTGGCCTGTAGGCAAGTCTGTAGGGCATTTTTTAAAAATTAATTATTGATGTAGGAGGAGCCAACCAGTGTAGCCTCTGCCACCTTAGGCTGGTTGTATAAGAAAGCGAGCTGAGTAAGTCACAGGCAAGCCAGTAAGCAATGCTCCTCCATAGCGTCTGCTTTAGTTCCTGCTTCAGGGTCCTGTCTTGAGTTCCTGCCCTGACTTCCCTCAGTGATGGAGTGAGACCTGAGAGTTGTAAGCTGAAATAATAAACCCTTTCCTCCCCAAGTTGCTTTTCTTCATTGACAAAGACCTAAGCAAAGACACTGAGCCATGGTGTTATTTCAGAAAGGAATCCTTTTCTGAAATGATCTGTGATCATGTCCAATATCTGAGGTATGGCCACATGCTTTTGTGTTTTGTTACTTTTCCTGGGACAAACCTTACCAACACTATGCCATTCACCAAAAGGCTCACTGGAGCAAAGGAGAGTCTCTCTGTCTCTGTCTCTGTCTCTGTCTCTGTCTCTGTCTCTGTCTCTGCCTCTGTCTCTCTCTCTGTCTCTCTCTGTCTCTGTCTCTGTCTCTCTGTCTCTCTGTCTCTCTGTCTCTCTCTCTCTCTCTCTCTCTCTCTCTCTCTGAGACCCTGATCTGTGTGAGCATCTGGAGTAGGACAAAGAGCTACAAATAAATAATAGTCACCACCATCCCTACCATGGTCCTTGTCACCATCAATAACACCACAGCCCAGATGGGAGACTATTGAAGAATGGATTTACTCTAAATACTGTGCCTGAAGAGGAACACCAGAAGGCTGGCTGGGGTCTCCACCAAGATCTCAGCAAGCCCCTCGCTTCTCTGAGCTTCAATCTCAGCATTTGCACAGCAGGACTGATACTGTGTGGCTCCTCAGCAAGGCTGCAGATGAAGCAGAAGAAGCAGAGTTGAGTACCTCAGACCACAGACATCCAAGGCAGTAGGAGTCTTCTTTAAAATTGCAATTTTTCTTCACACAATATATTTTGATCATATTCTTTCTTTTCCCTAAATTCTTCCTGGATCCTCCCCCCATGTCTTCAACTTATTCATGTTTTTATGCTCTCTTTCTTCCCTCATCTACCCCCCTTTAAATGAACAAATAATGAAAATCAAACTCCCAATGAGACAGAAAACAAAACCCATGGAATCTGTTTTATGTTGGCCAACTACTTCTGAGCATGGCCCTGCCCTGGAGCATAGTTGATATACCCAGTGGCACAGCACTGGAAACAACAACAACAACAAACAAACAAACAAACAAACAAAACCCTGATGTTCCCTTTCCCAGCAAGTACAATTGCTTATAGGTTCTCCTGACAACATTCACACACAGAAGGGGAGTAGACATAGTCTCCTAACTTTTAATGCCACTGTCCACCTCCTGCTACCCTGAGTGCTATCTCAGTGGTTCATGTTCTGGAGCCAACATGTTAATATTCCCCATCCATTTCCAAAAGCCATGTCTACACCCACTTTTCCCTGGAAGGCCCACCTTGCACCCTGGGAAGAGTAGACTCACACATGTGTGCCAGAGGCGCTGATACTGCTGTGGCTTTTCCTTTCAGATCCATGCTCCCTTTAGTTCCTGCCTCCACGTCCCTGTCCTACCTGAGTCCCCACCTTGGCTTCCCTCAGTGAAGGGCTGTGATGTGGAGTTGTCAGCTTAACTCCCTCCCCTGCACTTGCTTTTTGGTCATGGAGTGTATCAACAGAGAAGCGAAGTAGGACAGCATGCATGAGGACCTGGGTTAGGCTCCCCAGCACCTCAAGAGGCAAAAGACTCTGTCTCCTGTTGGTTGGAGATTTAGGGAAAGAAAGCACCATAGGCACTTAGGTGTCCCCAGACAGTTAGCATCGGTATTCCCCCTGGGGGGAGCTCTCTGCTCCTATAGGGGGACACTGGGCTCCCCAATATCATTCTTTTCTGTGTTTTTTTGTTTTTTGTTTTTTTTTGTTTTTTTATACAAAGAGGAAGGTGGGATCAGAGCCTTTAGGCAAGGTGGGTGGATGGATGCGCCATAGTATGGAGTTTCTTGACTTTCCTGGAGACTCTGTTGAGTAGGTAGCTGAAAAGTCAAGACATGAATAAAAAATAAAAAGCAAAGAAGCCATGGGTAATAGCTCACTTGCCCCAGATTCATGAATCCCTGGGTTATATGCCTAGTAGCTTACACACACACTCACATACACACACATCCTCACACTCTCACATACACACACACTCACATACATCCTCACACTCTCTCACACACACACACTCACACACATCCTCACACTCACACATACCCTCCCTCACACACATACACTAACACACATATATGCACACATATAACACACATACAAACACATTCACACTCACACACATGCACACACACACTGAATAACAAAGGATGCATGTTGGGTTATAGCTCAGTAGTGAAGCACTGGCTTAGTATGTGTGAAGCCCCATATTCTACCCTCAGTACAACAAGAAGAAAAGCATGAATGACGTTAGAGCCCAACTTAGCAGCACTTAATTCCAGCACTCAGGAGGCATAGGTAGTAGGATCAGTTCAAGGTCATTCTTGGTTACATAATTAGTTGGGGTCAAGCTTGGGCTACATGAAAGGATAGGATGATAGGTTATTTGTCTAAGATTCATGAAGTCCTAGGTTCATTGCCTAATAAGCTACACACACACACACACACACACACACACACACACACATATACTCACACACACTCACACATACATATATACACATGCACATACAGACACACACATACACACATGCACACTGACGTACACACACACTAACACATACTGATACACACACTCACACACATACATACATGCACACTGATATACATACACTCACACACAAACTCACACATACAGACACACACTCACACACATACATACAAGCACATTCTCATGCACACACACATACAGATACACACTCGCACACATACACACATGCATACTGACATACACACACTCACACACAAACTCACACATACATACACACACTAACACATACAGATACACACACTCACACACATACACACATGCACACTGACATACACACACATACAGATACACAGACATACATACATGCACACTGACATATATACACTCACACACAAACTCACACATACATACTCACATACACATACAGACACACACATGCACACATGCACTTTCACATGCACACACACACACTCACACATACAGATACACACTCACACACATACACACATGCACACTGATATACACACACTCACATACAAACACACATACATACACACATGCATATACAGACACACACTCACACACATACACACAAGCACATTCTCATGCACACACACATACTCACACATACAGATACACACTCACATACATATGCACATGCACACTGACACTCACACACAAACTCACACATACATACACACATGCACATACAGACACACACACACATACACACAAGCACATTCTCATGCACACACACACACACACACACACACACACACTCATCGACATACACTCACACATATACTCTCACATACACACACACACTCAAAATACAAATCAGAGAGAAATAAAGAGATACAGAGAAAAATTCAGGTAGACACTCTTCTCTAAGCAATTAGGAAACTCAGAACAGACAGAAGACAAGTTAGTGTGTGATGTCTGCCAAATGGGAAGATGGGAAGAAATACCTCTAATCCCCCAGTGGCCATTATGCAGCTCTGGGAAAGGCTAGCCTGTGGCAAGCTAGACTAAGGAAGCATGGGTCTGTGAGGATAGCACTCAAGCTAAAACACAAACCTGACTAAACTCTGCCTTGCAACGCATCCAGCAGTGTATGTAACATAGCACAAACCCAGCTTTCCATAAATCATAAGACAATGGACGCATTGTCCGAACCCACCAAGTGGCCCTTCACTCCCACAGCACAGAACTATCTCATCCGAGTGCAGCCGAAACTTAGCCCAATCTTATCGAACTGAATTGATTTATGAGAGGAAAAAACCTAAAAAGGGAAGCAGTAAAATAATGATATTAATTCTAATAACGCATTGACTGGTGCTTATATAAATCATTTTCTCCACTCAGATTGATTTCATAAAAGTAAAATGGCCATGCACAAACCCATCTCTAGCTGCCCAGACAGCCGCCAGGGTCTGCTTGTGCAGCTAGACCTCGGGGGGGGGGGGGAGGGGGGGGTCTGCTGGAAGTTCATCGGAATCTTGCCTGGGAAAAGCCTGTGGGATCAGCCCAGAGGTGCTGTGGAATTGGCCACACACGCAAACGCTGCCGCATCTGAACACTTTTGGCAACTCATGAAAGCGCCTTTCCTAGAGGCCACTTGAGTGTCCAAACAAAAGGGGATTTTTGTTAGTGAAAGCTGGAAAGAATAACCCATCCAGGATCAGGCTAATAGGGCCTGGCCTGTTCAAAGGCTGGGCTGGGCTGGCCAGGGTTGGAAGTGTTGCTGGCAGGGACCTGGAGCAGAGTGAGGAGAGCCAAGCACGGCTCACAAGGCAAACCGCTGCTTCAGGGCTGCTTTCTTGTCTGAAGAGCCAGTGTGGCCCACCTCGGGGCCAAAGCTTCTGCTGAACCTTCCATACAGAACGGATGGAGAGAACCTTGTTTCTTCCTCTCCCTGAGCCCCTTTCCCCCCACACCAGACTCCGTGCCCCACCCACAAAGCTAGGGCTGGCCTGGGAAGAGCCATCACTCTCGTGAGTTTGCAGGGTGTTGACAAGCCTGGGCTAGGGAGCTCGAGAGGGAAGCAGAGACAGCCATGCTGCGGAAACAAGGCCTTAGAGGCCTTCTTTATCACCTGAAGAAAACGCCTCAGCAGCTTGCTTCCCACAAGTGCCCTGTTCACTCCTGCAGGATCATGCCAGCCTGTGCTGGGGTAGAGAACTGCAGGCCCCATCCAGGGCACCGAGAACGACCCAATAATTAGAACTTCAGAGAAACAATGAATGGTAGCTGAATATGTTTGTCTTACCAGTTGTAGAGAAAGTGGTTGTTCTAAAAGATCCACCCTTTTTCAAGAATGCCAAGCCCAGTTCTTAGCCACTCCCCGAAACCTTCATCAGAGAAGGGCAAGTGGGACCTGTGGCTATGAAGCCATGATATGAGGCTGCATCACATGATGTTATGGGCAGAATCAGAAATGCGCCCCCCTCTCCGGCTAATTTTCCAATGTCGGTGTCCTGCTCGTAGCAGTATTTGGAGAGGTTGTAGAAACCTAAGGAGGTGGCATCTTGCTGGAAGAAGTAGGTCATTAGGTCACATGGCATAGGTCCTTAGGGGCATATTAGTCCTGGCCACTTCCTGTCTTATTCCTGGTTTGCTGGTAGATGAATTGAAATGCTCTCCCCCTCCCCCCCCCACCCCTAGGCTTGCTCCACCTTGATAGACTTCTCCTGAGCCAAAAACAAAACAAAACAAAACAAAACAAAAAAAACAAAACAAACAAACAAACAAAAAAAAACCCCCAAACTTCCTCTCCTAAATCATCTGGGGTAGGTGTTTTCATCAGAGTGACAAGTTCATAATACACAGAGCAAAGGAGATGGTTGCCAATGTAACTTAGGTTTGAATTAATCAAAAGGGCATTATCTTGGGGACCCTAACCTAACCAATCAGCCTTATAATTCTGAGTCCAGAGACCAGAAATAGAAAAAAGTCAATTGCTCAAAGAATTTGAGAATTGTTCTGGGGCCTTAGAATTGCAGGCTCTTGTATTATGGGGAAGCCACAGGCAAGGCCCAGCGGTCAGTCTCTACCAGCAGAGAACTAGCCTAGTGGACAGGTGGGCACTTCAGTCCCTCCTCAAAAAAAATAAGGTGGGTTCTGCCAATAACCTGCAAGAAACTGGTAGAGGACCCTGAACCCAGAAATGCAGATTGGATTCAGTTCTGGCGTCTCCTTTGATTTTTGTCTCTGAGAGACCCCAAACAGAGAGCTCCTACAAACCGTTGTAGAGTCCTACTGCTGGAAAAAGGTCTAAACAGTGTGTGTTGTAGCTAACATGTTTTTCAAAACACATTTACAAGGATTCCTGGATTGGGTCACCAGATAGGAAAAAGGACATGGAGACCAAGATACAACAGATAAATTCATGGTAGCAACTTGAACTAGAAGCAAAGTGGGGGGTGGGGGGGAAATCATATGATCTGCTGCACAGCTTGTGCTCTGCCACTTAGCTAGACCTGTGGACACACACACACACACACACACACACACTACACATTTTCCTTTCTAGGAAAGAGTAGAAAGAAAGTCTTGATTGAGAGACACATACAACTGCTATTTTAGTAAGTAAATATGATAGCAGCCAGAGCCTGACTGATACACAGTTGTAAGCACATGTGTATTCCATGCAGGATACACATGTGTGTGCAGGCCTGAGTTAGGGGGTTGGCATGAATATAAACAAGAGATGGTGAGCCTACCAGCCTGGACCCTCCCATCAGCTTTTGTTCTGATGGTATAAATAAGCCCTTCGAGTGGAACACAAGTTTGGCCATCTTCTGAGAGGGTCAGAAGACCTTCCGGGATTTTTCATGTCTCCAAATCTCCAGATGTCCTTTTGCTTATTGATTTCCCTCAATTCGCCTTCCAATGGCTTCTTGCGTCCCTCTGGCCTTGCACTACTCTTGAAAGTGGCCAAAGAAAACTCTTAGGTGTCAGCCAGTCAGCATGGAAAGGTTCTCTTTCATCCCCTGAGTGTCTGGAGATGCGAGTTTAATGAGAGGCATCGACCTTTGAATTATACAAATGGACCTCTTTAGCAATCACTTCCCTCCCTAGTCCATACCCACCCTCGGCTTTTAATCTTCTCAATTATATTTCCTTTTCATTGATTACTACTTTGCCAACTTTCAGACTGAGCATGCAGTAAAACCTCAGCTGCACAGGTAATGCAATTTCTTTTCCAGCCTGACGCCTGCATATCACCTCCTGAGGGGCCCACAGCCCTCCCCCAACCCCCTTGACTCTTTTGGGTCTTGGCAGGTCCGTTGGCCTTCAATTGATTTTGCAAGATGGCTCCTTCCACCCAAAGATCTGGGCTGGTAGTTAGGAAGACAAGTTTCTGTTGTGAGCTGGAAGGCTCAAAGCCGAGGGAGCTTTGCAGGTGCAGGTGGGGCAATCAAGACCTTTGGCCTCTGACAGACAGGCCTGGGGCTGGGCAGGTGACACGCCTGGGAGCTGAGAGCCCTGGGCTCCTTTCTCAACTCTGCTCTGACATTTTCAGCGACCTTCACTGAACCACTTAACTTTCTGTTCTTTTCCTTTGGTGCCATCTGTAAGGGAGAGACAATGGCACTTGTCTGTGAAAACGCTTTGAGGAATAGTGCATAAAAGACGCAATGTAAAAAGCAAGAGACGAGCGCGGTTTCCCATAAATAGCCTCTTGTTTTCATCTGCAAGAGGCCAGGTTTGAAGGCTAAGACGAGAAATTGAGAAATTTCCTTGATATCCGAGGCCAGGCAGAGGACGTGGCTCAGGACCAGTGAGAAATCCTTTTTGTGGCTGGGGGCTCCTGAGAGGCTGCCGGGATGTGAGCTCAGCAAGGGGCATGCTGGGAATTGGCTGGCAGAACAAACAACTCTGGGGTCTCTGCACCCAAGAGCACCGAGGGCCATATCTGGAATAGCCAAGTAGCCTGACAAGCAGCAAGAGCGTGTGGGAGCGGTTTTAGGGGCATGAGGTTGGGGGGGGGGGGCTCGGTGGGGGTTCCTCCCTGTGATTTACCAGCATTGACGTGGGGACTCGGGAGGGGGGCAGGGGAGGAGGGAGAGTCAGAGAAGGTTGGGGACATTTTCAAAACTGGAGGTCGTTCAGAGGAAATTACTCAATAAAAACCAGGTTTCTTTAACTGAATAGATCAATTTACAGCTCATAAGGTGGAAAAAGTCTGAGACTTCAAGATTCTGGCTGGGTGGGTCTCCTACGGTTTCCTCCCTTGGCAAAGGCGCTGTGGCTTTGGCTCTCCCACCCTGGGTACCCCTTCAGCAGCCTTCAGGGCCAGCGTTTTTCTCTCATCTTGTTTCCTTCTCTCTCTGCTACTTAGGGTTTTTTCTGGTTAAGATTCTTTCCCTGCCGTTTTCTTCCTCCGGGCCTCCCACTTTCAGCTCCCACCTCCCTGCAGCCCACTCCAAGAGGCCCCTATCAGCTTTGCCTTCCTGATGGCATGGAGTCTTTTGATTCCTCCTCAGCTGCCTCCCCCTCAGTGCTGCTAAGCCAAACATTCTAGTTTCCCTTCAGGTCACTAAAGCCTTCCCCCCTCCCCCCCCCCCCACCCCGCCATGACCGTTTTTTTTTTTTTTTCTTTTTTTCTTTTTTTCTGCATACGCCCAGCACCTCAGTTCCTCCCTCTTTGCCTCTTGCCCTCCAGGCTTCCTCCTGGGCTGTTCCTTTGGCCTGTCTCAGCAGTTCCTGCTCCAATTCTTCAAAAGCTTTCAGCAACACCAACACCTAGTGACTGGACTTCTTTAAGTTGGATGCTACCCGTGTAGATGTTGGAAGGTGAGATCAGGTGAAGACGGACAGGTCCAGGGGGCCTACTATTCACCCATTCATGTGTCCACCATCATCTACTCCTCCATCCTTTCTTCTCTCCTTGTATCTACCCACCCATCCACTCCTCTAGCTGTGGATTCTCATAGCCATTCGCACGTGGCAATCAAAACCAAGCAGAGCTTTGATTTACGGAGCTCAGTAAGAGAGGTGAAACATAAATACTCATTAAAACACAAATCTATGGCAGCAGCAAAGGAGAAACATACTGCACCGTCCCCTGGGATCTGATTGGAGAATGAAATGGAGACCCAACGGCTTTGAGGGAATTCTGCACGAAGATGTCTTAGTAAAGATTGCCCTCATTGCCCCTAACCAATCTTCCAGTGGCTGGCCAATGAAGTGCATTCTGTCAGATCAAGTCAGAGCTGAACGTATTCAGACTCTGGTAATAACAGGTATCAATCCTTCCCTGCACCCAGCCCTTAGAGAGCAGTGGCTTTCAACCTTCCTACTGCAGGAGCCCTTCTAGGTTTCACGAGGAACAATATTCCTCATGTTGTGACCCCCCCAACCATAAGATTATTGTTGTTGCTATTTCATAACTCTAATTTTGCTACTGATATGAATCTTAGTGTAAATATCTGATGTGCAGGATATCGGATATGTGCCCCCCAAGGGGCCATGACCCCAGGCTGAGAACCACTGTTGTAGAAGGTATAAAGAACATTTAGCCCTGCAGGGGAAGGCATGAGGAAGAGTCTCATCCTTAGGACAGTCAGCATCCTACACACTGCCACGAGGTCTCCGAGGGCTTGGGAACACAGTGCTTACTCCCTCCATAGTCTGATGTTCCAACTGTCCCCCTGGCCCAGATAAACCATCCCTTCTTTCCTGGGAGCTCATAAACTCAGGAGACCAGACAGTTGTAGAAACCTAGCACCTCTCCTTTCCCTCTCTCGGGCATCAGTCACAAATCCAAGGCAAGCACTGGCTTTCATGGTTTGATGGCCTCGTAATTGTTATTGGAACTTGCCTTGGATGGATTTACGGTAATGAACTCACCTAACAGCAAAGCTGCCGCCGGGGTCCCTGCAGGCAGGGTCTTGTCTGAGTGAAGATATTAGAAAACCACTCTGTTAAGGAAAAGCAATACCCACTTGTGACTCTGAGTTTAGGACAAATACTGTTTGGGTTTTGCTATTGGCCTCTGACTTGAAATGCTACGTTGGCGTGCTGCTAGCTTACAGGGATTTTGGCCAAGGCTCTATTTATCTTGGCGTCAAATGTATGTATCACAAGCAGCTTGTGTATTTCTGGGCATGTGTGTATGAGCCTGTATATGTTATAAACTCCAAAACTTTTGAACACAAGCTTTCGTGCTCTTTTTACAGATTCTTCTGGCCCAGAGTGCTGGCAACTGGCAGGCAGGGCAGCCATGTGCATTAACGAATTACTTTCAGGCTACTCCGCCCATTACAGCCACTCTTTGGCTTGGTCAACCCTGGCATTCAGTTCTCTGGCCTCCCTGGATTCCTATCCTATTGAGTTATGGGCAAGGGAGGTGGCTCCTGCCCAGGAGAGGGGGCTCTCAGGACAGTGGGTGCTTTCTGTAGCACCTCAATCTATAGGCAAACCGTCAAGAATGCTTAGGAGATGGAGTCTGCTGCCGGAGCAGGGCAGGAAGGCTCGGTGTTTTTGTGGCTTGGCATTAAGCAAACAACTGCTTTTTTGTTCTCTCCCCAAATGATTTGCCCAAACAAAAGGCAGCTGTCGTGAGGAGAAAAATACAATTTTTTCCAGAGTCTGCCCCTTTCAGAGCCCTATCACACAGCACGGTTTCTGACTGTGCGTTTTCACAATGCAGGGTCAGATTTCCTGCCTGGAAGGCAGGAGTTTTCTGCTTTGGGATGTAAAAGCCACCTTTTGTAAAAGCATGAGAGAGTGTCCTCAACAAGATACGTCAGAGCTAAAGGTAAAGTTTCCAGGATAGCACCTGCCCTCTTCCAAATCCTGAAGGATTTCCAACCCTTTGTGCCATGGGCCTAGTAACTGTCCTGTCACTGAGCTTTGGACAGACACTGAGTTCTGAAACAGATAAGTTTGCCTCCCCAAAACTTCCACTTCTTTAGACAGTTTAGAAGTCAGATTTCCTGTGTAACAAAGGATTGTTACTGAATTGAATGTCATCTTTTAGAAAAGACACAGCTTATCAATTTGTATCTTATTAAAATATGGTAAAATATGCTAAACAATAAAATTAAATGATATGGAATTTAATCCTCCTTAGAGGCTTGTCGGGATTAGGCCACATTCTTATCTGAGGTACACACTCGCCACAAGCTGCAGACATGGGTTAAATGTCAGCTTCCGGGTTAAGGCTGACTTGCCACTTGACCTGGGCTGCTCTCACCCAGCCCTGAGAACCTGGGGCTGTCTGTCTGGGTTCACAGGCCTCTCAGTACTTGCTCACATCACTGTTTCCTGTTGGCACGTTGGATTCTGAATACACTCCAGAATTTCAGAAAAGTTGCAATGAGGGAACAGAGAGACTCCTCTGCACCAGAAGTTCCCAACCTCTCAGGCATTTGCCAGCATTTTCCTTTCTAAGTGTTTCCTGACGTAAAACATTGACAAGCCCTGGGTATCTGCTGTGCAGTCCAGGTAGAGTGAACTTCACAGGCCAACTGGGAAGGAATTTCCCATTTTGGTTCCTGGGGTGTGACGGTTCTCCTAGAGAATGCTCTATCTCCTTTACACACACTTTCTAATTCACTACAGCTGCCTGGTTTTCCTCTCCCAACATATATGTTTATAATAACATATATTACTAAATAATAAACATGTATTAACAAATATGCGTATGTGTGTTTATAATATACATACCTATCTATAAAATTATTTTGAACCATTTGAGAAGAAAAATACAATGCTTATTACCCTTTAGTATTTTTTTTAAAAAAACTATTTTCCCTCTCTTTACAATTCTCTTTAGAAAAATATTTAAATTTTTCAAATAGTGCACATCTGTAGGTTTCTAAAGATCAGAAACTTATGTCTCAAACATCTTTGAAGCCCGAGTACCAGGAGACAGCTGAGTCTGTCATACAATATGAGCTGTTATCAAAGAATAAATTTCAAAATAATATTGTATATGTCATGCATTTGTTATGATTAAAGTTTTATTTTCACATAAGATATATGCAGATACATACATATACATATATACAGTGTACTATATACAATAGTGTAAAATAAGTTGTCACTGGCAAGTTAATGAAAAACTTCTGGCTGATTATTTGATCACAAATGATTGTTACTTTCAGTAGATTAAAAAACTTGGGTAGAAACTTTGTAGACTCAAGAGGTTGCTTCAAAAACAGTAAGCAGTAGAAGGGAGACTTGGTGATGTTTGTGTGAACAAGAAATATCTTTGTTCCTGGTGCAGTTGTAGCAGTTTGCCATTCTAGCCTGCGTGACTATGCTGTTTGCTAAGAAACAAAATGAAGAGCTGGGCGGTGGTGGCGCACGCCTTTAATCCCAGCACTCGGGTGGCAGAAGCAAGCAGATTTCTGAGTTTGAGGCCAGCCTGGTCTACAAAGTGAGTTCCAGGACAGCCAGGGCTATACAGAGAAACCCTGTCTCAAAAACAACAACAACAACAAAACAAACAAACAAAACAAAACAAAAAGAAAAGAAAGGAAAGGAAAAAAAAGAGAGAAAGAAACAGAATGATGTTTTTAACCTGAACACTTTTCTGTCTTTAGTATTTGAACACAAATATTTCCTGGCAACCTTGCATTTGACAAGTAAACATTAGAACCTAGTGGGTTTTATTTCTTATTTTCTACGTGCTAAAACCTGTTAACTAATCCCTATTTTCTTGAATTCTTGATTGAAAAAGGACTGCTGTATGCCCGAGACGCTTCACAAGTCACCAGTTAATATGTAAATGTGTGGGACAGATTTGTGTGTGTGTGTGTGTGTGTGTGTGTGTGTGCGTGTGTGTGTGTGTGTGTGTGTGTGTTGCAGAATAAGCAGATATAAATGAAGATTCCTGGAACAGGAATGACCCAAATCAGACTGCTCCAGGGAGTTGAGATCATGTGTATGAATATACTCAGCATAAATATATCCCCATTCAAAAGACATGAGGTGTATATGTTGTTACAGGTTAATTGACTTTGAGACAAACAATTTTGCTGACATAAATTTCACCAACAATAGCAGAATGCCTCTTGACTGTCCTGTGCACACAGGAAGGAGAACTGTTGGCATTAGGTATTCCGAATGTTATTTAGACCTTTTCTTCATTGTAGATGGTCAGGCCCCACTGTGTCCCCTTTGAGACTGTTGGTCTTCACAGGGCTTTGGTAGGAATCCCTCACCAGGTTATCTGAGATTTCCTGGTTCTATGGGAGGCTGCTGGAACACGAAGGGGGTGGGGCTGAGATGAATACTGTAAACTTTGGTGGATACAGCAAAAAGACTGTTAGCCATGAATTTTGTCTAGATCACAGTGTTCACAATTCGTTTGCTGTGCTTTGTGCTGACGGAAGAATTCACCGGAAGGGCTGGAGCAAGTGATAGTTACAAGGACTGGCCCCATTGAATCCAAGGCTGTGAGGGACACCAGTATAATGCTTCATCTTGCAGCTGTGACATGCTTAAACACCCTAGGAAGGATAGGACTATGTTAAAGTCTCAGAGCAAGGTCGAGGCACAACTAAGACAGCTAAGCTTCAAGTCTGAGCAGTAGGATCCCTTTTGGTTTAATGCGTTATTGCAGAGTTTGATGATTAATGGGACAAGAATATGTTTTGTTTCTACTTCTTCAAAAGAATAGTTTACATAAATTTAAATATTTTACGTGCCATTATTTGAAACGATCAAAGAGTCCAATTAAGAATCACGTTAATCTCTCGAGACTAAGACACGGAATAGGTGTCTTCCTCTATTTCTCATTTTCATACTTTTCAGATGGGGAGAAAAGAGGGCGTGGTTAAAGGTGATGCTTCTCTCTGTGCTCCACTTGAGGGTCTGTAGAGTTACAGGGAGAACTGCTTTTCTGAGTCAGACATCTCAGAAGCTGCTGTTAGATCTCACTTATCCTCAATGCTGAGCCAGGCAGCCTGGTCAAGAAAAGTTGGATTTTATCTTCCTCTCATGTTTCCACTGATGCTCCCACTGTGCTATCCTCAGCCTCTTCATTCTCTGTAAGTAGGATAACAATGTTGCCTTCACCCTAGATCATTGCCATTGAGATACACCTGGCCTCCAACTCTATAGCAGTCCCGTGCCTCAGCTCAGACAACAGGGCTCTCCATAGGTTCAATTTAAAAGTCTACACCAATGAGAGAGGTAGAGATGTGTTAATCCCTTAATGCAATGCTACAACTTACCTAACATGCACATGGCTTTAAACCTGACTCCTTCTTTATCGTAAGCTTAATTCTTTGAATTCAATGAGCTATAGAAGACATAGCAAAAAGGATAAGATCCAAGATACCCTAGATTAATGACAATAATAACAACTTAGAATATGTTTTCATCTTGGGGCAGGAGATGCAGCAGTCATGTGGGTGAGCAGCTAGAAAGAGTCTGAACCATGTGGGGTCTAGCCAGTGTTAGGGCTCCTTTGCCAATAGCAAGCAACAGTGGCTAGGGGAAGGAGAGACTCTAAACGTTGGGCAAAAGCTACACACAGGTAACTTTAAGATTATGCACTCTGGTTGGACAATTTCTTCGAACTATAAGTTCTAAAGCAATAGAGTTCTAGGAGCAAGAAGTGAACACTGGCATTCAGAGCTGGATGAAGTTCTGGATGAATCCTTCCTTCTTGCCTTTGGTCAGTGGTAGGTATTCTCCAGTTGTGGAAAGAATGATGCTAATTACAAAAACTTGTTCATGGCTCTGCTGCCTCCTGTGGGACTCATGGTAGCTAAGTCTCCAGGATCTGCCTGTCCTCAATTCCCAGTGTGGTTTTTCATATAAATGTTAAAAATCTGAACTCTGGTCTTCATGTTTGTATAGCGAGCAATTTACTCCTGAGCCACTTACCCAATCTGAAGCCATTTTTAAAAATATTTTTATTTTGTTGATTTTATAATGTAATTACATAATTCTCCCCTCCCTTTTCTCCCTCCAAGCCCTCACAGGCACCCGACTTGCTCTTTATCAAATTCATGGTCACTTTTCCTGTAATTGTTGTTCTATAGATACATATCATACATATTTCCAAATACATAAACACACCCCTCCTCAATAAATCCATTTTTAATTGACAAGTTTTAAAAGTATTTCAAAATGGTCTGGTCAGTGGTCAGCCATTACTCTAGTCTCTGCTCCATCTTTGTCCCTGCGTTTCTTTTAAACAGGATCAATTTGGGATCAAAAGTTTTGTAGGTGGATTGGGGTTCCCATCCCTCTGCTGGAGGTCCTGTCTGGCTACTGGAGGTGGTGGCCTCAGGTTCCCCACTGCTGGGCATTTTCGCTAAGGTTGCCTGCATTGGTTCCTGGAAGCCTCCCTCATCCTGGATCTCTGGAACTTTCTAGAGTTCTCCCCCCCACACTCCCTCCCCCCGAACTCCATACCCCCACCTCCATCAGTGGCATATTTCCACTGATTCTCCTGGCCCTCTGGGACTCTTTCCTGGTTTTCTCCCTACCTGATCCTCCCCCAATTCCTATCACTCTCCCCTCTCCCACCTAAGTCCCTCCTTCCCTCTGCTTCTCATGGGTATTCTGAACTGTTTTGGCTAATATCCACTTATCATTGAGTACATAACAGCATGTTCTTTTGTGTCTAGGTTATCTCACTCTGGATGATATTTTCTAGTTCCATCCATTTGCCTGCAATATTCATGATGTCCTTGTTTTTAACAACTGAATAGTGTTCCAGATTGTGTAAATAGAATTGTGTCAATGTACCACACCTTCTGTATCTATTCTTCAGTTGAGGGACATCTGGGTTGCTATTAAAAAATAAAGCTGCTATAAACATAGTGGAGCATGTGTCCTTGGGGTTTGTGGAACACCTTTTGAGTATATTCCCAGGAGTGGTATAGCTGGGTCTTTAGGTAGACCCATCCCATAGGCAGACACCAATCCCTCACACTATTAATGACGTTATGTTATGCTTGCAGACAGAAGCCTAGCACAGTTGGCCTCTGAGGGGCTCTACCCAACAGCTGACAGAGACAGATGCAGATACCCACAGACAAACATTGGACAGAGGTAAGGGACTCCTTTGAAAGAGTTAGGGGAAAGATTGAAGGCTCTCAAGGAGATGGCAACCCCACAGGAAGACCAACAGTATCACCTTACTTGGACCTTTGGGAACTCCCAGGGACTGAGCCACCAACCAAATGGCATACACAGGCTGGTCTGAGGCCCCCAGCATATATGTGACAGACGACTACCACGGCCGCCGTGGAAGAGGACGCATCTAATTCTGTAGAGACTTGATGCCCCAGGGTGGGGAAATACAGGGCAGGGAGAGTGAGGGCTGCCCTCTCAGAGGCAAAGGGGAGAGGGGGCATGGGGGAGGTACTTTACGATGAGGGGCCGGGAGGGGGCAGCTTTTGGGATGCAAATAAATAAATTATTTCAAGATACTTCATCTCATCGGACCCAGAATCTCCTTAAAGACACTGATATAGATATACATTAAAATGATGTCATTTCCTTTCGTCATCCACACGCATACTTCCTTAACCCAGTCCTTTTCCATAATGTAAATCAGAAAGATGATACAGTAATGGTTCATAGAGACATCGTCTTCTGAAGTGTTGTGTCTGGCCAGTTGGTGGAGGCTGAGCTCTGACTCCTTTCTGGTTCTGGAACATATAAGGTTATAGTAAGGAACAGAGAGAATGGGCCTCTGCTTTAAGGGAATTGCCTTGGATGCGTTTCAAACAACCAGTCTCAGCAGCAGGCAGGTGTTGCTTCTGCTGGGACACGGAGCTCCACTGAACCTTAAATCTTCTCAAATGGGAATGTTTTTAATGTCCCCTCCATTCTAGATAGACACTCCAACTTTCAGATAGAAGAGAATTAAAGCCGTTTTGCTATTTAGCAGGATCAGATCCTGTTTCTGGCTTTTTAGCTACTTCAGCTAAAAAGGATAAGATCCCCCCAAGAGATAAGACGTTCTTTCCGAGACTCTGGACAGTATCTCACCTCTGAACATGCCTGGAGCCAGGAATTTAAAGCTCGGAGCACTTCTTTCTCTTTTAACTCCCCATAAAACTGGGGGCTTAACATGGTGACCTTTGGTCTTGAAAAAAAGGGAAGTGAAGGCCTCCCTGAGCATGCTTGCCAGAGGGGCTCACAGAGACAGGAGAGCAGCAGCCAGGCCTCATGGGCCAGCATCCGCTGGAGGAGCTGAGAGCTTTGAGGGGCATCCTAGCCCTAACTTCTCCTACAGCAAGGCCCACTATGAACAGTTCCAAAGGAACTGAATGAGCTAATCTTCAGGATATGCATGCACAGAAAGTCCTTACAAATCAGGAGAATTCACATAAAACCTCTTTTTTTTTTGCCCTTTATTAGAAAGTTTAATAATTTGAGCTGACAGAACTAGATAGTGGCAATCTTAAAGTGCCGTGTAACAGTCACCCACTTATGTGGTCCTCTGCTTCCCGATCTACCCCAACACTGGACATGCCTAACTGTTTTCCACCACTTTCTGGCTATCCACTGTTGGCCTTGACCACCACCACCACTACCCATACACACACACACACACACACACACACACACACACACACACACTCTAATCCTTTACTCAACCTTTGTCAGGGCCAAAGCCCAGTAGAAAGTGAGAATGACTGGAGTAACTGCCTCTCAAAGAGAGACCTCTGGATCCCCGACCCCAGCCAGCCAAGTCTTCCCCATGCATTCCAAGCTGTATCGCCATGTAAGCAATTTGATAATTAACAAAAGAACAAGGCAACCAACTACTCTAAGACAAAAGCCTTGCAAGCCTTTAGGCTAGACCAGGCACTGACTTCCCCGGGGAAGGTACCATATAGTCTGCCATAAATTACTTCATGATCCAATAGCCCAGAGTCCTCTAGCTCAGGCCTTCCTATAGCTTCTTCCCACCACAAAACTCATTTTTATTTTATTTGTTTGCTTGTTCGTTTGCTTGTTTGGTTGGGTGGTTGCTTGGTTTGACCCAGATAAAAACTAAAGGAAAGACTTAAATGTTGTCCTCCAAGATAACAAATACATCATTGTAGTAACTGATTGATTCAGATTACAGCCTCAAGTCCTCTGCTCTTCTCCCCTTAAAGGGCAGGGAGAAGGATTGCTTCTCGTGAGTGTTGGCCAAAAATGTTACTTCCTTTCTGAAACAGGGTGTTGAGAATTATAGGTGAGACTCTCAGGTCCAGGGCATTGGAGGCTCTACGGCCTCATCTTGGCTTTTCCCTTGGACTGACCACCTTAGTGGAAGTCACACACTGTGTTCTGAGGACACCCAAACAGTGCGTGAAGAACTGAGGTCTCCTGCCAAAAGCCAGCTTCATGCCAGCAGTTCATCTTGGAAGTGGATCTTCTGGTGCAAGTGAAGTTTTGGCTAGCAACAGCCCTGGCCCGGGAATAATATTAGCTAAAACTCATGAAAAGCCCTAAACAAAAAAATCTTTCCAAATTCCTGACCCTCACAAAATCTGTGAGATGATACACACTCATTGCTGATTAAAGCGGCTGAACCTTGGGCTAATTTATTATATAGCTATGTTACTACGGTTGTTAGAGTTGGTCCTGAGAGATTGCTACTACCTGGGACCTGAGAGACCTAACAGCATAGGCTCAACTCCCTGTCCTACTCTGCTAAGTAAAGAGAGAATTGACACTGGAAAGGTTTGCTTAAGGTGGCCACAATGGAGACAGAGCAATAAAGAGGTATAGTGAACACTAAATTCATCTTCCCAGTGCAGGCATGAAGCTTGGGTTTAAATCAAGCAAAAGGTCCATGTGTAATTCAGTAGCCCTGGCCAAGGTGTGGTCCTGCCCACCACTGTCCCATTGTCTCGCTACAGTCTCTCCTGCAAGGTGCCCTGACAGCTTGTCAGAACTGTATTGCGGGGGGTGGGGGGGATCTTCCTCTATCTGGTTCAAGTCCCTCCCCTGGTTTGCACCAGGATTCAGTTCCCCCCTTCCTCCAGAACCATGAGACTCTTCAGAAGAGTCTAATTCCGCGGGTGCCCTGTTGACCAAAGGGAAGGTCTCTTTGTTCGTGTCAGGACTATTGCAGTGACCAGGAGACAATACTGCCTTTCACTCTTCCCAAGCTACCACTCAGGCCAGTCAGGAGAGTGGCGAGACAGGAGAGGGGACAGTCTGACTGAGTGGTGAAGATGCTTGGTGAATATGATGGCCCCACTGTGTGATCTGGCTGTAGACCAGCAGGCATTATAAAGCAATCTCTTTACATTTTCTCCCCAGCAGTCTTCAGAGCAGCTAGAGCACACCTTGTCTCTTCTCAACTAGAGGATGAAAACTGCAGGCAGTTTCAACTGCATCTTCAATAATGGCGGGATTAGAACTGTGTCCCTCTGATTCCCAGTCTGGGTTACAGCCATGTCTCCGTAAAGTGATGCCATTTCCATTACAGGATTCAGTAAAATTCCACTCGGCATATTTAATGGTAAGAGATAGCATTTACAATGTACTTGGTATGTGGTAAAGTACACACTAGCTGGGAGCTATTACTGTGACTATGCCTGCCATATGCCAAGTCCCTCTCTTCCAGTGACCTCAGGCTGGAGAGAAGAGTACGTTCTGCTGAGAAATTTGCTTTGAAGAATTTCTCAAAAAGTCTAGCTGCTCTGATAAAAGAAAGAAAAGAAGGAAGGAAGGAAGAAAAGAAGGAAGGAGGGAGGGAAGGAAGAGGTGGGGGAATAAAGAAATAGGGAAGGAGAGAGGGAGGGAGGGAGGGAGGGAGGGAGGCATCTTACTGGCCATTTCTGCCTCTTCTCAAATGTGTGGCCTAAGGTCACCCCCTCAGTCAATCATGACCTAGGCTTGCACTCACAGAATGATTGCTTGAGGGAGAAATCAGCGCTTGTTAGAACCATCCCACCCTTTAGTGGGAGCAATGCAGTAGGGCCCTCTAATCTGAGGGAAATGTGGTCAGTCTATGACTTTAGGCAGACATTTGAAACCACGGAGTCTCCAATGCAGCATGGACTATTTTGTTTTTACTGTACGTGCCTACGCTTAAAAAGTTTAACTTTTTAAGGTATCCACAGTAAAAGTCTAACAATATAACTACAAATAAAATAGAATTAAAATAGCAATATGCTTTACTAAAAGTTATATAAAATGCTAGATGTTCCTTTTTATAAATTTCCATTTAATAACCCTCAGTTACCCACTGATTGTTGAAGCTGCAGACAGATCCCATGGCTATGGGGTGAGGATGAGAAGAACTGTACTCATTGCCCTGTTTCCCTGGATTTGATGTGTCTCAGAGGTGTGAGAACCCACCATAATATCTTAGCAGAAAACACTCTGGAGTGAGGTCCTTCTGTGGGACTTATATAGGAAGGGAGTCTCTTGAATCACTCCCTAGAGTTGCGGGTCAGAGAAATGGTATCCCTGGGTTGGAAGGAGACATGCAGAGTAAAACTGTGACCCAGAGAGGGAAGCTAAGGACCTTGCTATAGTGCTAGGTGCCCCCCCCCCCCCGAGGGTGCCGAGAAATAGATCCTGGCAGAGTCCTGCACATGAACCATTCCATTTGATTCTTCTTCTTCTTCGTGTGTGTGTGTGTGTGTGTGTGTGTGTGTGTGTGTGTGTGTGAAATCTCAAATTCCTGTCGTTCTTTGTGTGCAACACCCATTAAACCTAACTGATTCTCCAAGAGAAAGAAAACACCATGGTAGGGGACACTGGCCAAAAAGAAGTCCATGACCCTGTCTTGCTGGGTGCTGGTATGTGGAGGGCAACAAATCTGTGCTATCAAGTGTCCTGCTCCAGCTCCCTGACAGAGAAAATTCAACAGCCATGCTGGAGGGGAAAACAGACTGAGAAATGCCCCCAAACACCCACAGAAACAGATAATCAAATTCCTCTCCCTAATCAAAACGGAAGGGCTGGGGTGCGGGCTATGGAAGGAAGGAGGCTGAGCTGCTTGCTGAGCAGGGAGCTCACCATTGCCTTCTGGAAGGCACAGAGGAGGACGGCTGGACTTGTGGCTTACCCTTGGAAATATACAAGACAACATGATTTCTCTCCAGGAACACGCCACTGCCTTCTTCAGGTCTTTTCACTTAAGGCAAAGGCATGCATGCTTTGGTCCCCATACAGGCCTTCTGGTTGCTGACATACCCTTCAGCTGTGGGCTAGCCTGTTTCACTCCTTAGTTTCAGAAGGTAAATCACTGTACCCAGCCTTGCAACTAGGGCCTAGGCAGATGCTGCCGAGTCTGTGCCCCCACTGGAGCAACACTGCATGGGCTTCTTTATGGCCAGAGCCACAGTCACTTCTGAGTCTTTGTCTTCCCGCAGCATGTGTAGGCAAAGACTGAGGAGACAGAAATGCGATCTCTAGTGAACCACAGTATTTTGCTTTCTCTAATCCTATTCAGGTGGTGACTGTAGCAAAAGGAGAAAGCAGGCCAACGTGCAGGGTGGATAAAAACCCCTCGTTATGTTATTACTCCCATGCATTGCATCAGTGGCCCAGGGATGGTTATTAATGGGTCTCTAGTTCCACTCAGGCCTGGAGACGGGGCCTATGTGAAGTTGGAAGGGTGGCCAGGAGAGGCTCACTCCCTGGAGTGCGTGGGTCCAGGGAGCTGCTGCCTCCCAGGCTGGCCCCATCACAGCTGGCTTGGAGCCGGGTGGGCCCTCTAGGCCTGCCCACGCTGCACCTGTGATGTGGCTGCTCCGCTCCCAAGCCTGTGCTACAGGTGATTTATCCTCCACCGGAGCCTCCCTGAGGCTGCATGTGGGGAGAGAGTGTGCTGAGAGGGTGTGGGGGGAGACCACGCTCCACCTTCCCCAGGGAGGAGGTAGAAAACATTGTCTTGCATGAATAATATGCCTTCCCCTTTGCTGTTCTGAAGAGCTCAGAGAGCACCTAGCAGACAGGATGTTCTTCACCCCCAACCAACCCCCGAGGTTGAATCTGGTTTTGATCCCCCCTCCCATTTTTTATTAATAGACAAGGAAATGACAGCCCAGAGCAATGAGTCTATGAGTAAGCTGGCTGTAGACAGAGCTGTGTTATATAGCAGGAAGCAGGCAGAGGGGAGCAGGTTTGGAAAGAGTCCTTCAAAGAGGCTGGACTCTTGGGCTGACAGCATGCTCACTGAGTGACACAGGCTCAAGAGAGAGTTAAAAAGCGGCCACACAAACAATGCTTTGTCCCTGAGGATGGAGACCTGCAGAGTTATGGCTGTTTTAAGTAGCACGGGTTCTCTTCTAAGTTGATACCACAGGGGCTTGTAGAGATGTCGCTGCCAGACTACCCATGCAGTTTCAGGATGGGGTAGGATTGCTTCTTTTAGACTACAGTCCTGCCAACAGCCACAAATGGCTCAGCAGTGATTCCCAGACTTTCTGCCCAGTGGCAGCAGCAGAAAAAGAGAGGCCCAGGTCTTGGAGTCCCATGTTTTCCTGAGGGGGGGGGGGTGGGGAAGCTTGCCATTCATTGTGGGGAGCTTGCCACCCAGCCAGCCACAGGCATGGCTCTGGACCTCTGCCCCCTTTATGTTTCCAGAGACTTACTCCAGTTCATTTGTCTCTCATCTTCTACCACATGACAGTACGATCATTTTATGAAAAGTACAATCTAGTGCAGAGGGTGCAGCTCCGTGGTAGAGGGCCTGTGGAGCGAATTCAAGGCTCTGAGTTTGCTCTGTAAGACCAAAAAATGAAAGGGAGACCTTATCCAACCACCAACCAACCAACCTCTGACCATGAGAGCTCTGCACTAGAAACACAAAATGACCTCTGGTTTTCCAGTGGTTTTAGCCAGCATTTAGCCTTCCTCTCTTCTGCCACCAGAGGGGCCTGCCGGCTCTTCTTCACCTCACGCTTACAGTCCATCCATTGGTTCAGATAGGACACTGGAACTTACTGAGTATGGATAATTTCCCTGCTAATTATTTATTTTTACCTTTTAAGATTATAATTATATAATGTCTCCTTTCCCTTTCCTCCTTCCAACCCACAACCCACCCCCAATAAACCCTCCCTGCTCTCTCCCAAATTTATGCCCTCTCTCCCCATTAATTGTTATTACATGCATATATGTATGTAATACCTACATACTGCTATAATAACTTCATACAGTGTTACTGAGATGTGTGCTTTCTGGGCCGATCGTTTAGTATTGGACAGCCAAATGATATGTTCTCCCCTAGAGAAGACTATTTCTCTGGGATCCCAGCTTCCCTTAGTTGCCTGTAGTTCTATGTAGTTGAGACCGAATGGGCTCTTTCCCATTCACTTTGGTAGCCTATTGGTGTCATCTTTGTTCAGCCCATGTTTGAGGGCAGTCATGGCAGTGAGATTCTATGGATGTAGTTTCTGACATCACTAATCTCCCAAAAATCTTCCTGAACCTCTGGTTCTAACAGTTTCCACCCCCTCTCCCACAATGTTCCTAGAGCCTTAGGTTCCCAGCTAATTTGACAAGGTCTTAGTAGTCACCATAGCAACAGTGCCCAAAGCAGGAGCTGACCGGGGCTCATGGAATCTTCTCTGTCCTCCTTGCCCTTTGACCACCTCACTTCACTCCTTCATCTCTCTTCCTCGGTGCAGCTCTTGAACGCCCTCAGAGTATACAGTGCAGGAGTTGAGTACACATGTTTCTGTATGTCAGGTATGCAGTTTCTGAGGCAGGGGCTTTGGTTTGATTCTAGCATGTAGTGTTAGATTGACTTTGGCCAATGAAATTTGGGGAAATGTTTGTTAGGGGATTGGAGGAGAGAATTCTCTAGAAGTAGCCTTCCTTAGGGGTGACCTATCTGAAAGCAACAATGGAACCTGCTGCTGCCATCTCTCATGTGAGAGGATATGGCTTAAGAGAGATGGTGTTAACAAACCGGCAGAGAGAAGGTTGAAGCCCCAGAGACTACCCTCTCTCTGCTCTTGAGGTGATGTGTGTGGCCAATTTCTTAGGGCTTCAGAAATTCCAATTCAAACTCTTCTCTTTCCTGCCTTGACTCTCTCCAAATCTTCCGAGTGGATTGGGAACTCAGAACTTTTTTTGTTATTGTTGAACTGATGGTCTAGGGCCCAGCACCTGGCTCCCATCAACAACATCTGGTATTAATTGTCTTATCTGTCGTCATAAAGTATGGGCTTTGTAAGGGTAGGGAATCTGTTTTGTTCAAAATTGTCAGTTTGCTCCCCTCTCCTCAGAGACTCCCTTATCCCTGTTACAAAGTAAGACACCCCACAAATGTTTGTAGGATTGAGTTCGGCAACTGCTCCCCCCTGTACCCCGATTCTGTTATCCCAATTGTCACCTCTCTTCTATCCTGTTCTAATTCTTCTCACACTGTTTCTCACTGGACAGTGCACTTTGCTTAAGCTGAGTCATAGCTCCCAGGCCCTCTCTCTGACTCTGAAATCCCACACAGCTCTTAGCATTTTTAGGTCTCATGGGAGGCTCTGATAGCTTACCAACGCATGGGCCTGCTGAAACCCTGACCAGCACTAGTGTGTTCCTAAGGTTATATTTCCACACTTTCTGCTCATGCTGCATGTCCAGCTCCTAAGGGTAGTTATCACCACCTTCCTAGTCCTGTGCTGTACCAGTGCCGTCGGTAGACTTAGAGATTAATGTATAAGAATATTAAGGTACAAGTCGAAACCCTACAGATTATTTAAAGTTGAGCCTCTCAAGGGCTATTTTGATGTGGATGGAACTAACATTTAAAAATTCTTGGGGGTGTGGGAGTAAGCTTTAGAAGTGATACCATACACTGGTATTGCACAACCATTATGTGTTTTGATGTTTCCAATGGTAGTAATGGAGCAGAGCTTCCTTCCTTGGTCTCTCAGACTTTACTGTGTTTGAACTTCTGCTATTAGGTGTGTCTGCAAAGAACTGAGAACACACAGCTGCTGTTTGCTGAGAGGGCCCTCAGCATCCTATGGTCTGTCCTTTAGAAGGACAAAAGGCTACAGTCTCTGCTTCTCAGCCAGCCGTGGGACTGATACTCAAGCACGCAGCTCAGTGCTTTAAATTATTCACACTAAGTCCAACAAACAGCCAGCTAGGGAGAAGTAAATGCCAAGCTGGTGCAGCCGCCTTTCTTCACGGTCGCTTTCAGCGACGCTTGTCTCTGTGATAGATTTCGACCCTGGTTATAACACAGGGGCTTCGAGAGACAACATTTTAAAACCTTAAAACCAAGAGAAAAGTGGCAAGTTATCAGAGAGTCAACAAATCTGTCCTCAGGTATTTTTCCTTATTTTACATCCCAGCGGCCCGGGGCCTCTTTGGGAACCTGATGATGTTTTCAAAGCAAAGTACCACTGTGTGTGTGTGTGTGTCGCTTTGTTCAGTTTCCATGGGTGTCTGAAGCTGGGGCTGTTCAGGGAGTGGTGAGGCAGGAATATGGCCCCGAGTTGAGAGCATCTACAACATACAGAAGGTGTGATTTCAGCTTCAGTGTCTCGTTGGTGTCTAGTCGGTGTGTACAGTACTGGGTTTCACAAAGACAGTTTCGAGAATACCATGCACTTTGACCACCACATATGCCCTCTGCTGGGTGTTAATTTAATATCCTCAGGGTACATACCCAGAAATGTATGCTGGGTTATGTGAGAGCTGCATTTAAATCTTGTTTTATAGAAACCTTTGTATGGCTTCCATAATGGCTGGCCTAATTTACATGACCATTTTCAATGCATAACTGCTTCCTTCTCCCTATGTCTTCACCAGCGTTTGCTATTATTTGTTTTCTTGACAGCAGCCATTCTGATGAGGGTAAGATAAAATTTCAATGTTTTCATTTACAGTTGCCTGATGGCTAGTGGCAGTGAATATTGTTTTTCCATGTCAATCAGCCATTTATTCTTCATCTTTTGAGAACTGATTCCTTAGCCGTTTTATGACTCGGTAAGCAGCTTTCTGGTTTTAGTCGTGCTGGGGATGGGATCCAGGGTGGTGTGCATTTGAGGCAAGCATCTTGACCCTGAGCAGTAACTCTGCCTACTTAAAAAAACCCTGCAGCTGAGCCTCCACCTACTCTACAAGCTAACCCCTTGTCGGATGCACAGCTAGGATGATTGTGACCGCTCTGGAGGCTCTCTCCTCACACCATGAATTGCTTCTTTTCCTGGGAAAACTTCGTGTAATCCCAGCCATCAATTCCTGATATTGCGGCTCATTTCACAAAGTGTTCTTCCATATCAAGAACTGTGATGTTTTTAACAGTTTCAGAGTTTTAGTCCTTACACAAAGGTCTCTGGTTCATTTTAAATTGATTTCACCTCCTACCCCAGTGCTCTATGACCAATGGAAACACCCTAGTGTAAGAGCACATTTGATTGGTGAAGAGGGATGCTGCCTGACCCAGAGAAAGATGTGCCAGATCCAGTCAGAATCTCCAGGTTCACATTAGACTAAACGAAAGAGGGGGGGGAAAGCCATTGTTCGTTTTAAAATAGAAGAGTTTTTAAATCACAAAAACAGTCCATGGTCATAAAAATTGATAAAATAAAGAGGAGTAAAATTTCAATGTCTGATCTTTAATTCCAGAGATCACCATAATTGAGAATTCTTGTAGACTTCTAGCTATATATGTACATAGAAAATTTCAGTTATGTGTTTGTTTGTTTTGCTTTTTTTTTTCAAAACAGGATCTCTCTATTATATAGCTCTGACTATCCTGAAACTCACTATGTACACTAGGCTGGCCTCGAACTCACAGAGTTCACCTGCCTCTGCCTCCCAAGAGCTGGGATTAGAGGCATGTGACACAATAGGCCCCACCAAAACTTGCATTTTTATGTGACAGGATTGAACTCATACACATTTGAATTCTTACCATTATGTACAAATATATCCGTTCTGCTCTTTCTTGGCTACATGGTATCACATGGTATCTCTGTCATGAGACGCAGCCTGCTGGACCCATAGTTCAGCTTCCTTGGGGCTTTGTTTCTACCAGAATGGGGGAGGGGTTGCATGAACTTTTTCGTTCATTCTTTTATGCATCCCTTGGATCCAGTGTAGGGAACCCAGAGGAGAGTCCAGGGGAAAGATGGGTTTATGGTAAGCCTTTGGAAGGGACTGGGATGGAAAGTAATAAAGCTCTCAGGGTATCCAGGGTTTTGTCATGGGGCTCAGGACTTGTGTGTAAGCTGTGTAGGCTCATCTTGACTAACTGCCTTGAGTGAAAGAGATGAGATACCTGTAGTTTACATGAGAACATATGACCAAAGTTAGACACGTAACTAGGCAATGATGTCAGGATGCCCCGTGTATGAATGTTCTTATTGATGAAGGTTTATTTTGGTTCACAATTTGGAAGATACAGTCTGTCACAGCAGGAGGTATGGGGGTGGGCACGCCGTGCAGCTACATTGGTGGAGCTCGCTCATACAGACAGAGGAAGCAGGAAGAGAGAAATTCTCTGCTCATCAGGTCTACTTCCCCTGTTATTCAGGGAGACCCACACTCATGGTGGATCTTTCTTGGCGAAGCCTTTTTAGGAAACTCCTTCAGAGAGAAATCCAGGAGGATGTCTCCTAGGTGACTCAAAATTCAGTCAAGTCAACAATGAGGATGAGTCATCCCACAGTGTCTGTCTAAGAATGAGAGCTCTGGAGAGGATGGGAGCCACCAGTGCATGCAGGGCATCTGGGATGCTCGAGGGACACTCAGGCATAAGAAACACATCTTGGGAAGTTGACTTAACAGGACTTGCAATGAAGGAAGTCAGAGAGGGACACAAGCTCTCAGCCATAAGATAAAGCTTAACTCCACACCTCATGGTCATCCGGAATGCATGCAGTCTGTATGTAACGTTGATCGTGGTATCAGATAGTTTGTGGTGGAACTGTCTCTATGGTTTCCTATGTAATCCTAACGGCTTTCTGAATTGCGAGTTTGTGGTGTGAAGAGGGTGGTTCACACCGACCTTTTCACATAGCAACCGCAAGGTCACTGAAGGGGATTGGCTGTGTTTTCTTGGTGATTCACTGGAAACTTGCAGATACCGCCAAAGATGTGTGTCGGAAATGAGGACTTCAGGGCACTTTCCCATATGCGGTTACCAAGTTAGTCTCTCTTTCATCCAAGTCAATTTCTTCACCAAATTACAGAGACTTGTTTTTGCTTTTAGAGTGGAAAGAAAGGCTGGGAAGACACAGCCCAAATATTTAGTTAGTCTCAAAAATATGTGTTCTTCAAAGTACCTTCAAGTGTGAGGTTTCTTGAAATAAGAAACTGTCACCGTGGGCTGCTGTGTTCCCCGGGTCTGAAGCTTCAAACAGGAACCATCCGCTTCAGCAGCCCTGAGAGAGTTACAGGAAAGAATAACTGGACAAGCTCCCCACTTGTTCAGAATGAATTCCCTGGCTTATTTTATCCCCCAGAGAAATAAGAAAGTTTAATCTGTTGCCCCTAAACTCCTTACTAGGATATTCAAGGCTCCTCATGTGTCTTCTGGGACACTCATGAGGTTTGGCTATGGAAACCCACAGGTGACAGCCTTGGTTAAATTCGTTGATGTTTTCCATAGATGAAATAATGGCAGGTATCAGTAATGGGAGGCAGTGCCTTCTGAGGGGTTTTAGGTGAGAGAGACTGGGAGGTTGAGGAAAAATGGCTGGGTGTCTGACCTTACTTATGTGGACAAACCCTTCCATCCCTTGGAAGCCCCAGATTATAGGAGGCCACAGTAGTTCTTCAGTATAATTTCTCCTTCAGTCTGTTCAGAGTCTCCAAACTACCTTCACTCTCACCCCCTGGTCCTTACCTAAACTGAGTTTGTTTGATGGCTTTGGAGTCTTCCTCATCAACCTTTGCCCTGCACAACTCCTGGCTTCCCTAATTGCCTGGCCTCTTTCTCCTGAGCTCTCTTGGTTGAGCTGGAAGCAACATCTTTAGAACTCACAGAACTCTGCATTTCCCCGACTGAAGCACAGGGATCTCTGAGAGGGCAGCTAATAGCCCTCTGCCCTAGTTAGGTTTTATTGTTGTGATCAAAACCATGACCAAAACCAACATGAGAAGAAAAACATATTTAGCCTTATGCTGCAAGGAAACACTCCATCACTTGGGGAAGTCAGGGCAGGAACTCAAGTGCGGCAGGAACCCTGAGGCAGGATCTAACACAGAGGAACACTGCTTACTGGCTTGTTAATCCTGGCTTACTCAAGCTTGCTTTGCTGTACGCGCCAGGACGATGTTCTGAGTACAGCACTGCCCACAGTGGGCTTGAACCTTCCACATCAGTAATTAATCAGGAAAACGCCTCCACAGACTTGCCTATATGCTAGTTCAATGGATACATTTTAGCAATTAAAGTTCCCTGGGCGGGGCTAGCGCCTGATGCTCCGCCCTCCGACTCCTCCTCCATCTGCTCTCGCTGCGATGTGCTCTTCTTTTCAGATAGATGAATCTATCTTGGGTCAATTTGACAAAAACAAGCAAACAAAAACAAACCAAAAGGCAGCCAACTAGTGTACCTTCAGGGGCTTCCCACTGAAATGAACTAAGTAAGAAAGTCACAGAATTCTCATTATCATGATCTTTCTTCAATCCTTGTTTAAAGCACAAGCCCCGGACTAACTGAATACACATCCCATTCACAGCCTCATCCATCCCAGTAGCACTTGCTGCAGTGAGTAAGGACTTTGCCTTGTAAGGATCTTCTGCATCTTCCCTCTGCTTCATAGGAGCACAGAGTGGATTGCATATCCCATCTTCCAACTCTTTTCATTGACCCACCTTCAAGGCCTAGATCTTCTTGGGAATATGGTAGACCCTTCCAGATTTGTGAAATCAATATCCCTGAAGGAAGGCTGGACCCTCAGCTGGGGCCATGGGATGCTGGTTCTGGCTCTATCTATCAAATTACAGTTCTTTTCCATGTTGGAAGGAAGGGTGCTTTTTGAAAATTTTCCTACATGGATACCCCTGGAGCACCTTGGTAATTAATTGCTTGTTTTCTGATATCAGTCTGACCCTACTGTGAGCTCGCTCCCAGCTAGTCAGGACTGACCAGGCCTTCTCAGGTTGCCTCAAAATCAATGGCTTCAGAAAGTACAATTTGATTACTGAGGTCACAGCTCAGTGAGAGCAGTGCTGTCTGGGAGGTGAGTATATAAATCCTGGGCGGGGCTAGCGCCTGATGCTCCGCCCCTGACTCCTCCTCCATCTGCTCTCGCTGAAGATGCGCTCTTCTTTTCAGTGATCCTGTACCCACCCGTGTGTCGTCCACATGAGCATGCCAACTATCTCCTATTTTGCCTCCCATTTACCAACCCCAGAATTCTGTGAGCACCATGAGCACACAGTAGCATTTTCCTTTTTGGTTCCCAGCATGCAGCAGAGGGCTTGCTTTCTGATATATAAGTCCTCAACACCTTCTGTTTCCTTTTTTACTTTCTTCTCACTTTCTTTTCCATATCTATTTTAAGTCCATTGTGCTTCCTCAAGAGGAAGACTCCCAAAGGTGCCTGGAACAAGCACAGGACTTGGAACACCCTAGAACACAAGGTACCCTTCAGAGTGGTTAGGAAATCATGCTCCTGCTGGCTGTATCACCCACCACGATCATTCCTTGGCATGCATGTTCAGTCCCGAGGTATTTCAGGAGCATGCCCCTTATAGAGGCATTGGAAGCCTCATTTGGAGACAGAGGAACACCTACCAAAATGCTATTGAGACAGCAAAGGAAGTACACCCCCTCCAACCCTTCCAGGACGTAGTCCCCATGGGCTACCTATACTTTTCCACATTAACAAAAAAATGTGTAATCTTGTACTGTTTCAAAATGGGACAATTGCAGTTGCTTTGGAGGAGTTCTTTCTCATCTCCAATGGTTCTTCATTCATTTCCTCTGATGTATTAAAGGAAGTAACACCGACAAGATTAGGGACTTCTTCTGTGGAAGAGGCAACCGCCAAAGCAGCTGCCCAGAGGCTGAGGGCTATGGCACCGTGTCACAGGCTCACAGTAGCTTCTCAACTCCCCTGGTATTGTTTCAGTGTGCCTCTGTGTAGAGTTATTCTTGAGTCATACCTGGGCACCATGGTCCTGATAATGGTGCAGGAGGAAATTGAAGGACAACTCCATAGCCAGGATGTGCTGTCTGGGTCGAGCTCCCTGCGTTTCCACACTGTGGCACAGTGCCTGGATGTGAGCTGTGCTATAGGGTAGCCATAGACATCATGCCCCCCCATGAAGATCCCATTGTAGGGGCTATTCACTGATGAAGTGCACCCCACCTAGGATAGAAAGTCTGCTCCTGAAGATGCAAAAGCAGTTGAGACTCCATACCAAGGCTTCCAAGAAAGTTGCTGAGGTCATCAATAGGGACCACCTGAGAGCAGCCGCAGCTTTTCCCCTCCTCCAGGCTGCTCAGCACCAGCCCTCCTCCCCATCTTGCCCTCTGGCTGACCAAAGCTCATTAATATCTGTTGTCTTGGTCAAAAATATTATGCAGTTACTCTCCTGTCCCAACCTGGACTGAAAAAGAACCTGGTTAATTAACATTGATTACAATCCACCCACCGCAAGTAAAAATCGATTGTGGGGTCCCTAATTTGAATGCCCTTCTGTCTTCTTATCTCTTGTGAGAAAGAAAGACAAGATAGTATGAGAAAGAGGAGAGATGAGGGGAATGGAGGATATTTTTTAAGCCATGCAATTTTCAGAGTCTCTGGTGAGGGACATTAGTGATGTGCCAGTCCTTAGATCTCGTGCACTCTCCTTCAGAGTGGCCATTTTTCAGAGTGACGTCTAATTGCCGCAAATAGTCACTGTGCACATTTGGGCCTTGTTCACAGCTCCCTTCTTTATTGAAAGGGGGAGCGGTGGTATTGATTCAGGATGGCCGGGGAGAATGCTGGCGAATATTAGTGAGGAACGGAGAGAACACAGTACATAAACTTTTATGACACAGTGTCAAGCTGGATTGTGAAGACATAAATGAAAAGGACAACACGGTCTGTAATTACCACAAGCCCCCACCTTCCTTCCACTGGGCAGGCAGTGGAGCTGGCCAAGGAAAATGGCAGAAGGGGATGAATTGCTCAATGCTCAGGAATGGTGGGCTGGACTTGTTGCTCTTCATTGTTGAGAAAGAATATATGGGGGCATAAAAAAAAGCCCTGTGGCTCATATGTGGCACTGAGGCAAGTGCGCAACTTCCATTGTCAGCTCTGGCACTTACTGCTAGCCACACGTCATGAGGGACAGTCACTCAAGTAACCCAAATTGTAACATCTCCTCTAAAACAAATGGTAATGGTTACTTTGCAGGAATGGCATTAGGATTAACTGAGATAGTAAGTGCAAACTCTTGTTCCTGTAAAATTATCAGGCTCCTAATAATACTTTACCAATAACCTTAACGATAAACATTGTAATTATGTGCTGGCTAGTTTTATGTCAAATTGACACAAGCTGGAGTCACCAGAGAGGAGGGAGCCTCAATTGACAAAATGTCACAATAAGACCGGGCTGTAGCCAAGCCTGTAGGGTATTTTCTTAATTAGTAATTAATGGAGGAGGACCCAGTCAATTGTGGGTGATGCCACCCTAGACTAGTGGTCTTTGGTTTTATAAGAAAGTAGGCTGAGAAAGCCACAAGCAGCAAACAGGTAAGTAACACTCTTCCATGGTCTCTGCATCAGCTCCTGCCTCCAGGTTCCTGCCCTGCTTGAGTTCCTGTTTCAACTTCCTTCAGTGATGAACAGTGATGTGGAAGTATAAGCCAAATAAACCCTTTGCTTTGCAACTGGCTTTTGGTCATGGTGTTTCATCACAGCAAAAGAAACCCCTAGCAAGGAGAAGTCATTATTCATTCACCCATGAACACTAATGAAGTGTTTACAACACATGATGTGTCAGAGTACTGCAGGGCCCCAGCCCTGTGGGTCTTAAAACACAGTGTGGAGAACACATTGATGTATACAATTGAGGTTCTGTGCTAACTCACCTTGGCTGTCTCTATGCGACAAAGTGAAGCTAGTGTCTAGGCACAGTACTCAAAGCATATGGTTAGTTGACTTTGTACCTTACCATGCCAACAAGTTTGCACAGCTGTGTCCCTCTCTGAGTTGAGCTGCTTTGGTTTGCACAGTGTTAGATGGAGTGTGATATCTGACTTACCAGGGCCCAGATCTCAGCAGAGAGACAAGAGAGGCTTCCTCTCCACACAGCATTCGGGGTTCAGCCCACCTTGAAAATCCTCAGCCAAATAGTGAGGAATGGAAGGAAGAAAGTTCCCTCTGCACGTAACTGTCCTATGTGGTGAAGGGGAACCACAAACAAGATGGAGGTATGGTGGAAAGAGCAATTCATTTCACATGACCTGCAGATGCAAACTTTGTGCCAATGGAGCAGTTGCCAGGGTAGAAGGAAATGATGGTAACTCTTGAGGGGGTGGGGATCACCCACCCAGAAGACTGGTACTCCCTTCGCATCCTGTGTCTGATGGCTGGCATGCAGCTGTCCAGCTGGCCACTCAACCACTCAGCTTTGCTTGGCTCCCTGTAAGCTACAATTGGTTCCCATCATGAAATGTTGGCTGATGGGATGGCCACCTCTGGGCCATTCTTACAGTGAAGGGTGCCTTCCTTCCACTCCCTGTTCCCCTCCATCAGCTGCCTCACTTGGACATGGCAGAGCTGCCCATAGCTGATTCTCTACAAGACCATGTTGAATTACTTCTCCCAATGTCCTGCCAACACTAAGCTACTTCAGACACTGCGAGTGAGAAGGAACTTTAGGTGAGTTTGAGGTATGGACTATTTTTAGCTGATTTGTTTCAGACGTTACATGGCTTAGGAGAGGTGGCTTAGGAGATGAGTCAGGTAGCAGTCAGGGGACTTTTATGCATGGAAACAGTGAAGGCAGACAGAGTCACAGGAACGTAATGTACCCAATTTCCTACACCGTGGACGAGGTGTCAGGTGGCAAACCTGGTCTGGAAAATAGTTTGAGGATTTCTTAAAGTTCCACACCTGTCCTATGTTCCAGCATGTCTACTTCCTCCCATGTATTACTTACTCACATAAATACCTGGGCTAGATTGTTCCCAACAGCATCACTAAGACTGCAAACAGATCAAGAATCCAGCAACTGAAATCATCCCTGCATAGTCACACTATGGGATGCTATTTATCAAAGAAAAAGAGCAAACTACCCACATATGTGAAAACCTGCATAAACAAACAAAAATCCAAGCCCATTAGGTTTTATGGAGGAGACAGACAGCAAGATTGTATGATTCCTTTAAATAAACTCAAAGTTGGACAGATTTCTCCACGATGATAGAAATGAGGCTAGTGGTTGCTTATGGCTGAAGGGAGCATCCACCGGTCGTAGGGAACTCTGGGAGATAAGGAAATCGTGAAGATGTGGTTAGATTGTTATGTGTATGTCAAAATTTACCAACTTTTACATTTGATACCTAGGCACTTAGATGTATGTAGATTTCCTGATATTGGTATGTGCGTGTACTACTACGATTTTCTAGAGAACAGAACTGAGAGAATATACTTATATGTGACTTATTAGAGTGGCTTACAGGCTATGGTCCAGCTAGTCTAACTATGGCTGTCTACCAAAAAATCCGGTGGTTGTTTGGTTCACGAGGCTGGGTGTCTCAGCTCTTTTTCAGGATATGTCAGAACCCCAAAGAATGGCTCTAATGCCATCAAACCAAGAATAAGAGCAAATAGGCAAAGAACAAAAGTTTCTTTTAAGCTTGTCCTTTCCATAGGCTACCAGGAGGAGGTATAGTCCAGATTAAGGGCAAGTCTTCCTATCTCAAATGATCCTATTAACTAAAAACCCCTCACACGTGTGCTCAGGGACTTGCAATTTTAGTTAATTCCAGGTGTAGTCAGGCTGACAATGGAGATTAGCCATCACCAGTGTGGCACATTTGCGCACATGTGCAGGCACACATACACACACACACACCTGCATGGGTGTGGCAGCCAGAGGAGCCTCAGATGTTGTTCTTGAGGGGCAGCTTCACTTCTTGTAGCTAGTCTGTTAATGGCAAAGAGCTTGCCACATTGGCTAGGATGGCTGGGCCATAAGCCCCAGGGAATCTACCTGTTTCTACGTCCCTAGTTCTGAGACTGTTAGGGCTTGCCACTGTTCCCGGCTTTCTCGTATGGGTGCTGTGGAATGAACTTGTGTTCTCATGCTTGCATGGCAAACACCTTACCAATTGAGCCAGGAATTTAGATCTCATTGCCTAAAGGCACAGCCAACCCTTGGCATTGCAATAAACGTGACATTGTCATCTACAAAGGTCATATTCAAGAATAGCACAACTGAGTTACAAAAAAAATCATAAAACCCCTAATAACCTTTTAAGTAAATTTACCATTCATAGCTAGCCTGGGGCTCAGATGGCCCAAGGTTTGGGGCTGGGCATGACAGAATGGTTTCGAGACAAGAAAAGCAAGCTCAGATGCAGGTTTGGAACAGAGTGGTGGCAAGGCAGCTGAGGGAGGGAAGTAAGGTGGTGGGATGCACAGGGGAGGGGCCCTGTAAGGGAAGCAAAGACTGCAATTTCCCTGTCTCGACCTGTACAGGCCAGTCTAGGGACGGCTGGGGATCAGTAGCCATGCTTGCCAAAGGTCGAGTCATGAAACAAGCAGTTTCTTTCATTCGGAGTATTTTAATCCCTCGGACTCTATAGTGGGATGGGAGTCCTGTGTTATTATTGGAAATGGTGTCTATTATTAGTTACTGTTCCTCCTCTTGGATGGTGGAGTGCCAAGGCTTGGGAGGAGCTGGGCAGGACCCAGAGAGAGAGAGAAATGGTCTGTGAAGCCTGTATTTTCCAGAGCTCAGCAGTCAGGCTCTCAGCCTCATAGCTACTTATTTTATGTCCATCTAGTCACACCTCGGCTGAGCTCTCCAGTCTGCGTCAGAACCTCTGGGAGCCTGGAAGTAGCTGTGAACAGCAGTGACCTACCAGGTGGGTGGTGGGGAGGAATACCCATGCCAAGAGGACCAGAGGCAAAGCCAAGGCTCTGTTCCTCTAGAAGGTCAGGATGAGAGACACAGAGCACAGGCTCAGAGGGTGGTCATCTAGACCCATGACTGAGCAGTGAGCCTGTCTCACAAACATTCTGGGGAAGAATTCATCAGGCATTTTCTACACAATCCTGATCTAGTGTGCTCGTGTGGAGGATAATCTTTCTCTTTTGTACTTTGTATCTCTCTCTCTCTCTCCATATATATATATATATATATATATATATATATATATATATATACACATATACATGTGCGCTCACACACACACACACACACACACACAAACACACCCACATGAGGATTTTCCTATGTAGGCTGGCCTCAAACTCACCAACCTCCTGCCCCAGCCTTTTGAATGCTAGGATTTTAAACATGAGCACCCTCACCTGCCCTAACCTCATTGGGTTCTTTTCCAGAAAAGTGGTGTGGATTACAGTAACAGCTCAGAGAACCTCGCCGGTGAAGTCAGACACTTCAGAGCTGCCTCCTGAACATTTCCCTCCTTCAGTGCCAGGACAGGCAGCATCTAATAGGACAGACATCCCTTCCACCTCCCGAGCTTCCTTTTATCACCCTGCAGTGTTTCCATGGTTGGTGTTTTCCAAGGCATTCCCGAATCCATGTACTTTCTCCCTTTTCAACACGGGTGATTCATTAAATGTCAAACCAAACGTGGCCTTGTTCAAATACTTTTGTCGGAGTTTTCCTTTAAAAACACATCCAGAAATCAGAACACAAATCCTGTGTCAGTCTCTAAGACAGTCATGCAAGCAGTTGTAACTGCAGCTGTATGTCTGCAGCAGGTGCAGCAGAGATGCTTAAAAGGTGATTTATGTAAGCTACCTGGGACCTTCAGGGAAGTCAAAGCTGGGCGGCTGCTTCCTGGCGACCCCTCCTGGCTGTGCACCCTGGCGGTTCCCAGCTGACTAGGGATGTGGCTACAGCAGTTTCCCAGTGATGAGTGGCTACCAAATTGTCACAAACACACAGTCCCCTTGTGGTGAGTGTTTCATTGTCATAGGACCTGGCTTAGTCCCCCAGCTGTCCTGGGTGCATAGTCATTGTCAGGATAGAGTTCTTCAGAGAATCCCTGCTCTGCCCTGAACAGTAGCAGCTTGTACACAATGAAGCCATCTCCCAGGGAGCAGCAGATGGACAGATTTCAGCCCAGACTACCCTGAGAATGTGGTACACACCACAGAACAGGCCTTCTTTGGCAGGGAGATCGGTTTCCCTTCCTGGGAAACCAGCAGCCCTCAGACCCCTTGCTACCCTGGCCTCTGTCATGGGAAGCCATCAAAGCTTACAGACAGGCTTTGGAGAAGGATGGAACTGGATATAGATTTTGGCTCTTCCATTTACCAGCAATCTTACCTAATCCATGAGCCTGCAAACCTCAACTTCCTTATCTCTAAGTGCAGAGAATTGTGGTGGCTACCTGTATTAGCCAGGGTAAGCAATACCAGCAAGCACCAGCAAACCTAAGTCTCATTGTCTCATGGTGAGGAAGGCGTATTTCTCTTTCACACAGAGTTAATGAAGGGGATTTGATCAACAGCTCTCCTGGGGTAGTCCTGCACAAGGAGCAATTTCTCCTAGTGTGTATACTTGCCACCTTCTGGAGACCTGGGGTCTATATTTTCTGCCTTAAATGTGGGCTGGGGGTGGAGAGGGACTTTGAAAACCAATCCAGAATAGTAGCTGTCAGTCCCTCTGCTCGCAAGATGTGAAGAACTCTAAGTGAATGATGAAAAATTGTCCCCAAATATTTTGGCAACCTAAAATTGGCCCCAACGGGAGTATTTACACCACAGACATTGGCAGTTGTACTGTGAGAGGCAGGGGAAAGAAGACCGTGCTTCATTTCTGACCCACAGAAGTCATCAGTGGAAGCTGTGGAAGTACAGCGACTCTTCTGGGATTCCGAGTCAGCCCTGGCAGCCTTAGAGGCTGGGAAGTCACAGTAAGCCCCCTTGTCCCTGGTGGGAGACAGGGAGTCTCACATCCTGGACACCACAGTGACATCGTCCGCGGAAATCAGAGGCACTCTCCTCTGGCTCTCCCTAATCTTCCTTAAGCTCGCCTGCACTTTTGAAATTCTTCCCAGCTGTACTTGGGTCCAGAATGGAGGGCTTTGTGGAGCTGTGAGAACTTGACTCTAAGAGACTCTCCCTCACAGGAGTCCCATGTAGAGGAGCTGGCTGGCGCCTGACGCCATTAATCCTCTCACACAGCACGCACCCACCCACCTACATGCCCAGTTTCCTAATATTTACACATCTGACTCTTGCCATTTCCTTTTCTGGGGCCTCTGGGAACTGTTAACAGGGTTTTCCTGAAATGTGGAATTTGCAGGGAAAGGTAGATGGGCCCAGAGTGGCCCAGGCCCAAGTGGTATTTGGGAGGATGTGACAGAATTTGCTACTGGAACCTCTGGTTTTCATACCCACAGCAGTTATTTGTCACTTCTCCCTTTCTTAGAACCAGAACAAAGGCTCTGCTGCTCCAGCCTAGATCCCTGTGCATTACAGGAGTGGGCTGGCAGCGGGCAGAGTTCACCTCGCTCGTCATCCCAGTGGAGGAAGGGCACGGTTCAGTGAATCTTTGTTTGTTTTTACAAACTTGGTGGGACCACCTCCACACCACCACCATCACCACCACCACCACCCAATTTGCAATCAGAACCTTCCCCAGATTCTGGAACGTAGCCCCACTCGGCCACAAGTTCTAAACAGCAGTGGCTGAATGGTGCAGTCTGAAATGATGTCAACGGCTTGTGCAGGAGCCAAGGAAAATATGTGGAGGCCCTCGGCGGCTTCATCCCCACGCTTGTAGCAATGCAGCTGTGAGCCTTAAGTTTTCCTTCTGAAGAGACCACAGTGCATCTGGAAGGATTCAGAGCCAGCTCTGCCTGTCACACCTCTGGATGTCCTCCCCTGCCCTCCACCCTCCTTGAAGAACCAATTTTTAAAAGCAGGTCCAAAAGAGACATGGACCACGAAATGTAGCTAGAACCAGTGGTATTCATCAAGTATTTGAGTAAGAGCTTAGCTCCCATGGTGGTAGGCATGGGGAGGGAAGAACAGACAGACCAAAATGCTAGGGGTGTCAGAGAGGGAATTCCATAGCCACAGGGCTCTGGGACCAGAGGGCTTCTACCACTTAAGCCCGCAGGCTCTTGTCTTCTGACTCACAGAGGTGACTCCATTCCACTTTGTGCCTTCAAGGAGCCAGGGCTTGAGTTGCCAACAATCATCCTTCCAAAACTCCACTTGATCCCATCCATGGGAATGCAGTCAGAGGGAGAGAGAGCCTCCCATCACTCCTGCCCATGGCTGCAGAGCTCAGGGATCCCACGGATCCAGTTCATCCCACGGCAGGCTCTGTGATGGTGTGGCCATGTCCGTGGTCAGGAACTCTGCTTTAGAACCGGAAGTGCACAGATAAAGCCCCAGGGGGAGTCTTAAGCACCCCTGTACTGCAATTTATGGGTCAAATGACAAGTCGGTGGAAGGAGTATTATTTTTCTGAGTCTAGCAGAGGAGCCTGGAGAGGGAGCAGCTAAGCATAGCCGCCCCTTAGCCAGCACTGCCGCCTCCTCCTCATCTTCCTCCTCCTTCTGTTTTTCCTTCCTAAAGCCTTTTCTCCCTTGACCCTCTTGAAACTCTTCCAGCCAAGTGAATCTGGGGAAGGAAGGGTCTGTGCATCCTGACAACACGGTGGGACACAGGGCCTCTCCTCCTCCACATTGACCTCTGGGCTGGGCTGGGTGCAACCGGCCATTACTGACACTTGGCTTTCATTTTATGATTGTGTTTATAGAGAAAACATACTTTAGAAAAAGAACTCTCCCATGGCCGCCAGCCATACCACTTTGTGGATTGCAGGAGCCAAGTAAGGCGGGGTCTGCTTGCTAGGGATAGCAGAGCCCACCCAAGGGGACCTGGATGCTCTGAAAAAGTGAACTGCTGACTTCCAACCCCCGACTTCCCTCGTAGGAATCACCTTGTGACGAGATGAGATATCAGGTAAGCAGAGAAGAGGTGAAACTGCACCAAAGTCCCAAAACAGTGCACATTTGTGTCCCTTCTCCTTCATGGCGAATAAAAACAAAATACTCTCCTAGCCTGCAGCTTCAAGGCATGCAACCAAGAGATGCTCCTCAGATTCTGTGAGCATACTTATCACTGTGCTTCTAGGCACTGTGTTGATGCTTTGTGGTTCCCCCGCCACACACACAATTCTTAAAGCAAGCAAGTAAGAAAAGTTCCATCTTTAAGGTTTGGTTCAGAGAAGCAACTTGCCCAAGGTCACAAAATAGAGGCAATGCTTGAGGCTGCTGAACTTCAAAGTGAGTGAAAGATCTTTGCAAGAAAACAAGAAAACCCAATACCTTCTATCCCTTGTCCTTTTTTTTGAGGGTGTGTTTGTTTCAAAGGACCAAACACTAGTGCTAGGTTCTCAGGTGTCCCGAGGATTTAGTGAGGCTTTTTCCTCTCCTCAGTCATTAACCTCTGTGACTCTGTAAAGAACCCCTGATGTGACTGAGCAAAAGCTGTGTACAGTGTACAGAACAGTAGTAGTCCTTTGGCAGAAGGTCTTTCAAATGCTCCTTCTGGAATTGTTGAAATATCAGTCAGGGGTGGAGCTGGCTTCCAGCACAGAATGCGGCCTCCCAGGAGTGGCCTTCCCACCCAGCTAACTACATCTTTCAGTCTCTCCCACCTACACTGCATGGTAGGTCCTCAGGGCTCAGGAGGCTGAGTTCACACAGCTGTGGAGCTTGGGGACACACCCAGGAGGAAGCAAAGGTCACACACTCAGATCTGAGGAATGAGGCTAAGAGGGGGAAGCATGGAGGATGGGTGCCCACCCAGAGAGGAAGGGAGAAATGAACAACCAAGATGACTATATGACTATATGAATGTATGTCTGCATGCACGCACATGCACACACAGACACACACACACAGACAGACAGACAGACACAAACACACACACACACACACACACACACACACACACACACACACAACTATTGAGTCTTAGAAAAGAAGAAAACACTGTCATTCACAAAGAACTTGAAACTTGAAAGGTGTAAGACATGCTAAACAAAGCCAGGCACAGAAAGACTTTCAGGTTAGTCCATCTGATTGAAGTATATAAAACCATGAGCTAAAATTAATGTGTTTTTGAAAAATTTAAATGGATAATGTCAGGTGTCCTGTCACAATGACCAGAGGCCTAAAGCATCGTTATCCTACTTTTATTCTACATTTCGTTACTAATACTTTGACTTTAGAGTCTTTTAAATTTTAGTCCAACACAGCTTGCTCTTGCTGATGCTGAGGCTTAGGTGAGGCAGGAGCACACGGCAGATGGGGGAGTGAGATGGGGCATGGATGTGATCTAAATACATTGTTCTCACATATGAAATCATCAAAGAATAAATTAAACATTTTAAAGGGTAACAACGTTTTATCAAGTTCATAATATGGCCAGAAGTGGGCTTGCTCGATATTTTGTGCCTACTGTATTAGAGGAGCAGAACCCATAGGGCTCGAGAGGAGGGTGGAGACAGAGAAATGAAGTTTAAGGAATTGGCTCACAAGATCACAAGAATAGCGAGTCCTAAGTCTGCAGGGCAGGCTGGCAAGGTAGAGACCCAAGGAAGAGTAGGCTTCTGTCTCAAGGCAGTAGGAAGCTGGGTTCCTTCCACACTGGGGGCTACAGTGTTTTCTCCTAAGGCCTCCAACTGATTAGATGTGGCCAGCTTATATTACAAAAGGTTATCTGCATTGCTCAGTCTAGTTATCCAAATGTTAATTATATCTACAACATACCTTACAGTAGCATCTAAACTGGTGATTAGACAAAAGAGTATAGCACTATACCCGGTGAACCTAGCACATAAGATCAGCTATTGCACATATTCGCCTTTTTTAATCCTCACAACGGCTCCGTGACAACAGTAGTATAATCCTTGTACTGGGCCTAGGGAACTGAAGATAATGTGCGTCAACAAGTTGTCAGAAATAACACAGCTAGTTAACACAGCTGGGCCGTAGCTTTGGGACTGCTTGGTTCTGGCGCCCAACTTCAGAATGGCACGGAAGCTTCCTTCTGGAGCCTCTGTTCAAAACAGAGACTTTTCGAGGGGCAGTGAGCTGCCTGGTAGATTATCAGCAAAGTCTTTGCTCATGCCTCCGTTCAACCCTGGCGTCTTTGACAAGCTGGCAAAGCTAGAGAATCAGTGAGCCCAAGTATCTCACAAAACACCCCCTCCTGTCCCCCGTTCAGGAAGTTTCCGCACTTCCTATCTAGAGTGCCACCCCTGACTGGTGTTAGTGGGCACGCCCTGCATTAGGGGCAGTGCCCCCTCACTGTGGTTTCTCTCCTCTTCCTTACTGCACTTCAAAAGCACTTCTCTCCTAAGAGCACAGCCTGTCTGAGACCCCTTCCCAGAAGCCTACTCACTCAGAAGTCTCCAGGGACCACCAAATCGAATTTGGGGTTTCTGTTTTCTCCAACCAATCACAGTGGCTGTCTGAGAAACTGGCTCTCAGCCATTGGGAGCCAGGATGGCTGACCACTTCCGGAGGAGAGCCAGACCATGCATCAGCCACGGCTTCATCAGTGTCCGGCTTGTTCTTGGAAACATAGCGTCTAAAGTAAAGAGAGAAAAATGAAGAGAATTCTGAATTCTCATTAAAGAACTGTATGGATGATGAGCCGGTATGGAAAAGTAGACGTTTCCTTAGCCTCAGGCTCCCGAGAGAAAGATGGCGATCCAAGAAAGGAATAATGCAGGGGACGAAAGCTCACGGGCTCCAAGGGCCTTGTGGCCATGGCTCCTCTTGAGGGGACAGTCGTCCTCTAGAGCTCTAGACTTCACCTCTCCCCCTCTTCTTCTCCCTCCTCCGTCTCCGTCTCTACCCCACCCCTGCTTCTTTGACAATATTGTGTCAGAGAACTATTGTGAAAAGCCAGGCGAGAAAGCTCAAGAAAATGAGCCCGCCTCGTGCACACCAGTATCTTTCAGACCGTGCAACCCAGGCCATCTGCCATGTTGCAAAGCAGAAACCAAGTGTCCCATACTGTCTGTGCTGTGGAGGAATGGAGTGTTCTCCACTGTGCCAAAGGGAAACAAGGCAGATGCCCTGAGTTTTTCCGTGAAACCCGCATGCTGAGGGTCCAGTGTTTGCTTCTTTAGCGGGGTCTCAGTGGTGCAGGCAGAAGTTGTCAGTCGGCACCGGCTTCCTAGCAATGCCACAGCTGGAAGGAAGACAGATTCTGCTTCTCTCCTTTGAGAATTCAAAGAATCATGAGCACCAATAAGATTCAACTACCACAGGTACTGCCCGGAGCCCGGCTGGTCACTTTACACTTTCCATGAGAGACAGAGCTAACATATCTGAAAGAGAACCCAGAGGGTGCTGTGTGGTCTTCTCCAAGCTGTCCCTTTGGTCTGGACAAGTCAGATGATCCTCTCATCCTCAGAATAGAATGTCCCCAAGTCTTTCCCTCAGATCTGCTTTCATTTACAGGCCAACTCCATTGCTCTTAAATGCTGGTTTGCATTCTTTGTGTGTGACTGATTCTTTAAGAACCAGAATTTAGGCTGGGCAGTGGTGGTGCATGCCTTTAATTGTAGCACTCAGGAGGCAAGCAGGTGGATCTCTGTGAGTTCAAGGCCAGCCTGGTCTATAGAGTGAGCTACTAGGACAGCCAGGGCTACACAAAGAAACCCTGTCTCAAAAAAATCCAAACATAAATAGATAGATAGATAGATAGATAGATAGATAGATAGATAGATAAACAAAAAAAAGAAAAGAAAAAAAAACAGAGTTTAATGCTAAAGTGGAACCCCCCTCTCTCCCCCTCACTCTCTCTCAGATCAAACTCACAGCTTTTCACCCACTAGGCAGCCGCTATGATCTGAGCTATACTCCCAGCTCTTGTCTTTTTAAAGACGGGGTTTTACTATGTACCCCAGGCTGGCCTGGAACACATTATCCTTCTGTCTTTGCCTCCTGAGCACTGGGATCAAACACTTGGCTCACTCACCCAGAGCCAATCTCCTTCTCCTTTAACAAATGAGGAAAAAAATAAGCCATAGAAGTATAGATTGTTTAAATGCATCATGAAGAGAAGCAAACCCTAAAGTCTGAGTTGGGGGAAATGGTACCAACTTCAACTTGGGCCTGAAAGGTCTTCCTTGTCCTTGTCCATTTCCTGGTGGAACATAAAAGGTTTGCAAAGACCACCACCCTGTCCAGGGCCTAGCTTCCTTTTGTAGGCACTTCCTTTTATGTCTGCCTCTTGGTCTTTCTCCCAAGAGCCTCTTGCTCTAAAGACAAAACTTCTGAATTTTGACAGAAGACTCAAATGTGGGCAAACTGAACTACAAATTTCTTAGTGGCCGAAGAAAAGCCTTCCATGGGAGAGAGAAAGCACTCATAAAATTTTTTATCCTTTCTTTGAAAATGGCTTGGCACCAATGCAAACTAGCAAGGAGGCAAAACACCTGAAGGCTCACCTTTGGTTAGTGCTCAAGGCTGCTGCTGCTGCAAAGGTCCTTTAGGGTGATTTTCTAGATCATTTCAGGGTAGAGATGCTGGGGGCAATGATAGGAATTCTACCATCATTCTGTACTTCTAGGCACCCAGAAATCTCTCTGTGTGGCCAGCTGCTTACAGAACCATCTTGGATGTTCTGGTTCTTGGGTTTTACGGTGGTGTTCCTGTGGTGAGGTTTTGAGACAGAAGGTGGTCACATAAAGGCAAGAACTTACATGAGAATCAAGTGTTCAGGACCCCAGTGATCATTTCATTGACCTGAAAGTCTGTTATCTTGAACACGAAGACTAGAGCTCATTAGTTCTAAGCAATGTTCAGGTGTAACTGGGCAATAAGAAGTCACTGTGTCTCCCAAACTGGCCTTGATTCTTCACCCTGAAGTGAGAATTTGTTTTACAGCTTTGTTCAAAATTTAATCCAGATTACACCATCCTCATGCTTAAAATTTTCCAGTGGCTCCCTTCATCGTGAACAAGATCCTCACTATGCCATCCGCAGCCCCGTCTACCTTCACAGTCGTATCTCCCATCATTCCTCACTCTTCACTTCAATCTGCTTGACTATTTTTATTTGTTGAATACTCCAAGCAGTCTTTGCCTTTGAACATTCTGTTTCACCTTTCTAGAATATTCTCTATATAAATAGTTATCTGTCTAACTCTCGGTTCATCTATATTTCTTCTGGAGAAGATAGCCTACATCTTCATCCTTATCCCACTCCCACCATCCCCCCCCCCGTTTTCTTGTGTTGCTTTCCTTTATAGCATTAATCTACTTATTTTCTATTTACTTTCTGTCTTCTACATTTAAATATGGATGTCATAAATCTGCTGGTTTTATCTGTAGCCCTAGCCTACTTCATAACACACAGTAGGCATCCAGTAAATATGTTTGGAAGAACAAGTATATGCATGTTTAATATATATTTTTTTCTTTTTCTCATAAGTACATATATCTAATTTGACTTTATCTATGCAAGCACAAGATACAGGGTAGCAAAACTTCTAGTATGTAGGGGTTGAATTCATCAGATACAAGTGCATAAGCATTAACTAAAAACCCTTTTCTTGCAGAGCCCTTCCCCAGGCTCAGATGCAAGAGGAGAGTCCTAGGAAAAGCAAGAATAATGGTTTGCATTTCCAGCAAGGCTCCCCTTTTGCACCAACTTTTATTTAAATCTGTTTTATGTTTTATAATTGCAACAAAATTGTCAGAAATTATTTGCTTACACAAGTGTATATTATGAAATCACGTGGTGTTTAAGCACTATTTCTTTAAAAATTTCCCCTTTTTTAATGTCACCATAGATTTGGGATTATAATTATCCTTTTACATTGAATTGTAATTTTGGAATTCTTGATGAGGAATAATCCCAGTACTGAGATCACACAATTAACTCTTCAAAATAAGATTAAGAACTCTGCATTCTGGAAGAGAGACCCTGTCTGGTGATTAGTTGCCTGGAAGAGCTTGTTACAAGCCGAATAGAAGGAACTGTCATCCTGTTGACGGTTTCCAGGGACCAAGGCTCCAGGACCTGCAGTAATTTCATTTGTCATCATTGCAAAACCAGATGGTCACGTGAGCTGCCAAAGCCTGCATCCGAGGAGGTTCACTTGCCAACTGTCCTTAGTAATCAGAACTCGAGGTAGACAAGGCAGCTGTTTAGACAGAATTATTTCTAACGGTTACATTATCATCGTGGAAAAAAATGGAGGCAACGCAGTGGGAAAAACTTGTACTAAATTCCAAACTCTAGGCAAAACCTGTAGCAATGAGGAAACCTCTAGAAATTGTGATGATAACCATGGCCACAGCCATGGCCATTGTAAGGATGCTCCAAAAGAGTTTTCAACAGACAGGGTAGCAACACTGTGCCATGAGGAGAGAGAAGTGTGACCCTGGGTGTCATGTGTGAGCTGAGGGATGTGCATAGAGAGGTGGCTATTCAATCAAGGACATGGTGTCCTAAGGGCATGATATTGAGTCTCGAAAGGGCACCAGAACACGTGGGAGAATCATAGGCAAAAAGGTTTGTTCTTAACTTTAGTCAGTCTATTAGCCCATGGGTCTCGGACAATTCTCAGCCAACAACTCCTAACATAGGTACCTGCATGTTAGCAAATAGCTCAGCTCATCAATGTCATTCAGGGAGCACAGGCAGATATGACAGTCACCACTTCAATGATTACCAGGTACCCTCCCTGAATGAAGAGAACTTTTTAGATCTTACTTCAGCAATTACATGTTTTATCTAACAAATGACCTGCATAAATTCCATTCACTGGCCATTCCATAAGGGAGCCAGTGACGTCGATCTTACCAGGTGGGTAGGAAGAAAGGAGATGTAGCCGGAGATGCATGGTGATTAGTATTAATGGCTGGAACCGCTCTTGTCTGCCCTATGGGAATTCAAGGCCCTAACAAGAACATTATCCAAGCTGGAGTGGAAATCTAGGGTAGTAAAGGAAATAACCCGGAGGATGAGAACCTGGGAGCTGTGGGCAAAGTCTAAAATTTGAGGCTCAGTCCATCAATTAGAAGTTAGAGGTTAGCATGACTGTTCCTGAGAGGAAGTTTTCACATGAATGCCCTTCCACAGGCACCCTGCAATGGCAGACTCCTTAATTCCAGATATATCTTCTTCCAGGACATCAGTGAGGCCACACACCAGCACTGAAGACTGCTACAGCCCTCCAGGACCTCCAGGCATTCTCCATCACAAAGCTAGCTATGAGAAACTATGGCCTGGAGTACAAGGGCAGGAGGGGTGGGGGGATTGGGAGGTGTGTGTGTGTGTGTGTGTGTGTGTGTGTGTGTGTGTGTGCCTGACACCTGGCTTCCTTTCCCCTTAGCTTTAGATGAATTTATTTTACTGTTAATCGGTGTTCTAGTGAGTCTTGAATATCCTCAGGAATACATGGAGAACAGAATGTTGTGACACTATTGAAATTCCTGAATGCTTTCCTTAGGGAGGTGAAGGGCTTTTATTTGCTTAAGACTCCGAAGCAGTTTCACAGAGTGTAGTTCAAGGCCACTTGTCTGTGAATCATGGGGGAGCTTGTCAAACAAGTAGTTCCTGGGCTTCTCCCCAGGTTTGTTAAATCAGGACTTCTGAGGTTAGGGCTCGTAAATTTGCATATTTGACAAGTTTCTCTGATGCAAATTAATGTTGGAACACCATTACCATTGCCTTACAAGGCTTAAGATGGCCCTTGAAGTGACAGTCTGACCCTCCCTAGAAAGAAAGTTTTTTTTTGGTTTTGCAGTCTCAACTCCAGGGCAGCAGTTTAAAAGTTCCAGGGGGTGGCATTAATTGGTCCTATTTTTATGATGGTTCGTCATTCCATTCTGCCTCCAACCTCTGAACTGTTCAGCTTTTGCTCAGAGTTTGCTGGAGTCTGAGCTACCAGTTGCTGAGATGGGAAAGGCAGGGGGCTGGGCTACAGGGTAGGGGGTCTGCTCTCCCCAGGAGACAATTACACCATCAGAAAAGGACAACCATGGCTTGTCCTAGGCAACAGAGGGGAACCCTTGTCAACATTTTGAAAAGCTGGCGCCATGCTTGAAAGGGGCTGACAGGAGCCACTGATGGGTCTGGCTGAAAAACAATTGCTTGTGAGGAGGATTGGTGTCAACGCTGAAGTGAGCCATGCTCGAATTAGCACCACGGTGGTAACAAGCAGAATGAGCTGGGCTGGAATGACATATTTAGTCAGAGACTTTCCCTTAGCCTACGTTTAAGGGGAAGTCTCTCAGAAAGGGAGCTGTGCAGGGGACAAGGATGAGAAGACATTGGGCTCCTTGCTTGTTTGACTTATAAAAACTCATGAAAGTCGATGTTTGGTTGAATAGCTCATTTTCTGAGACACTTGGGTGGCGTCCATATTCCTGTAGCAAGTGGAACTCACTCTTTCTGGCTTGCTTTACTGATCCCGTTGGTCACCTGTGTCCTGGGGGCTGTCTAGCCTTCATATGCTCCGCAGCTTCTGAAGATGCCTCCCTGATGAACCACAGTTACAGAACTTGCAAACTTCTGGGTCATTTTCTCCTCTGCGGGGATCATCTGCCTCCAGCGCATTTGCAGAGGGTGGCAGCGGTAAGACAGTGGGTGGCTCCAGTTGAAGGGATGCTGGTGTCACCATCACCATCCACTTTTGCTCTTTCCCATCCTAGCCTGTTTGGCTCTGCTGTGAGTCTCCATGTTCTTCTTCTGTTTCATCAGCTGCAAATGTCTGCAATGTTAATACCTTCATCCACATGGCTGTACCTATGCCCTCGTAGAGCGGAAGCTCAAAATGGCCAAAGGAAGCTTTTGGCGTGGGTCACCTCTGGCTGCTTTACTCTGGGTGACTGATAGAGATAAGACAGGAGGCTGATGATGCTACTGAGCAAACCTTCCTAAGCTTTGATTTGCTAGTGTTCCATGTGCAGATAGCGTGGAAGCTTTAGCTTTTAAGTACATGGAATTCCTAAAAACCCCATCTCCATGCCTGCTCCTCCCCCAGATGATCAGCATGTATCAGGCGTTCCTGGAAGTTAATTGGACCATTTTTATTAATATTGCAAACCATTCTATTATGATGTTTGTCTCATATTTTGAAGCAGCATCCGATTCTACTTCTACATCAGTCACATTACAGATGCCACAGAATGCAGTATTTTTATTCTCTGCGGCATGCACAACAAGCAGCAATATACTTGTCTTAATTTGGGAGGAAAGCGGTTCTGCCTCTTTTCTCTTAAAACCGTTCTTTAACGGAACCCAAAGTGTGTAGCTGGAATACACTGTCCAGTCTGTAGTTGGAAGTGAGGCTGCTGCCTGCTTGCCACACGAACCTGCCTGTGCCTCCCCACTGGTGAAGTGAGGATAGTGTTCATCTTCCTGATTTTCCTTTGTGGCTGTGCTGTAAAAAAAAAAAAAAAAAAAAAAAAAAAAAGAGTGAATGAAGACCATGCAGACGCTTCCAAGTCCTCAAAAGGAAATGGTTGCTGCAGTCATCCAGATTTGTGAGGAGAAAGATACTGGGAAATCTCCCATTTAAGTAATGCTTGGAGCGTGTATAGAGAGCAGGAAGGCTCTCCAGAGTGCTCTCCATGGCATGGCTAACAGGCAAAGCTGAGCACAGCTCCTCAAAGCTAGGCCATCTGGTGTCCCTCCTGTCTCGCCACTATTCTGTTGCCCACCTTGTAGAGGGTCTGGCTGTCCACCATGGTAGGGATGGGAGTTGGGGAGCACTATCGAGCCACACTGGTGCCACTACCTCAATCCAGCCAAGAAACATGAGAGCCCATTAATTGGATAATTTTGCTTATAATGTTTGATTGCTGCTTGGAAGGACCAGCTGTCTACCAGGCGACTCTTGTTCGGGCTCATTTGGATATCTAGCCTAACTTGAAATGATCTTCTATGACTCTTGGTGGCATGTAAGCCTGGACAAGCCTGGATAAAAGAGAATGTTTTCAAGGATCTGCTTCTTCTCTGAGAAGTTCGCACCTCAGCATCACAAGTTTTCTTTAACCCCATCGGATCCCAGCTACAGCCTCAGGTACTTGAGTAATTTAATTTTCTTGCTCAATGATGAGAACTCCGGCTTACAAAGGGGGCAAATGAGGTGCAGATAGATTCCCCAGAACAATTAGCAGCTTCGTTGGACATGGAGTTCATCTTGCTGAGCGTGAGCTCTTTGGCCGCACCCTCTAGATCCCTCGTCTCTTTAGTCCCCATCTATGTGCAAAGAAGAGAGACCATTCTTCAGTCTGTGCTCCATTTCTCCTGGACTTGGAGGACATCTTGCAAGTGATACTCGATAAAAATGAAAAGCACTGTAGTATGAGAACAACCACCTTTATCTTAGTTTTCAATTTCTAATAAAGTCTCAGAGTGTGACTTGTTTTTCTTGGGAAAACAATTCTGCTAATAGTTACGGTTCTTCTCGAGGATAAGATAGAGCTTGAAACCCAACTCCTGTTGACTTTTTTTTTAATGAAATTGTGACTCAGGGGCTAGTGTGTATGTGTGTGTGTGTGTGTGTGTGTGTGTGTGTGTGTGTGTGTGTGTGAGAGAGAGAGAGAGAGAGAGAGAGACAGACAGACAGACAGACAGACAGACAGACAGACAGACAGACGGGGGGCTTGGGATTCCTGTAAAGAGAACAAACTGCAAGCATCTTGGAGGACTATCCATAGCGAGACTTGAGGTTAAGAGCAACTTGCAGGGGCTCAAGTTTCGCTACACACCCTGAGCCTGGGCCAAATTCAGCAACAGGCTGATTTGCGGTTGTGACCCTTGAGGACTGGCAAATTTGATAGTTCATCTGGATTGGTTTCTTAGGGACCCCAGCTAGTTTGTGGGAGAGAATCTGTGTCCAATTTGGATGTGGTATGCAAGGAGGTCTTACTTTTTCACTCAAGAGAAATCTAGGGTCCTTCTAAAGGAAGCCACACACAGGCTCGTGTGCAGGACAGAGTCACACGTTCTCTCACAGTATCTGGATTTCATAAGGGTTGAGTGGAGAGACTCTTCCAACTATGCTGTACTTTAGTTTGATGTCTTCATTGTGCGTGGATTTGTGCTTAACTAAAAGGAGGACATATTCCGTAGAAAGAAGCTCAAAATCCCCAGACGAGGGAGAGAGTGTTCACTCTCCAGAAAGGGCTGTAGCCCGTCTTCACCTTTTCCCCAGCAGCCCCCTCACCCACCAGGGACAGTATTGACTACTGGTCCTCCCTCTGGACCCGAACCTGAGAGGGTCATTTCTGATGCATAATTTGCAAACACCAGAGCTGGAAAAGCTGAGATAGCTTCCTACTTTAGACCCATCCAGCACTTCCGCTGCTTTCTTCCCAGGGGATCTTTACACACAAAATAATTCTATCTGCCTACATATCTTGCCGCCAATCAAGTCATTGTTCTGTGTTAAAGCAAGACAAATACAAGCCTATGTTTCTTGCGAAGGGAAACAGCATAAGTGAATTATTTTGAAAATTCGATTGTGAGATATGCCTGGTTCGTGTGTGTGTGTGTGTGTGTGTGTGTGTGTGTGTGTGTGTGTTGTACAAAAAGTGAAAGGAAAGTCTTGTACTATTGAACCCCAGCTGTAGTGAAACAAACTTCTCATGTTTGCTGATAAATGAAGGGAGAAGAGAATTAAAAAATTATAGACCATGAAAAATAACACCCAAACAAAACAACAAAACAAGTCAGTAGGAGAAGAGAATCAAATTGCTTTCAGATAGGACTTGGGAAAGAATGCAAAATGCTTCCCCCTTCTCCCTGGAGCTCACTGGACCTCCTCTTTGGTTTTGCTCCAACGTTAACTTCTCTGCCCCTGGCCCAACAGCAAGGGAAGAGTCCACCACACTGCACTGCTGACATCTTAGGGAAGATTCAGTACACAGCAGTTTAGAAGGCCTTTCCGCTATGCCAGAGGGGCTATAAGGAAGGGCAGAGCAAACATTTCTTATGTTTACTTATCACAATTTTATATTTAAAAACAAAAGTCTTGTATGTCTGGAAACAATTGAGACCCCCACATAGTATTTAAATCAATGAAAGAAAACCCATAAACAACGCAAAGAGCAACTAAGAAACACATTAACGTACGATAACATAATCAGGGACACATTGGCTTCTGCTTTTGTTCCAGGTGGGGTTCCTGACACATGTATGGATAGTGTGGTTTCCAGAACCATCCCTTTATAATGTCTTCAAAAGCATTATCTTATCTCTGGAACACTCCAGCCTCTACCCCTCATCCCATGTCTCTGGTATAAGAACAGAGAATGCATCCAGGTCCTAGAAAGCAATGTTAACGGCTCAGTGTTCAGAGCCGCTGGTTGGATGGAGACACGGGTGAGTGTGTATTCTGCATCAGAGCTGCAGAGCAGAGCGGCAGGAGGGGTGGGAGCCTTTATGCTGTCTCATAATGCAGCTCTTTGAAATGTTGCTGGCGGACTCTCTTCACATCCTGTCACACAGGACGAGAACGGGACAGGCCCTTCTGCTTCTCGATTCATCGACCTGACATACAATGCAACCATCCAGCTTTTTCAAGACCCCTGAATGAAGGCCTGCGCCTGCAAGGGGAATTTAATTGGATTTCTTTATGGGTTTCAACAATCCAATGAAACATTATGTAAGAATGGCATGATTCCGTTTCAGCATGCACTTGAATAATAATTTTTTTTATTTATAACAAGAATTCTTTAAAAAATAATAGGGAATTTTTTTTAAATGAAAACACCCTGTAACAGCACTTTTTGACTCAACTCGACCAGGAAGCCCAACCGTATCCACGGCGGCTTGTGTTCTATGATGTTTGTGTCATTGTCCCAGCTTAGAAAATGGTTTTAAATGCAGAGATTGCAAAGTGTTCAGAATGAAGTCAGGGGTTTTCAAAAGCACTTGCATTGCTTTCTGGAAGAGTGATGCTGTTTTTAACAATACCCCCTGCTTTGAACCAAAGTGCATTTGCGCGTCCTGGAGAGTAGGAAGATGGTCACCACCCCCTCTGCTCTTTCGAACTTCTTTGTCATCAAGGAAGATTAAGTCCTCTGTAGTACTTTGACATTTCCAACTTGGTTGGAACAACCCTGGAAATGTTTTCTTATCGTCCTCTTGGAAGTGCACAAGTGCTATGTGGCCAGAACCGTCTTCCCAGATCTCCCTTGCTAAGAGTCTTCTTATATCCATGGTCCGGCTGTTCTCTCTGACCTCCTGGACAGCAGATAAAGTTAAGCAGGACGCCCCTCTACCCATCCTGGCTCATATGCCTGAAACCCAACGTGGCATATACTTACGTTCATTCCTTTGTAATCTCAGCCACCCTTTCACCTCTCATTTTCCTTTGGTTTTCCTTCTTAAAGTCTGACTATAGCTTTTTCATCAAGTTCAGCTCAGAAGTTCACCCTTATCCAACGTGTGTTCAGTTGTCTTTGGCTCTGAAAGGTTCCTGCAACCCTGTACCCCAATCGGAGTCCGAAGCGAGGGCTTCCTCCTTTTGGGTCTGTTTCACCTGTGACATGTGTACCTTTCTGTTATTGCCCACAGGATGTTGTCACAGCTGTTCCCTAAATGGGTGGGCAGCAGAGTAGAGGATCACAAACCCTGAGTATCACTGTGCCCCAACACCCATGACAGTGCCTGCCACAAGTAGAAATTCAAGTAAAAGTCCGTAATGTGTGAACAAATTGACAGATAAATGAAGACACAGTATAGGAATCTCTAGCGTGTATAGACCTAAACAATTTTGAAGATTTCTTTTTTTTTTCCCAAAGAAGCAATTATACAGAATTTTAAAGATATTTTCAATTGTGTATTTATGGGCTGGGGCATGTGCACATGAGTGCAGGTGACTTTAGAGTCTGGAAGAAGGTATAAGACACCCCAAAGCTGGTTACAGGTGATTGCAAGCTGCCTTATGTGAGTTTGGGGAAATAAACTCAAACTCAGGTCTCATTAAAGAACATCAAGTATGAATGACTGAACCATCTCCCCGGCCCCAAGTGCAGAATTTTCAACCTCTGGGTCAGGTTAAAAATCCATGCTGAATTTTTTTTTATTGGATATTTTCTTTATTTACATTTCAAATGTTATTTCCTTTCCCTGTCCCCACCCCTCAAGTCCCCTATCCCATCCTTCCTTCTCCTGCTTCTATGAGTTTGTTCCCTCACCCACCCACCCATTCCCACCTCCCTGCCTTGGCAGTCCCCTACACCCATGCTGAGCTTCTACAGAAATGACTAAAGACACAATACCTACTTGTAAACAACATGCTCCTGCCCTATCTGCACTAAGGAAAGTTTTAAGATAGTGTAATAAAATTGGTTGAATAGGATAACCCTTTGGTGTTTACATGCTGTCTCATAATATTAGTAACTAACACAGATATTTGATTTGCAAGTATATGACATATATATATATATATATGACATTATATATATATGATATATGATCTATATAGGATATTTTATGCTCACTCAACAAACATCTTAAGTCCAGCCTTCTAATCATTATGCACAAAAAAATCAGGGTAGCAGAGGAGGCAAATTGTCATGGAGATGTGTCTTAGTGAAGATACACTGTGCCCACAGTAACTCTTATAGAGGACTACATTTACTTGGGGCTGGCTTACAGTTTAGAGGTTCAGTCCATTGTCATCATGACACAGCAGCTTGTAGACATTGCGCTGCCAGAGGAGCTGAGAGTTCTACATCTCTGTCCTTAGACAGCAGAAAAAGAACTGTGCGCCGCTGAGCGTGGCCTTGAGCAACTGAGACCTCAGAGCCCACACCACAGTGGCACACATCCTCTAATAAGGCCACACATCCTAACAGTGCCACTCCCTATGGGCCAAGCATTCAAACACATGAGTCTATAGGAACTATTTCTATTCAAACCACTCCAGATGTGAAACGAACAGAGACCCAGCAAGGTTTATAGGCAATTTTACCTTATTTTCATTTTATACCTGTTAGTATGAGAGACCCTTACAATGGCTCTCAAAAATGAAAGGAAGATTATAACACTGTTCTCCTAAGTGTGAATGGCTCAGTGTCGAGTGGCATGAGCTGTTGGCCTGAGGATTAGACATTTCCAGTCATGAGACAGAGGTAAAAGGCTCCAACTTTTTAAATGAGAAGGACTTGAAAACCAGAAAGTAGGCTTTTCTCAGAGAGTATCATATCATAGCTGGCTTGGTTGAGCTATCCAGGGCATGTGTGGGTGTGAATGGGGATGCATGTGGAAGCGTGGAGGTGACAGATGCAAGTCACATGATGTCCTCTAGCCTCCTCTTCCTTAGTGCCACCATTGGAGCACCTGTTGTTTCCCTGATATGATGTAATTATCACTATGGATGGCAAGAATGGGAGATGTTGGTTGTAGTGCTTAGATTAATTCAAGAGACTGTTCAAGAGCATGGAGCCAGAAGACAGCAAGGCCTGTGTTTGAATACAGTTGTGTCTTGTTTGCCTCAGAACCTGTATGCTGCCATCTATGATGCTTTCTGCAACCTGAACCATAGTTGTCATACTTTTAAGAAACAGGATTCATTTTGCCATTGCATCATTTCCCTGTTTCCTTCACTCACACTTGAGCATTGGGCATTGAAGGATTCCCAGAGCAACCAAAATATCAGTGTGTGCCTTAAAAAAATAGGTTTCAATCGTTGGTAAATCCCTTACACTACCACTACCATCACACACACAGAGGGAGAAAGTGAGTGGGTGGAGAGAGTGACAGAGAGAGAGAGAAGGAGAGCACAGTGAGCTGCACACACACAGAGCAACACACACACACACACACACACACACACACACACACTTACATGCTCTAGAGCTTGACTTCATAACTCTACTTTCTTGCCACCAATAAGAGACTTCAAATGTGCTCAAACCTCTCTGCCTTCAGTGTCTCCCACATGTACACATCTGGAGAAAGCATTTAGCTATGAGAAGAAGTGAGCTGTCATTCCCCGTGACCATAGGAGAACACTTGACGGAACAGTCCCCTCTACCATGGGAAGTAGCTTCATGGGTAGCAATCCTAATCGCCCTTTGCAGTGGGTGAGCAGGGTAATGATGCTGTTTGCCAAGGGTCATGGGGAAGGGTGGTGCATGGGGGAATACGTGTACATTCATGGGAGAAAACACAGTCTCGGGGTTGTAAAATCGATGCCTTTCAAACCCACCCCCAACAGCTACAGCCCTCCCATCTAAGCCACTCATAACTTTACAACACATTCTCCTTTTGGGATAAAACTTTCCAAGTTCAGTGTCTGCTCCCCAGAGGCCAACTTTTTATGGGAATTTTGTGCTAAATCAGCAAAGCTGCATTCAAGTTGGAGAAATACAAGACACTTTCTCTCTGCCTGCTTGAAAGAGACGGTGAGCAGGGAGCCTCCCCCGAGATCGCTGTCTCGGGTTGACTCTTGTTTCTCAGCGTTCCAGGCTCGGATGTGATCAGACTGAAGATGAGAAACAGTTTTAGCACTGTCTGGATCAATGACAGAGCCAATAAATAGATATTGCCAGTGAATGGAGACAAACGTGAGAGGGCTAAGAGGAAGCAATGAACAGGGAGATATTATGACAGGAAAATAATGGCCAAGAACTTCTTTGATTCTCGGGAAAACCAAAATAATTTTCAGACTTAAATAGGAAAACATTCTTCTAGAATACAAACCTCTGTGTCCAGACAGGAAATCTTGTTGCTAACATCTATGGACTACACGCCAAGAGACAGATACCACACAAAGGCACTGGCGTTTTGTCTCCTTATTGTCACACATGGCTGACATAAGTAACTGTCCCATTTTACAGACGTGCAAGCAGAGGTATGTTTATTCATTCAGGCAATTGCTACTTTTTTTCCAGAAAATAAGACCACAATGGCCCTTCCCTAGGAACAGCACACCCTCAAAAGTCAGGGCAAAGGCTAAGGGCAAACAAATTGGCAGAAAAGAAAATAGAACAGGTCTGAGATGGAATTGCGTGGGCAGGGAAGGTCTTCCTGGAAAGGTGAGTTCTAAGCAAAGCTCTGGGGAGGCAAATCCTTTATGCATTTGGGGGTGAATGGGGAGAACAAGGTATCTGTGTCAGAGACAAAGGAAGGGCAGATGACAAAACAGAGTTGAAGATCCAGTCAAGGGCAAGGTCATGGAGCTCGTGAGTCTTAAAAGGGCTTTAGAACGTTTACTCTAACTGTAGAAGCAAGGCACGGACGGGTCCATCACTAGGCACAACTCCAGCTGCTGTAACCATAGAGTGAAAGGGAATTCTAGTTCTCTCCAAGGGATCATCCAGAGGTGCTATAAACAGAGTCAAGAGAGTGGCTCTGCCCATCCTTCCCTGGTGTGATGGTGAATGATGACCCATCGTCAGTGAGAGAGGAGGAGGAAAGCTCCTCCTTCATTCTGTGCAAGGCCAAATACTGTACACGTTACTCTTCTTTATGTCCCAAGTGCTCCATCCCTGTCACATGTCCACACCAACCGCAGTAGGGGTTGCAAAACAGAGTCAGCTATTAGTCATCAACCAGATAAAAGCCTGCAGTCTGGTTTTAAAGGAAGAAAGGGTGACAGAAACCTGGGTATAACTAGGCCCCTGCCTCAGAAGCCTTTGAGTGGGGGAGCAAAACAATCTGACATAATGTGTTAAAGAGGGTCCCACATAAAAATCCCAGTGCTTTTAATAATCCTGGCATCCGGAAAGGTTAAGGTGAGAGGGACAGGAGTGGTGGGGATAAAATTGGCATGTGTTAAAGGTAAAGGTAGGGAGGTTTGCCTGTAGATTAAAAAAGGAGACATAGGAGAGAGAACAGGTCTCAGGAATGCCTTTTCAGATGATGAAAAGAAAAACTGACTTGCCATCCGAGCATGGGGAGAATTCGATAAAGGCAGACCTAGGAATGAACTTAAGAGCCAGCTTTTCGTATATGGAGTATGAGATTCTGGCCACACGTTCAGATAGAAGTTTCTAGAAGGAAGCTGGAATTGGACACTTCACCAGAAGAGGAGGGCTCCAGAGCTGTCACAACTGGAAGTGCTGGTGTTGATATGCTAATTACATAGAGCCTTAATGAACTTGGGTCATTCCTGGTGTGGATAAGATGACAAAACCCATTCATCTGTGACAATGTCTCTGCTTTCTCCCCTAGGCCACATAGGCTGTGGCTCTCTCTCACTTAGGAACTTCTGGTGTGTTCTTGCAAGTCCACCAGTCATTAATCTCTTCTTCCTCTTAGTCTGTACCATTTCAACTTTAAGATGTGACTTAATCACCTTGGTAGATGTGAAGGTCTTGGTGTGGCCCTCCCTAAGATACTCCATATTGTGTAAAACAGCATTTTTTTCACACTGTTCCTTGCTCTGAGATGTTCCATTTTATTCACGAATCACATTTCACTCCATTTTGAGAATGAGGGATAACTCTAAACCTTGGTGGAAATGTGGTAACACCATCTTCTGTTTGGTGCCATTTACTAGGCACAGACTGATAAATAGCTTAGTCTTAACAACAATAAGGTAACACCAAAGTAAATTGGGGATATATGATGTAAGATATAATATATGGAATATATTAATTTTGAATTAGGAAAACCAGGCTGAAGAAATCAGACAACCCAGACAAAGAAAAGGTACAGCTTTCCTACCTAGGTCCTTTAAAGAGGAGGACACCTCATACTGAGATGGTGGTGGTCCCACTGTCCTAATACTGTTATGGTGGTGGCCCAGTGTCCTAAGACTGTGATGGTGGTGTCCCACTGTCCTAATGCTCTGATGATGATGGTCCCACTGTCCTGTCATGTTTACCACTCAGTGTGAACATCAAGGCATCAATAGGCAGAGAACTCCCATGTGTCTCAGGGATTGGGCTTGACTCAATACCAGTCTAATTCCATCTACTGACATTATCATCCCTCTGGTCACCTGTTTAACTGTCCAGAAATGACCCCATCCACCTGCCCATTCATTTTTCTGGAATAGGCCTACTCTTCATCTCCCCAGCCTCCACCATACTTCACGTCTACAATCTGACCTAGCAGCAGTACCAGCAGCAGGAGGACCAGCAGCAGCAGCAGCAGCAGCAGCAGCAGCAGCAGCAGCAGCAGCATCTTCATCTGATCTCCAGCCTGGCTTCAGTCTCTTACTCCAGCAGAGACACGGAATGTTATTCAGCTTCCTCACTCCTAGGCTTCTTTGAAACTTCATGAACTCTGCGGTGGCCTCTTTAACCTTCTGTATCCATTCTGTAACCTATGTGTGTACACTTACCGAGATTTATTTACAACATGATGCATAATGTGTGATCTGAGAGTCAATATTAGTGATTGAGATTGGAATAAAAGAACTTATGTTTGCCTCAGCCAGGCTATCAAGAAAAGTGGAACTACTTGGCAAATAGCTGCCCATGAAACCACCATACTCCGTGAATTTATTGTTATTCAATAAAGCCTGTCGTCATGGAAAGATGCAGACATGTTTATCTATGCTTCCAGCACAGCGTACTTATGACACCAGAGAAAGGCAACAAAGTAGATTTCAATATGGGAGAGAGGCTGTGCAAAATAAGGGGCCTCCTAGGGGCCGAACACCCCAAAAGATGTCCTTGAGAATAGGACATGAAAACACAGCGAGCCCAAAACAAAACGAGATGAAGAAGGCAGTTGTGTGTCACAGAGCAGTGAGCTATGGGGGCTGAGGGCAGGTGGCAGGGGCTGGCGGGAGCTGAGGCTGGCAGGGGCTGGCAGGGGCTTGGTGGGGGTGTGGTGGGGGCTGAAAATGGCTAGGCTGGTAGAAGCTGGCAGGGACTGGCAGGGGCGTGGTGACTGAGGCATGGTGGGGGCTGGCCTGGCTGGAGGGAAATGGAAACAATGCAGGAGGTGGTGGTTGTGTCCCACTGACCTAATACTGTGATGGTAGTGTCCTGTCATATTTACCACTCAGTGTGAACGACCGGAGGTTGTTCAGGAAGCTTGGGACCAAGTTTTCCAATGCAGACAAGAGAGGGCACAGAGGTTGTTTCGTGGCTCTGTTTGGTTGTGTGAAGTGGCTATTTACAGTGCAGCCTTTTTACAACAACTCTTTACAGAGCCCAGAGTAGCACTGTGTGACTTTCACTAAGGCTTCTTATTGTTAGTTCCTGTTTGGTTTTACCGTGTCTGTATTAACAGAAAAGGAGCAAGTTGAAAATGTCATCATTAAACTTTGCTTCTACAGGCTGCTTTTACTGACAAATTAGTTAGATTTGATCAAAACTAATCAAATCACCTAGTTTTGACTAGTACATGCAGACAAGAGATTTTTATAGCCTACACACCAGAGGACTTGACGAAGCTTGAATTATGTCCTTCTCAAGATTCATATGCTGTAGCCCCAACTCTCTGTACCTCCAAGTGTGACCTTATTTGAAGATCAGAGCACTGCAGTTGTAATTAGTGAAGATGACAGCATTAGGGTGTCCTGGTCAACAGAAATATTTGGACACAGAGATACCTAGAGAGGGAAGACTGTATGAAGAGATACGGGAAGAAGATGATATCTCTAAGACATGGAGAGAGAGAGAGAGGCCTAGAACATACCCTCCCTTCACAGCCTTAAGAAGGATCCTAGCTGACACCTAGATTTAGAATCTGGAGCCACTAAAAGGCAGAGGCAATATATTTCTGCTGTCTCACTCACACAGTGTGTGGTACTTTGTTATAATAGCCTTGACAAATTAGTATAGGCCTTTGTATATGGACCTGCAACAAGTGTACAATAGGACACTATATTTAGCCTGGGATCAGGTATTTAATCCAAAAATAATTTTTTTCTGTCCCAATTTGTTGTTAAGTCTGATGCTTGGCCCCCTAGATGTGCCTTTATGGTGCTTTTTAGAATCTCTTCCCTCCCCCAAAAATCTTTCTGGCTGAACCAGTTGCCCTGGTACTAATGGACTCACCCCACAGTGCTCCTTACAGCAAGTCAGTCAGCCAGTTCAGGGGGGATAGAGAGTCCTTTGCTTGTGCCAGAAGGTGGCCCCCATCCTATTGAGAATCAGTCTGAGCTGAGAGGAAATCAGTTGCTCCTGTTCACTGTGTGCTCTTGGTCGCTGTCCCCTTGTGTTTTCAGCTAGAGCCTCTTTCCACGGCCAGGGTAGTTTCTATCTATAAAGACTCATCTGCTGAGGGCAACTTAAAGTCGGGATTATATTTTCTTATATGACAGCTCTAACTCCTATCCTCATGGAAAGATGGTGGAGGGTACTTGTGGCAAGAGCTGCGTCATTATTGGTGGTGATCCTCATGTAAACATGGTACTCTGTGGCATGGGTTCTAATGAACAGAGCAGATGAATCAGAAAGCACAATCCAGAAGGCTTATAATCTTCATTTAAACCAACTAGGAGGCTGCATGGGTAGGAAGGAGATGGAAGATCAATTAAGCATAGTTGCTTTTTTTTTTAATTCTTTCTAAGCAGTACACAGTTTTATGCAATGCAAGAAGAAGAAAAAAAATAGGTGAGATGCAGTTTCCTGAAGTCTTGAGCTATCTAGTCAGATCCCTGGGGGCTGGCACGTAACTTAATAAGTAGAGTGGGAGAAGCCCAGTCCTGTGGCCTACAGGGAAGAAGAAGTTTTTTTGTTTGTTGTTTTAAAGGCAGCCAGAAAGTGGCATCATGTTTGTAAGGATGAGCCCAAGTTCTTGAAATGCTCACATTTCCAGGATGATCTCAGACAGAGACTGTTAAGAAAGTAAACGACAATGTCACAGGCCAAGAGAAAAAATTTTCAAAACTATCTTTAATACAGAACTTAAGAATGAGATATACAAAGCAAAAATAAGAAAACAAACATAAACAAATGGGAAACATGCAAAATATCTGAAGAGACACCTCATTAAAGAAGACGAAGGTGAGTCATGCAGGTGAAGGAGGTGTGGTTGAAATGAGAGATGTCCCCCATGGGCATGTGTGTTGTAACACTAGATCTCCAGCTGGTGGCACTGTTTGAGATGGTGATGGAACCTTTAGGAGGTGGAGCCTTGGTGGAGGAAGTGTATCATCAGGATGGGCTCCAAGGTCTCACAGCTTGCTGTTTTATTTTCCTGTGTTTGAATGCAATCTGATCAACCATCTTCTTCTTCTTGTATCTCTGCCTTCCCTGCCTGTTGCCATGTCTTCCTCACCAAGATGGACTGCCTGTCTGGAACTGCAAGACAAAATAAGCTCTTTTTCCCTAAAGCTGCCCTTTGTCAGTGTATTTTATCACAGCAACCAAAAATAAACTAATTCAGGAGGCTCAACATGATGTATTGTAACTCTTGATAACTGCCAATCATTGTTATATAGATTGAAACACCTTGCCCATGGATATACATAGAAGCTCTATTTAAAATTGACATTTGTTAGAGCTAGGATGTTCTCCAGCAGGTAAGTAGATAGATAAAATATTACCAAACCCATCCTCAAGTCATGAAAAGACTGAAAGAAACTTAAATACCTGTTTCTAAGCAAAAAGCCCATCTGAAAATGCTTCATACTTGTTAGTTCAACAACATGACATTCTGGAACAGGCTAAACCATGAACACAGCTAAAGGACCTTGGCTCCCAGGACTTAGGTGGGAGGCAAGGATAGACAGCATAACACAAAGAGTTTGTATAAAATACTAAAGCTATTCTGTGTGGTTCAGCAGGGCTAGGCACTGGGTGTTGTTTGCAAAACCTGTAGGATGTCCAACAGAATGAATCCTAAGGTAAAATGTGGACTTTAGTTGTAACAATGTGCTAACCTGGATAACTGATTCTAATAAGATAACACACCAATACAAGATGCTAATAAGAAAGGGGGAGAGATGAAGGAGAAGGAAAGAGGAAGGGCTTAAGTAGTCTCTACTTTCTGCTCAATTTCAATTGGAACTTAAATTAACTATAAAAGTAAAAGATAAATTTTGGAGTGGTATCATTGGACTCAGGGCCCACATGTACTAGGCATGAACCCAACCTTTGAGCTATATCCCCAGTTCTATAAGAACTGGCTCTATTAGTTTAAACACCCCCACTTTGACTTCATAGCCATCTCTTTATTTCAGAAAAACAAAACTAACAACAACAACAACATAACTACCAACGAAAACCTGTCAGTAGGATGGCCATGGGGTGCTTGGTTTATCCCTTCTGCCTTAGTCCAGAGTGCCTGCAAAGCCTGGCCATGACCACTAGCCTTAGCAGAACACGTTACAAAGATCCACCACTGCAGCAGGGGGACCTGGCTCACTGAGGACTGAGCTCAGGTAGGAGGCTCCAGTCCTTGATTCTCTGCTTTGGATTTCCTCCCCTAGATACTTTCCCAAGGCATCAGGGGCTCAGCTTCCTTTCCCTTCACTCCTTGGTAGGAGAGAAAGGACGAGCCAGGCTTATGTTTGTAGGTGCAGAGTCTGTTGGTGATTAGACTTGGGAGAGAGAGAGGGAGGGAGAAAGATGGAGTGATAATCCAGCCAATCAACAAGAGTTACCATGACGAAAGTGCCAAAACTATCATCAAACTAGCTTGTCTTGAGACATGCTGTCTTCCAAGGACCACACAGTCACCATATTTGACCTGGACTCAAATAGGTTACTCGTGTTCTCTTTCTCCCCCATTTGGGACTCCCTACAATACTCTTAGACCTGCTGCTGTGCATGGCAGCCAGTCCTCCTGACCCATTCTAATCCCTTGAGATTCAGCTGCTATTCCTAGTACAGACCCAGTGCCCCCTAGTTCTTCCTTCATTACTCCACTGAGTCATTTTTCATAGGCCACCTCCATTCATTTGTGGCTTCCCATTGAGCTCTGGTCTGCTCTCTTCCAGGGACTCCATAGCTACCTAACTTGGTAGGAATCCAGGCAGGTTAACGTTCCCTCCTTCTCCTCTCTATTTTGTTCTCTCTGAAGTATCCCTAGTTCTGCCTCTGCTGTCTTCTCTGGATCTAAGCTCTGAACCCTACCCAAGAGGCCCTCAGACTCAGTTCCTTACTCTGCCCAATAGCCCATCACCTAATCCATCACTACGGGAATCTGAGACTGTTTGGAGTCTGAACCTCAGGTCTGAGATCAGTTAGTATCTGAACCAAGAATGACCCAAGACTGGAAACCAAGCATCATTCTGCTGATCCACAACTTGTTAGATGACGCAAGAGCAAACACCCACCCAACAAAGGTGAGACCAGATATCCACACCAAAGCACCACCACAAATGTCATTACCCCAGATTCCTAGATCCAAGTACAGAACCACAGCCATGAACAACCAATGCAATATGCTTCCACCAGAAAACAGTCAACATAATAATCCCCAAGGAAATCAATGTAGCTGAAGCACAAGCCAAGGACTTGAAAACAGCAATTATGAATATGTTCAAGGGCCTTAAAGAGGATATGAATAGCTCCTTAATGAAGAGGGAGAAAACAGTTGAATGAAATAATGATAACCACTCAAGATATAAAGAACAGTTAAACCCCCAGCTCCTGGCCTGACTCACATAGAGACAGCCCTGCAGAGGACTACTACAGAGACCTTACCTCTGGATGTCCTGCATTGGTAAGTGGTCCTTTTTCCCTGAACTTGACCTGGGCACACTATTCTTCTCTTACAAAGACAACAAGACTTCCCTAAAATATCACCCCCAAAGCCTGCCTCTTACATTGGAAACTCCCACTGCCTCATCTGTAGCAAGCCCTGGTCTCCCCACAGACTTCAGATGTAATAGAAACATTTTACACTAGGACCCTGAACCTGCAGTCCCTAGATAACCTTCATGGAGGTTGAAAGAAAAAAAGAACAGGCGAGTGCTGGCAAAATATTTCAAGGTACCCCACTGTCTCGTTTCCAAAGCAAATTCTGAGTTAAGATAATGTTGGTCCGGATCATAGAGGAGTCCAGGGCAGCGTTGGGATGGGAACACTGAAAGCCCATAGCTGATTAGAGCAGCCCCAGTGGAACGCATGGTGAAGGCCACAGGTGCATTTCTCCAACTCTTCCCACTTCCAGTTTGGATCATGTTACCATCCAGCACCAAGCAGGCCCTTGAAGGACACTCTCTCTCCCTGACCCTTGAAGGACACTCTGTCCCTGGCCTTTATACAAATTAATTGATGTTGTGTGTTGACTTGGCAAGAAACCCTTAAGGAGTCACCAGCTCCTTCTGACTTTTCAATCCTGTCCCTTGATAGACAAGGTAAATTCTCTCAGCAGGATTTTTTCCCCACAGTCTGTGGTGTTGGAGGGTGACATGCTGGAGACATGTATGGGTACAGGAGGTATTTGATGCGAAGGACTCATGGAGCATCAGCGAACCACAGTTGCCTTTACTAAGCATTCACTGAGTTAGCTGCTTGTCTAGGCACTGTGCTGCAAGATATTTTAGCTTCACCATCCCCTTACAAGGTAGGCCCTGGGCCTGTCACCTCTTTTCCATGAGGTAACTGAAGCACTCCTAGCCATGTGTTGGCCCAAAGTCATAGAGACACCAAGGACAAACCTGGGATTTAAGTCAAGGGGAAAGTTTTTGTTGTTGTTTTTTTGGTTTTGGTTTTGGTTCTGGCTTTTGTTTTTTGTTTTTTGTTTGTTTTTTGCCTTCTTGGCAGCTGGCCGAGGACTGGGTTGCTATTGCTCTGCCTTTGCTGTGGAATCCCCCTGCAACACTATAGGGTAAGTGCTATTGTACATTAACATTTGTTGTCAGTTACAAGGCTTTGTCAGGTGCCAATTTACTAGTTTAGGGCAAGTTTCTTGGCCTCTCGATGCCTATTCCCGACATATACGACAGACCTAGTAACAGTTCTAAGCGTGTGGGCTTCTGAGAAGGTTAAAGGAAGTAATATGTATAAGGCACCTAGCACCACCACCCATTTGATAAATGAGAAGAGGAGTTTCAGAGAGATTAAGTCACTTGCCAAAGATCACACAGCTGGTGGCTATATTGCCTTCTTGGACAGCCGAGAAAAGGGAGTTAAGGGCTGTTTCTGAAATGAATGTAATTCACTATAAAATGAGTGTAATTTGGACACCAAATACGGTGGAGAGCATCAGCCTCTAATAGAGAAAATATGATTTAGTGGTTGGTTTTTAAACTAAACAAATTTACTGTGGTCTCTAAATGAGTCTCATGACAAGACCAAAACATTTCTTTTGCCCCAGATTACCAATATCAGATGTTAAGAAGAGAAACCAGATGGCTCTCTAGCTGGTGTCTGTGGAAATATATATAGGTGAACTGTTTCTTTATAGCTGTTGGCATATAAAATAAGTCATTATTCTAAATAGAAAAATATTGATGATGTCATAGAGGCCATCGAAAGACACATCAACCTGATGTGATGAGCTAGAAAATCAATAGGCGCTTTCCAAACAAGATGACATGCCCTTTTAATTGGTTGTATGAGTGTGATATACTGTGCACTGGGAAGGTCCAAAGTTAATTCTCCTTGGTTTGGGTTTTGATTGTTGTTTCTGTTTGCAGTCACTTCTGCATCTACTTAATGTATTATTAATAGCAATAATAGTACTTGCTGTGCACACGTTTCAAGAGAGGACAAATGCGTTGGCTATGTACACCAGTGTCCCAAGGAAACTGGTGATTCCACCTACCTTCCAAACAACCAATGGATTATTACTGGTGTGTCTTTGGTCGGCAGGATATCAGCCAAAGACTACACTTCTCTCGAAACATCAACTCAAAGATAAGTGACTCATTCTACAAACCCAGTCAGTTCTGGTTATAGAACAATGTCCTGAGGGACAAGAGTCAGAAGTCACCTAGAAATTCCCTAGACAAACAGCTGTTGCTGACTCTATATGCGGCCTCCTCCTTTTGTAATCAGCTCCCTTGCTGAAACTGCCTATTGAAAAGCCCCTCTGAGGCATCTGAGAACAGGAGGTGGCTCCTCCCTGTCTCTCTATGTGGCTTCCAATGAGGCCAGAGCAATACTTTTCTCAGGCACAGTTTCTGAAGAAAGCAGACTCAGGTAACCATGAAAGGGCTTTCTTCCAAAGGACTTGACATCCTCTGTGTATTTCTTGGTTCCTTTCCTTGATTTCATATTTTCTGTTGCAAATTTTTCCCTCAGAAATTGACTGCAAGTCTAGAGAGGTCAAGAGTCAGGAAAAGAGAGGTAGAATCTCAGTTCCTGTAGTGGTAGAATGAAAGGGAACTTAAGAGTCACTTAACCAGTCCCTCCTTTGGACCAAGAAGGACTTTAGCTCACAGCTGATATCCCAGCTAATAAAGTGGCTGTTTTTATTTAGTTAACATGGGATTGCTTAGATGACAAAAGATAAAATAAGGAACTCAGCCTTCTGTGACATTCCTTTCTGCAAGAGCCATGTTTTCAGAGGAACTGATGTATAAGGAAAGACATGTCAGAGAGATGATCGGAGTGAAGGAGGCAGCCAAGGATGGGGCTGAGAAACAGGAGAGAGTGACAGGGAACACCCACACTGCTGCCCTCTTAGCCTCACAGCAACTGCTTTCCAGATGTTGCACAGCTCTGTGTTGACCCTGGGAAGTCCCCATGCACCAGCAGCTGGGTGGACACCTTTAGCCCAAAGGCAAAGAAATAGCTGGAGTTTTAGGCACAACCGTATATCCTTGGCTTCTAGGGTGATCAAGAGGTTGAAAGGATAGTACCCAATTGTTATGAAAGGAGAGCCTGGGGTGTCTGATAGCCTGAAGGTGGGAAGAAAGCAAGGATATGACTGGTGACTGGACTGATGAGCAAGCCATGCTGCTCACAGTTTTGCTTAAGAAGGTTCTCAGCTGTGTGTGTGTGTGTGTGTGTGTATGTGACACATGCCATGCTGTTCCCACAATGGGGAGCCTGAGACAACAGGAGGATCAGAAAAGAGTTACAGACAAGCCTGGAAGAAGTAAGAAACTGTTTCAACACACACATACACAGCAAATGAGAGCTAGAGACAGAGATAGATAGAAACAGAGGCATCTGCAGAGTCCGAGTACGAGTACACTGAGCAACCCCCCCCCCCCCCCCCCGTCTATGCAATAGATGTCTTGCTCCAGGCCCCTCCTATATTTGCAGTGACTGTCCACTTAGAATTCTATTGCTGTGGTAAACACATGACCAAAAGCAACTTGGGGAGGAAAGGGTTTATTTTAGCATACAGTTAGTGGATTATGAAGGGAAGTCACGGTGGGAACTCCAAACAGGAAGAAACCCAGAGGCAGAACCTAAAGTCGAGACCATAGAAGGACACTGCTTACTGGCTTGCTCATCGTGCTTTCTTATACATCTACCCTGTACCATTAGCCCATGATTAGCACTGTTCACTGTGGGCGAGGCCCGCCCACATCAGTCACTGATTAGGTAAATGCTCCACAAACTAGCCTACAACCAAATCTGATGATAGAGGCTTCTTCTCAGCTGAGTTTCCCTCTTCTCAGATTGGCTTTAGCTTTTATCAAATTGACAAAAGCAAAAACAAACAAAAACACAAAACAAAAACAAAAAACAAACTAAGACACCCTAACCAGCCCAATGACCAACACCAACTGAGATTTATAGCTGTACTCCTTGTGAGCGAGACCCCAAGAACACACTCCAGCCCTGAGGTGGGCTTGACTCAGTATCTCACCCTTTATCGTCTTTTGCCACCAGAATGATGGGTTTTATAGTTGTCTTCCCAGCATAGGATTACAAATGGGCCAGCCGGGCAGCTCTTGTCTTTCCTCCCTTGAGAATTTCTTTCTCTGAGACACAGCTAGGGTGGCAACCACACTATGGGGCACTGAAGCTGAGTGTTATTCTCCGTTTTCAGTCAGTGCCTGTTTCCTGATGAAGGTATCGTCAATGAGGATCCTGGTGGCACCAGCCCGTGTATCAAGATTGAGGGTGTTGCTATGGAAAATTATTTAAATGCAACAGCTTTCACGTCTGACACCCCTTTCTCTACAGGATTATAGCCTGAAGTTTTCTCGGGACTAAGTTTTCTTATCTCAGATAACGATAATAAAGTGATAATATCAATTGTGTTCCTAGCACGACAGGCATTAGCATCAGCCAGTGCTCTGTGTGAATCAGTTCATCATCTCTCTCCAGAACCTGCCTTGCAGTTGCTGTTGCTGTCCTTCTTCGCATATGAGGAAGAAAGCAGAGGGAACTTGCTGACTGGACAACCAGTTAGTTTCCCCTCATAGGGGTTGGGAGGGTGTTCACCCCAAACCACTCACAGGGTCAGCTGAACAGCTGGATTCCGGAGCCAACTAGAGAGGGTTTTACTTGGAGACCAGTTTTAGAAGGCTTGCACAAAAGCCACTTCAGTGACCTCCCAGTAGACATCTCGGAAAGAAAGACGATTATCATTTCCAAAATTCTCTTCTAAATGTTATTTTATGTGTGTATAGGTACTTTGCCTCTTTCTCTGTCTGTGCACACGTGGCCTGAGGAGGCTAGAAGAGGTCAGGAGTGGGAGTTTCCATGGTTGTGAGGCACGGTGGGAGGGGGAGGGGGCCTAGCAATTGAACCTAGGACCTCCGGAAGAGCCGCCATTGCTCTCAGTCACTGAGCCCTCGCTCCAACCCTGGGGGATGCCTCTTGTTCCCACAGCAGTTTGTTCTCATCAACCTGGCAAGTCCTACTTCGTCTGTCCCATCTCCTCTGGCCATAGTGCCTACTGTTTTTTCTCCATCCGCAGCAGTTAGAGCAGAGATAAGTTTTTTCTCATTGAACCGAAGGAAAATCTTATGCAGAAAAAAAATCTCTCATATTTCCCAGCTAAAGAAAAACCACTTGATCGGGTTCTTTTTTTTTTTAAATTCTAACTCTCTAATAAAGATTTAATATTTACTCAGAATTGCTTCAACTAAAGGAGATTAGTTAGGAAACCATGAAAGGATGCCAGATCTCCTTTTATTTATTACCTCACCGCTTATGAGAAATACATATTTATGAAACACACATTTTGTAATTTTGGAATCTACCTTATTAGTTTGCATACTGGGTTTAATTTCATCAGGTTTACCAAAAATCCAGTTGCTAAACAGAGCCTAAACCTATTAAATATTGACGTGGGTTTTGCCAGGGAGAAGCCTTGTTAATATCGCAGCTTCATAAGGAGCTCTGACATGGGAGGTGACTTAACTTCTCAGCCTGAGTGGCTCTGCTTACTCTCAGACAGGAGGACCGAGGGCGGGTTTTGGACTTGACATTACCCAGTTTCTTGTACCATGGGGATGCTTGTGAAAGGAAAAAAATGGGTCAAATTAAAACTGGCCTGTGGGCTTTATTTTTTATTTCCTGTAGCTAAAAGTGTATGATTTGAACTGCACTAAATAAAACACAATAATTTGTTCTTGAAATTAGCAAGCACACGTTCCACCCATAAAACCGCTGTTCTGTGATGTGAAACTGGATTTCATTTCAGTGGTCTTGATTTATTGTTTGGTTTGTTTTATTTTGAGGGGGGTAGGGATAAGACGTCTGCAGGACAGATCTGTTAAAATGGCCAACAAGAACAGATTTGCAAAGGTTTATTAATCTTTAAAAAGTCTGAGTCAGTGAGTTGAAAACATCTAAATGTTAGGGAAAAGAAATTTAAAGGTCTTAAAAATGTATGTGTGGAGCTTGAACCACAGTGTTTGGTGAGAACTCAGAAAGGCCTTCCCCTATCTATTTTGTTGTATGCTGTAAGGCCATTCTCTAGGTGCCCACCTTTTGTATGTACTTAAGAGACAGGGTTGGTTTTTGTTTGTTTGTTTGCTTGTTTGCTTGCTTGCTTTGTTTTTGTCTCATAAGATAGGAGCATGGTGAACTAGGAAACATGATCCATCCTTGGAAGAGAAGAAGTAGACACTGCTACTCAACGGCCTTCATTCACCAGTTCCTCTGCTCCTCCCAGGTGTGTGTGTGGCTCTGGTAGGAACGGGCACACACTTCCTTAAGCATTCCAGTCGGAAGCAGGAGCTGGGGACCTTTGGGCCAAGTTTCAGTTTCTTATGAAAGACAGTTTAAAGACAAAAGCTGTCCTGGGAACACAGGTATCTTACGAGTGGTGATTCCATTCTATTTGGGCAAACACACAGAAGAGAGATTCCGGCGGCCATGCAACAGTACTAAATATCCAGATGAAACCTGAGTGACCAGTGGTGACTGAAGAAAGTGTCAGGAAAGGGAGAGCTGGTAGACACAAGTATCAAACTGCTTAGCTCCAGACTTGGACTTCACAGTACTGCCCTGCCAGTCAAATCACTCGGTTCTTGGTTATGGTGAGAACATGAGAGATGCCAAGAACATCTGGGAGGTTGAAGAGTAAGATTGTTGATGTTGACATTGCCAGACCCCTTCCCAGGATCCACTCGTCATCTGTTAGCTCTATGACCAGATCCTACATGGCATCAAAATGGCGGCCAAGAGCTCAGGCCCACTTCAGAGTGCTCTGCAAGCATGACATCATATCTTCTTGTCCGTGGTTGGGTTACTTTACTGCCTTGAACCAATCAGATGGCCAAGGAATGAGTGAATTGGTAGGTCAGGCTTAGGTCCCAGCTTTGTTTTGGTAAGTATAAGATCTCCCCAGGTGTGTGGATTGAGAGGAAAAGTTCCTCCTGAGAAAAGGATGGTGGACGCTTCCTAGAAGAAATAAGAAGCTGGGTGCTCTCTACAAAGGAGGTAGCAAATGGACAGTAAAGAGCCCCAGGCCCACTTTATGGGTCACAGTTGGTGACACAGGTTGGGACACAGAAATCAAGAATTTGGAGAATTTTCAGAAGTAACTGAAGAGCTCTGTGAGGGTTGGAAGCTTTGAACTGTTGGCATTTGGGTATAAATATAATGGTGTGCTGAATTTTCTTCCTATGCAAGACCTACATTTGATTGTGCTTGCAGTGGAGCTCTCAAGAGCACACACATCATGTGTGGCACAGTTTTATAAACGTAGGCAGCGAGTTCCCCACACCACTTCATTTAAACTCACTGTGGTTTGTTCTAGTGAAGTTGTAAAACACTTCATTCTGGTAGAAATACAAATTCACTTGTAGACGCATTCTGAGGAAGTAGAGATGAAGAAGTCTTTGGGTCAGTTAACCTGTGACTTCCTGCGATGGAGCTGAGACGTGCATGCACCCATCTCTCCTAGTCTTCTCCTTAGCATCTGTGACTCCCTCTTCTTGCCCATTCCTCCTGAGCATGGCTTGGTTCCTTCTCTGCTCCTAAAACTGCCACAGGTTGACCAGTTCTATTTGTATTAAAAAAAGAAAAATGAGTTTAGTTTTATAAGTCAGTCTATAGTCACATTTAAGTTTGTAAGATCAACCAATTCCAGCTTTTTATTTAACTTTGATTCCAACTTTTTAGTTTATTTTTACAATTATTTTCCTATTTCCTTAACTGTATATTTAGCTTCTTTCTTTTCTTTTTTCTTTTTAATTTCATTACGTGTGTGTGCACGTGCGCATGCATGCGTGTGTGCTGTGACTCAGATATGGAGGGCAGAATATGTCTTACAGGAGTAGATTCTTTCCTTCCACTTTATGGGTCCCCTGGGGCTCAAACTCATGTTCGTCAGGCTTGGCAATAGACACCTCTAGTTGCTCCTTTAGTTTCTTCCTTTAAAAAAGTTATTGATTTATCTATCTATTTATTTTGTGTAAATGGGGCACATGGGGATGTGCCTATCACAGCACACTCAAGCAGGAGTCAGAAGACAACTTGCAGCAGTCAGAGCTGTCCTAGCTTGTAGGACCCAGGGATCGAACTCAGATCTGCAGGTTCTACATCAGGTTTCAGCAGGCACCTTTGCCTGTTCAGCCATCTCCGCAGCCCCTTTCTCAGGTCCTTGTTAATGAAATCACATATTTCCATATGGATAACGGCTCTGGCCATTATCCATAACTCCGTGTCTTCAGGAGGCCCTTTCTGCTGATTGTATTATTTTCTTTGCTTCAGAAAATGCTTTTGAAAATTTCCCTTTGCATTATCGACCAGCCCATTTCATTGTTCCTTCGCTGCTGCAACTGTCAATCTCTGGTCTTCTTCTAGTATTCTAAGAGACTGTCATCTACTTGGGTTGGCATTCTGCATTTTTGCACTTGTATTTTGGGCAAACACAGTATTAGATTTTCATAAGTATGCAATAAAATGAAGAGGAAAAATGAATCTTTGTAACCTATTGCATAGATGTGTGTGTTTTGGCGTATATGACAGTGTCCCTTACCATGTCCTAGAGAGAACTTACTGCTCTAATTCTTTCTATCATGGTTTCTCTTTTGCTAGAGCGAACCCGTGGGAACCTCAGTGAGTCAAAACCCCTCACTGTGTGGTTATGAGTTTTTCAAACTGTTCTTAACGTGGATAAGAGTTTTGTATGGTACTTCACTGCTCTGAAAGATGCAAAGCACACCATTTAACCTACGTCCATGCTCTGGCCATGTTTTGTATTCCTTTGTCTGACATTAATTTTGCTATTCCAACAAGAGCAGAGCTCATCTGGTTTGTATTCAGCTCATATAACAATAGCTACCTTCCTTTCATTTTAATGATTTTCGCTTGTCCTAGTTGTGTCTTCTGTAAGTAGTAGTTAACAAAATTCTGAGGCCTTGGATGTGAGATTGTTTCTCTAGCTTTAACCTGGTTTCATTTTATTTTGAAATTTTTATTTCTAATTTAAAATTATTTTATTTGCCATTTTATTGAAAAAAATGTATTTCATACAATACATTCTGATCATGATTCTTCTCTCCCCTAACTCCTCCCAGATCCTCTTGACCTCCCTACCCACCCAACTCTAATTCATCTCTTTAAACACACACACACACACACACACACACACACACACACAATTGGGGGGAGGGGGAAAGCCCAAACAAAGCATTATAAGACAAAAAGTCTACAGACATAGACTTTGTTTTGTGTTGGCCATCTCCTACTGGGGATGGGCTCTACCCTGAAATGTGCTGTATATATCCTTTGCAAGTGCATGCTAATCAAAGATAGCTTCTTGGTTATGGGTATGAGGTCATGTCCACTTCTACCTCTCAGTGCTGAGATGCCATCAGGCTAGAACCTGTGCAGGCTCTATGCGTGCTTCCACAGTCTCCGAGTTCAGATATGCATCAGTCTTGTTGTGTCTGGAGGACACTTTTTCCTTGGAGTCACCTACCACCTCTGGCTCTAATGACATTTCTGCTTCCTTTTGTACACAGGTGCCTAAGTCCTAAGGGAGCACTTTCTTCAGTTTCCAGTTGTAGGCCTTTGAGGTAGTTCTCAGCTACTCTGAGAAGAAGTTTCTCGGATGATGTCACAGAGAGACACAAATCTATGGCTATACAAGAATGTCACCAGGAGTCATTTTATTGCTATGATACTTTAGTAGAAAATATACTATTTGGTTTAGGCTCCTGAACTATCTAGTCTTAGGTTCTTGGTCACCAAAGAGCAGAGTCAAGCACGGGTTCCACTTCCTGAAGTGGCCTTAAATCAAAGTGTTTGCTTACTCCCATGATGTTCGTACCAGTATTGTACCAGCATATCTCTCGGACACATCACTGTTGTTGGTCAGAGGCTTGTTGCTGAGTTGATGGTTATCTTTCTACTCTAATAGCATGCAGAGCAGAGTACCTTCTAGTAACATGAATGCTACTACAGGTGAGCCTCTACTAAGGCATCAGCTTGACTTCTCTGTGTCAGCATAGATGTATATGTATATAATGTATATGATGTATATGATGTATCTCTGTGTGTGTGTGTTTGAGAGAGAGAGAGAAAGAGAGAGAGAAAGAGAGAGAAAGAGAGAGAGAGAGAGAAAGAGAGAGAGAGAGAGAGAGCGCACACACTATCTTTGCCAATAGAGCCTTACCATTAGTTTGTGGAGAACACTAGTAGCCTTGGCAATAGGCTGAGATGTTTGGGGTTTTCCATGGGGCCCTTTTGCCAATGACTCAATAAGATGTCTCTCATTGCAGCACTCAGGAGGTAGAAACAGGTGGATCTCTGTGAGTTCGAGGCCAGCCTGGTCTACAGAGTGAGCTACTAGGACAGCCAGGGCTACACACTGAAGGTTTCCCTTGGTGGCATAAGATGTCTAGTTGGGCCATTGTTGGTAACTCCATTTTGAGTCCTTTATATATGTACATATTTTAGGAAGTTTCTTCACTGGCAGGTTTCTCCATGCCCCCTCAAATAGCCCCTGCTATTAATTGTTCCTCCCTAACTTCCCTCCATTGCCACTCTTTGTCTATTAATAAGAAAGACATCTATATTGATTATGATTTCAGGTATGTTTGACCTGATGTCGTCTATATTTTTATAAATTCTATTTTTAAAATTTCTACTTAAATTCTTACTTGAAATATTTCCCTGAGTTTAGTATTTTGAATGTTCTTTTCTACTTCTTCAAGAGAAAAATTTTCCCATGTGTCTTATATATGCTATGGTCACAGATAATATTTTTGCAGAAATATTTATGCATATTTAAGTGTGGACTGATACTAATTTACATACAGAGACACACACAGACACACAGAAAGACGGACAGACACAGACACACACACACACAAATATATATATGTATATTTCCCCGTATATGGATAGATATGAGCATTTTGAGTATATACTTGTGTGAAGGAAATGTATACATCTTTGTACATGTGTGTATGAAGGTTGGAAGATGGCACTGAGTGTGATTCTTCCTCATGAGCTGTCCACTTTGGTTTTGAGATAGGTCTTTCACAAAGAACTAGGAATTCACAGTACAAAGTACAATCAAGATTAGGTGGCCGTAGTTGGAGGGATCCTCCTGATTCTGCCTTCCAAATGCCAGCCTTCAGACTACAACTGTGCCTGTAACATTTGGCTTTTACATGGGCTATGGGAGTCAGAAATGTGTCATAAATGCTATTTTCTATCACAGTAAATCATTTTTGCTTCAAAAATTTTAGTTCAGAAACTTTAGGTAGGTGTGTTTAGGCATGTGTCTATTCTCTGATGAAGAGAAAAATCTCTTCCTAACTTGCTGGGCACTAAGCCCTGTCTCCTTCCAAATGCAAGGGTTTTCAAAGCCAGTGGATTTCTTCCCATTCCTTCAGACTGTACCTCTCTTTCTTCCTGTTGGCTTCCTGGATTTGTCTTCCATGGCATTTAAGTTTTACTCACCCTGTGCTGTCTTTATACATTCTCTCTATCTTCAGATGTGTTTTGCCCATCTCCTCTTCCATGCCATTATCTGAGAGCTCATCATGGTCCAGCCCACTATTCATTTTTCTATTTCTATTTCTTAGAACCCATATTTTAATCTCAGAAACATTTACATCCTTTGTTCCATTAAAATATTATTTTATATCGTTTAATTTTTTTCTTCGTTTTTTTTCTAGGATCTTATTTCCCTCCAAGAATATGTTGTCCCCAAGTCAATGCCTTGCTCATTTCCAAGCCGTAGCTACTCTAGATGGCAACCAGGAGGTGTGAGTAGCTAAGCACAATGAACAAGCCAACGAGGTGTCTGAGCCAGGAGTGAAGACACTCTTGGTTTTAGGTGGCCAGTCTTGCTCAAAGAGTCAAGAAAAAGGTGATCTCTGTCCTAGGATCCTACATAGCCAGGCAATGTAAGCCATCTCTTCACAATTGGCCTATAAAGTCAATATAAGGCCCCTTAGTTGGCCTTTCATTTGAACCACTTCTTAGGACTTTTATATATCTGTTGCTCACAGACTGCCTTCAGGCACCAGCAATAGGCCCCTCTCCCTCTCTATACAGAATCCTGAAAGCAAGACACTTTCATAAATAATTGGTTGGGAACTTTAGGAACTCTGGAGTCACTGTTTAGTGCTAAGACACTTCTATTGGCACGAGAAATGTTTTCTTTCTTCCGTAAAAAAAAAAGAGTGTGACAGTGTTTCTGACTTGAGAGTTGGGGGTGAGAGGGATTCAGAGGAGACAGGAAAAGTAACACTTCTTATCTCCATGTTTTCAAACTGAATGCAGATGATATATATTATTTTTCTCTAGATAATCCCATATGTTCATTCCCCATTAGCCAACTCCGGGAGATGAGTCATGACCGGTCTAAGCCAGGCATGGAAACTCTATTCTGCTCTGCCAGAACGTGCATTCCAGCCACTCTGTGACTGAGGGTCCTAACAAATCCTGGCCAAGAGGATGAAATATATATGTTTTGGAGGGGTTCTCTCTTGCTGTTCATTTTGGGAGGGGGGTGATTGTATGAGGGATGATGTCTGGAGCTACAGAAGTCGTTTTGTAATCATGAATCAAAGGAGAGCATCACGAGAGCCAACATATCTGAGAAGGTGGATCAGTGTCAGCCAGGAAGAATCAGGTTCCTGGTGATAGAGATGAGCCCCTAACATATGCTAAGTGATAACGCAAGCAGCAATGGCTTAATTCACAGTAGCTGAGCATTGCGCCCCTTGCTTCTGAAGCAATTTCCAACTCCTACTCAAATTTACAGAAAGGCAGAAGATAAACACTATTTTATTTCAAAATATATACAAATTATACAAATGCAAATACTTTAAACTTCATGATTTAAAACTAATTTTAAATCAGGGCACCGATGCAAATTCCTATTTGCCGGAATCGCTGTAGGGCCAAACGGGTGGACAATGACACTACTATTCCCCTGGGAATGGATAGAGAAAGAGTTCCAGAAAGGGGCTGGGAAGACAAACCAATCCTTCCCTGTAATAAGGATCAATAGTCAGGCAGATTATCGCGGCTTCTATAGCTGCTGTCAGGCTATCATTTTTCCACCAGTAACTGGAAAGGAACATGCTTGCTGACGAGCGTGAGGCTTGCTGCTGCCGAAGGTGCCATCCTGGGAAACCTCCAGGTTTTACCATTCAGATTCAGGGAGAATTGTAAATATATTTTTTCAACCGAATTAAAGTTAAATGAAGCTGTGATTAATAACAGCCGGAGGGCTGTGTTATTTATTATATTTTGAATTTACCTCTGAGGTATGCTGCTCCTTAAGTATTTTTTCTTCCTTCCAAGAGGAAAAATGAGTAAAATAATAACACACGCTGCCTGCCTGGTACTGACTGTGTGCCAAACTGTGCACTAAGCATGCCACAGGCCTTGTCTGGCTAAATCTTTCCAAAATCTCCAAGTGAGTTGACAAAATCAGCATTAGACAAACTAAGGCTGAGAGACTTTACATCCTTAGTTTTACTTAGACTTATCTTGGTTTGCGTGTGTGTGTGTGTGTGTGTGTGTGTGTGTGTGTGTCTGCCTTCATGTATGTGTACCACGTGTGTGCCTGGCGCCTGGAGGTCAGAAGGGACATTGGATTCCCTGGAACTGGAGTTACCAGTACACATATGGTAAGCTGCCAAGTGCATGCTGGGAATGGATGCTCTGCAGCAGCATCCAGTGCTCTTAACCACTAGGCTATCTCTCCAGCTCCAGAAATCAAAGAATGACAGGCTACCAAGGAATGCTAAGAGTGGGAGAAACAACCTTTCCTGGGAAAAATCAGACCAATTGGTGACCCAATATCAAATACTCAGCCCTGAAAACATAAGCATGCAAGTAACGTTACATAGACTGAGCAGGTTGGATTTGTACATGTAGGAACACACACAAACACACACATACACACCACATGAATGTAACAACAGCAAAGAAAGAGGTTCATGAATTTGAATGAAAGAAAGGAGGTATACATGGATGGGTTAAAGAAAAGAAAAGAATAGGGAAATTATGTAATTTTATCTTTTAAAAATTAAAGTTATATAAAAATGACATACCTACCAGGAGCCACACCCTTAAAGAAAACCGATTCTCACACTCCTTCTAGTAGCATGGATTGCCAATAGCTCCTCAGGTAAGGGTGGTTCTTGATGCTCATCTCCCAACGAAGCCCTGTGCTAGCTTCTAATAACGTAGCTTCATATCAGTCTGTCCATCAGATCTACAATTCAGCAAGATAGTCTGGGTCTCATGGGTGAGGTGCCTATTTCATAGTGGCATAGTTTGAACTTTAAATTAAATTTTCTACTATTTCCTATGACTTTGAAATGGATTTGGCAGAATTAAACTAATCGATTACCAACAGAATATGTTGTAATTTATTTCTCCATTATCAACCAATTCACTGTTTATTAATGGTCACATGTACACTTCAATTCTATTAGATTCTTTAATCAAGTTCAACACAATAATGAAGGTTAAGAGAGGGAAAAAAATCAAGGGTGTAGTAGGCCCATCACAGATAATTTGGACATAAGACATTACATGCAGTCTCTGTCTCCCCCCACATATTGACAAAATATAATTCCAATTTTCACACTGTCACAGTACAAATAGAAGTGTGACTTACGTCTCACAATTTGCATAGCTGATTTCCTTTGACCATTCCATCATCTGTCAGACACTTGTAAAATTGCTTTTCTATGTGACATCATTGATGTATGCTGAGGCTTCAAAGGGTTTCTGAAGTAAAGCACACTCTCATCACCTGTCACACAGTTCCAGCAGATGTAGTCAGACTCAGCAAATCCATGAATCAGGCCTCACGGGCTGGCACACCTGCAGCTACTGTCTTGGGAAAGTTCCTGTATTGTCCTGGGTTCTGGGTGCTCTGGTGGATTGGTCATGAATGTGGATGATATCCTAAGAGCTTAGTGTTGCCCAGCACAGAATCCTAGCTTGCTGAACTCTGCCCTGATAGAATAACATGGCTTAATAAAAAGCAAAATTTAGGATACTTTAAAGGTCTTTTCTTTAAATATGATAATAATGAAGGGAATTTAAAGGTCTCTGGCTTAAGGGCACCTGCTTCACCTTGTGTGGCTGCTAGCTTTATGTCAACTTGACACAGCTAAGGTCATCAGAGAGGAAGGAGTGTCAATTGACAAAATGCCTCTATAAGATTGGGCTGTGGGCAAGCCTGTTTTCTTAGTGATTAATATAGGAGGGTCCAGTCCATTGTGGACAGGGCCACTTCTGGGCTGGTAGTCCTGGGTTTTAAGAGAAAGCAGGCTGAGAAAGCAATGAGGAGCAAGCCAGGAAACAGCACAGCTCCGTGGCCCCAGCCTCCAGGTTCCTACCCTGTTTGAGTTCCTCTCCTGTCTTCCTTTGATGATGACGTGTGCTGTGGAAGTGTAAGCCACACAAACCCTTTCCTCTTCAAGTTGGTTTGGTCATGGTGTTGTTTCATCACAGGGACAGTAACCCTAACTAGGATGCCTTGGTTACATGTAAGCAGCATTGAGACTACCCAGTCTGTACATATTCTCCTTCTTGGAGAAGCCTGCCACTCTTGCTTGAAAGATAGCCTTACACAGTATTTTATAAAATATCATATGTTTGTTCCAGGCTGGCTAACTTGACCCAAGATGTTCACTGATCTAAGGAAGCCGTGGCACACAGTATGGCATGACCCCTGAGTCTATCTAGACCTCATTGAGCCAAGAAGGAAATGAGCTATCATTAAGAAGAACTGATGTGAGGAGATTCCAGACAAACAGGGCCAGACAAGAGCCCAAGGAAACAAATTCTGAGTTAGATGAAGAAGCAGAAGATACCAGAAGATAGGGGAAAGTGTGGTTTGGGGTGTGACTGGGGGCCCTTGGCAGAGAGTATGAATGAACAGAAGATATAGGGAAATAGGGGAGAGATGTGTCACTCGGACTGAGTGGAGCTTTCTGATGGAGAAGAAAAGAGAGGACGAGGAAAGGAGAGAGGAAGGGGGAACGCCAATAGTCTAACTACGCTGTTTCTCAGTTCCTGTGATGACTTTGTATACATATTTGCAAGAGATGCCCACTCCACACTCACAGAAACACATTGTTAATCTCTTCTCAGAAATCCAAAGGATTTCCATGACATGGGGAGGGGGAAAGAGGATCATCTCAGCCTGCTGTATCCTGGGAATGAGTACAAAGGCACACAGTCATTAAACGCACACGATCATTAGATGCACACCGCCATTAGATGTTTCTGACCTGCTCACTTAGGGTCCAGCGCTTCAGTACTTCATGATACACTCTTGCCCTAGAAACTGCCAGGGCCCAAACCTCGCCCCTCACAGGGCTGTAGGGCTTATAATCTTGCAAGGCTTTCTCTGCATATGACCTAGAAGTCTGGAAATTGAAGTCGTGAAATCTACTTGGTTTCACCTTGACTGTGTCCTAAAAATGATAACTACCAGTCATTAACCAGGAAGCAGGAAACATCCTAATGGAGAGATGGATGCAGAGAGTGGAGAGATCTGGGTCTTAGGCATGTGAGAAGAGACTCATAGTTGACTTGGGTAGGAATCCACAGAGTCTATGAACAGAGCCCCAGAGATGAGGCACTGTTTATGTCCAAAGGAAATATCCAGACACTTCAGCAGGGCTTGGGACACTGGGGGCTCACAGCTTTGACAGATGGAAAAGGACAAGTGGAACTATCTAAATCCCTCTCCCTCTCCCTCACCCTCTCTCTCTTTCTGACTCTCACAGAAAGGGTCAGAGAGACAGAGAGACAAAGAGAGAGAGAGAGACACAAAGAAACATATTGAAAGAGTTATGAGTAAGCTGTGTTTCTTAGAAGAAAACTGTGATTTAAAAAATAGCTTTACTTTCAACTTGTCTCAGCTTCCTGGCTCCTGAGAGTCTCAAGCCACATGTCAGTATTTCTGAGTTTTGCCTGACAAAGCAGACTCATGTAGATCAGGAAGAGAGGGGCAGATGGGAGAAAAATGAAGTGAGGACAAAAATCAAGAAACTGAAAGAAAGTTCATTCATGGAGTATCAGAAGAGGTGGCATCTTCCTACCTCCAGAGGAGGTCTTATAGTTAAGCCACACCCTCCACTTGTCTTTCTCAAGTCGACAAAAGCTAAGACCTGACCTCATCTTTGACCCATCTGAAGGACTGGCTTCCTCCCTTCAAATCCCTTTCCATTGCTGTCTAAAACTTCGTAAGTTAAAAGGTTTTTTCCCAAGTATACACCTGCAGTAATTCTTTTCTGATCTTTATAGACCCTTACAAATGACATTCTCTGTGGCAGTGAAGGTTTACTGAGCACATCTGAAACGGGCATCTGTGTGAGCTGTGGGCAAAACAAAGCAGAACAGAACCCTGACACATCTACAGCTGCACAGATCTATAGCCTGGGAAATTCTTCACCTATCATGTTGTTTCATCCCTAAAAGCAACATCAAAGCTACCATTCCCTTCATGAATGAAGAGAATCAAGGTTTTGAGACAGTCTATGAGTTTTCCAAAGTCTGAATTCAGAGCAGAGTCCAGATGTGAGCAGATCCCTGGGTTGAGCCGTCTCCTTTGCCCTATGCACTGGAGATAGTCACAAACAACTCTAGGTCAACTTAGTAGCCATAGGGAATACCAGACAATGCCCATTGCAACCATCCAGGAGACCGAGCCATCTCTGTGATGGAATTTCCTGGAGGGAGAAGGTAGCCCACCCTAATGAGAGATGACAGGAGCTATCCTGCCCCTCCAATACCAAGGCTTACAGGAAGTTGTCCACAGTCTGTTCTCTGCTCTGTTCTTTCTCTTGCTCTATTCACTGCTACTGTTTCATAGAAATCTGACCCACGATAGAATGCAGGATGTCCCTTAGGCAGGAACCGTGAAGCCCTAAAAGCAGGAGTCTTTGCCATTCCAAACTTCTGTTTCTTCAACCCTTAAAATGTCTGGACCCAGCAAACTCCACCTTGTTGCTTCCAGGAGTGCTTCAGTCAGCTGGTTTACCCAGAACTTCAAAGGCAATGGAGATGAAAATTCTACATCATGATCTGAAGGCAGATGCAAGGAGACTGTCATCATTAGCTCTGGACAGAGCCTGAGCTGAGGAAGTCTCAAAGCCCATCTCAGCAGTGACACACTTCGGTCCAACGAGGCCACACCTCTTAATAGTGCCATTGCCTGTGGCCAAGCATAATTAAACACACGAATCTATGGGAGCCAAACCTATTCAGACTACCACACAATCTAATACTGATTAAGAGTTTGACATTTTTTCTTTTTTAAAAAAGGAAGTAAAAATAAATAGGTTCAAATTGCTCTCTCAAATGAGAATAAAACTTTTCCTCTATTTGACTTTAAAAAATAATGTATACTAAATAAGATCTTTGAAATTGTGTAAGGGCTTTGCAGGTGAAGCCTGCTATCCAAGCTGATTTTCCAAAGGTCAAGTATCATATTAGTATAGCATCCAATAAACCGTTGCTACCGAGAGACGGGAAGAGACTCCTAAGACTCCAAGAGGAGGGACCGGGTCTCACTGTCTCTTCTTACCTCATGGGGCTATAGAAGAGGGTCTCAGGATTATTAGTGAGAACTGTGTATGTTTACTTGACAAAACTCTTCACGTGGTGGTTACCATATGCCGAATACCACTCTGAAGGAATCTGAACCATCTGCCCACTTTATGAGTGTAAGGGCTGTAAGGCAGGGACTTCTGCCATTATCGTTTGTTTGCAGACGGTGAGATGAAGGCACACTACTACCAAATGCGTTGAGGTGACTCAGAACCCATATCCTACTGGCCACTAAGCTCACCAGTCTTCTGTGGTGTGCATCTTAAGTTCTCTGAGAAGTTTTTTTTTTCCTCTCTTTAATCCCCTGTGATCTGGGTAAAGTCTTCAACAGACAGGTGTCTCCGAGAGCACGGGGACTCTGCTGTCTGGGAAGCGGCATCGGGCTGAGCCCCCAGTGTTGAACAGTGGGGTCCTAGATAATCTGGGGATTTTCCACTTCATGCTCCCCCACTCCCACCCTCATGCACCAGCTTTGTTTAAACAGAGGAAAAGACTTGAGGACAGGGCTAAGGAGCAAGCTGCCACCGCTCTGAGATTGTGTTAAGACATGCTGGAGTTTGAAAGTTTGTAACCATGTGGTTCTGGTTGTGTCCCTATGTGTGAAAAGTGTTCCTTTGTTTATTTATGCTTTCGTGGCCACTGTGTATATGTGTGTATTGCCATAGGCTTTCTAACATAAACAGAGGATGCTAGCGTAAACTTCCAGTGGGACCTGGTTTCTTCCTGCTGTGTACATTCAAACCCTCCAATCTAAGACTTTTAAATCAACAATTTTCCTTTTCAGAGAGGGTCATTATTTGTTTAGCAGTGCACAGGCTGGTCAGCACGCTGGGCGTTTCTATTCTCTTGACAAAACTGAAGCCCAGGCTGAGATCAGAGTTCTCTGCTATGTGGGTTCTCTAGGCCACAGGTGGCCAAGACGTCCCTTAGGCAGGACCTGAAGCCCTAAAAGCAGGAGTCTTTGTTGCTCCCAACTTCCATTTCCTCAACCCTTAAAATGTCTGGACCCAGCAAACTCCACCCTGTTATTTCCAGGAATGCTTCAGTCAGGCGTTTTACCCCCATCTTTAAAGGCAATGGAGCTTTGCTGCTGCTCCTGCAGCTGTAGCAGACAGCGCATGTGTCGTCAGCTTTTGTCTGTCTGCAGAGGCACCATTCAAGACGCCTCCCTGGAAGGTGATGTCTGAAGTGTTATTCTTAAGGAAGCAAAGCACCTAAGTATGGAAGAGTGTTGTGCAGAATGGGGCTTTCCCGGCTGTGGGGCTCCAAAGCTGGGAGGATAAACTCGCCCAGCAGAGGGCGCCACCGCGCCGGCGCTTACAGCTGTGCAAGCCAGGCAGGGGGATGCTCAAAACCACAGAAAAGGGGAAATTCCATACTTTCCCCCCACCTGCCTCGACCTCCCTCTTTCTCCTCCCTCATCTCCTCTCAGCCCCTTCCTTTCTCCCTCTGTTACCACCCTGTCTCAGTCTTTCTTCCTGACCATCTCTAACTCTTAACCCCTCCCTAACTTTAGCAGGGCACTCCTGGGAGCCTCAAGTCTAGTAACTGAGTGTTAATTATGTCTGAGTGGATTCTAGAGGAAAAGAAAACCATATACTGTATCAGCAGAGAAATGGTTTCACTATGAGGAAACTAATGATGCTTTTATCAGGAACAATATAAAGATTGCTTTTTTACTAGTGTGTGTCCCGTAGGGTTCAGGGCTATGAGATATTTCTGTATCTGGCTTGAGGTTCCTCTGAGCTTTTACATAATCAAATCAATATAGCCATGATTCACCCTCTGGCAACAACTGCTCGCTGCAAGTTTGCTGTTGCTCCTTTAGTGGCTAAAAGGAAAATAAATAAATATATAGAAAGGAACTTATTATGAATCGGTAGCCATTGATTTGTTCCGTCTTCTGACTTCCTTTTTAATTGCACCGCGTACACATGTTCTCACACACAGGCAGCATGATCCCGTAAGTTCACGGCCAGTCAGAAATAAGGTGGCCAGGAGTGCCTGAGGGCTTGCCACTGTCCATTTGGAAGAGACAGGTTGCTTGTTCGGAGAGAATAAAGCAGAGGTGGAGATGGGAGCCGGCCCCCTCACACTCTGTACATTGTTTGCATCTTCTTTCTCATCCCTGTGAATTCCCTACATTCCGGGCATGATTTTGGCTCTTGCCTCTCTCTCTCTTTCTCTCTCAGTTATCTTGTTTTTGTATCAGGAATTTCCCTCCCCTCCCCTGGCAGAAACCATCTGCTTAGGACCCAGATCTGTCCCCAGGGCTGTCAGCGAGGCCCCAATATTTTTCTCCCATCCTGAGGACAACTGGTCTGGACCCAAAGAGTGGATTGGGGGGGGGGGGGAAGCTTGGGAGAAAGAAGTAAGGGAGAGTCCATTCAGTGTAGGGAGCAAGCCACCTACGATGGCGGGCCAGTGTCTTCCCTTCTCTGTCCCGAGGAAGTCACAGGAAGGAGCTGCACAGAGCCTGAAGCCTTCACAACACACCCAGCTTGCTGTTTCCTTCACCACTTTCTCCCTTAAAGTAAATAAACACAGACGGCTTTCAAACTAACCCTCGTGAGAGAAGTCAGTGCCATACAACTGTGTCATCTGCTTTTCATAGGCAAACTGGGATGACCACAAAATACAGCTTTTCTAGTGCCTTGTGTGGCTTAGAATCAACAAAATCAACTGATGGAATAAGTGTGTTAGTCTGTCTAGGGAGAAACCGAGATGGAGCCTCCCGGGCAATCTGCTGGTCACCGGGGATGGTGAAGTGCTGTGTGTTTTATGCTCTGGTCCTTAAATCAGAGACCTTGCTCATAGGTGTGCTTCATTTATCCCATCCCCTATAAGAAGAAAAACATGAGAAATAATAGCAGACACAAAACAGGAAAGAAAACCCATTCATGCAATTAAGATACCCAGAGTCCCTGGGGAAATAGTATCACCAAAATGAACATGTTCCCTAATTATGAAGGAATCCTGTTACTGAACACAATTCCCTGACAATAACACTATATCCCTCTGAGAAACAGTGGAGGAGAAATTCTGGAAGGCTCTCTCTGGCTAGTGGGGGGTAGAAAAATCTACCCTCAAAGAACATCATTTGCAGTTTCTCAGCAATGTTTACAGGCATCAGGACAGACAGGGTCCAGCTGGGGTGCAAGGGGAAGGGAAGGGACTTTCAGACAGGCTTACAAGTGATGATACCAGCCCCAATCTTATCAACATGCAGAGATCTCCACTAGTGGCCATTTATTAAGCATCTACTATGCCCAAAAGCTGCTAGGTGCTGTGTCTGTATTATTACAGTACATTAACTTTGACCTTCAAGATTGCTCACGATATTCCATTAATATGCTTGTCTTTCTAGGGAAATTATGTGTACTTTCTCAAAGTTGAGATTGTCTCCAGTGGAGAAGCAATACTGAGTTAGAATCCTGTGAGTCTGCATCCCCCCCCCCCCCCCAGTGGATGGTGGCTAAAGGAGGTACACAACTGGTCAACATAGAGAATAGGAGACTGGGAAGTGTGTAGCCCTAAATGAGATATCCACATCACACCCTTTCCTCCCAAGGCTCAGGGCCCATTGAAGAAAGGGGATGGAAAGATTCTAAGAGCCAGAGGTGGTAGGTTACAACTATGTTGTGACATCATGCACGAGACCTGTGCAGAACTAAGTCATAATTAAGCCATAACCAGTATGGAGGTGGGAGGTGGTCATGAGGTCCCTCCCCTAGCCCACTGGCAAGAAGAAGGTATTTAAGTACGGGGGTCCTTGGTAAATCAACCACATTCCATCAGATGGCCCACACTTAAGAGTATTTGGGCAACACAAATTGGTTTCAGGATTTTTTGTTTGTTTTTGTTTTTTGTTTTTTCAAGACACAAAGTGAGGTGGGAAGATAGGGGAGAAAAAGGAATACATATAACCAAAGTGTATTCTGCAACATTTCAAAGAATTAATCATAATAATTAAAAAATGGTACTGCAAAGAAAGTCCTGATACTTCCATTTTATGGAATTCAAAGAGATTACACATCAGTTACCCGAGGACGGAAAGCCGGTGCAGAGTCTTCCAGGGGTCCAGCCAAGACCCTTCAATCTCCAAAGCTATGTTCTGCTGCCATGCCCACCACACAGCAAGTTTAGAAAACCTGCCAACATTACCTTGAGGGGTTCCTAGACCACCACACATTACATCATTACGTGTGCTTCCCTAGAACCAGTGTTCAGAATCATACAGTCGCTAAATTAAACCTACTACTTTATGGACACTGCTCTCACAAAAGGGCCCGATCTTAATGCAAACGAAAAAAAGTTGGTATAAGTCAATTACATAAAATAGATCGAGGTGGGGGAGATGACAGATGTGCTAAACATCACCAAGCATGCAGAGCACAAACTATGGTCTGCTGTGCTGCACGGAAGACCAAGACCGCAAGAGTGCTGTTAAGAGGTATCTAGAATCGGGAGCTGAGGACTCTGGTCCATGTATTAGTGATGCCTGCTGTGGCAAGCTGTGCAGAGTTAGAGGAGGGCAGGGGAATGGCAACTTGTGAAATCACTTTGTTCTTCTTGAGCAAGCCCAGTGTTCTCCTGCTCCTCCCCCAGAGGAAGAACGGCTACTCTAACGCTGAGTCAATGTCCATTAACTATTAACTCTTTCCAACAGCTCAAAGCATTTGCCCGTGGTACTCCATTAATGTGCTTGTCTTTCTAGGGAGATTGTGTGTACCTTCTCAAAGTTGAGATAGTTTCCCGTGGAGAAGCAGTACTGAGTTAGACTCCTGTGAGTCTGAGTGTGTCAGAGGCCATGTACTCTTTGATCCATGGTCTCCTCCTCTTCGCAGTGCGCTTGCTTGCAAGACCTAACTGAACGCACAGTGGAGAGCATCGATCACGTTGCTCACAGAGGTCAACGGTGGTGTCTGATGGTCCATTCAATCCCATGGTTCTCTTACCCCTTCAACAGATATTCCACAAAGCTTGGGAAGCAGAGGAACCGTCCACCAGTAAGGTTGTCACAACAACAACAACAACAACAACAACAACAACAGGCAATTCACTTCTCCGCACACATTTGGAAGGCTTAGCAGCTCCTCCGTAGCCTTTGTGGACATCATGGCCCTGACACACTTCCCTCCACCCCACCAACACGCAGACACACGGACTTTGACCACACACTCTCACACCAGAAGAATCAGAAAATACACGAAGAAAAAAAAAATCTAATAATACTTACTTGAGGTTTTTTAAACTCCTTGGGGGTAGATAGATACAAGGCAGTAAACCAGCATCAGGAAAGAAAAACAGGTTTTTTTGTTTTTTGGTTTTTTGGAAAAAAAAAAAGCTAATAAAAAAAATCCCATAGGAAGGAAATGGAAACCCCCCACCCCCAAAATGGAGCTAAATTGTGTGGTTGCTCTTAGCTGCTTTCCTGGAAGGAGGCAGAAGCTGAGAGCATTCGGCACTTAGACTGGAATTGTTTTCTAAACAGATTTTTCTTAGTGTGTATTTTTCACATATTTTAACCTTTCTCAAAACACCCTGGCCAAAAGCAGTAAAATTGCCGTGCTATTAAACTTAAATTAGGGGCTTGTGCAGACCGAGGGGCCCAGCTGGGTTTCCTCTGGCAATAGGGAGAAGGAGGGAGGGAACGCCACCACGCGGTAAGGCCCTCAGGTACTTGCCTGGTGCCCCGTGGGAAAGCCCGGCTGAACCTGGCCTCTGGCTAATAATGGACAGGCAGCAGGAGGGAATGCAGTGATAGGAAGTTTTTAAAAATAATGAATTAAAAATTATTTTTTTAAGTAAAAAAATATGCACATCAAGTGGGAAATTAATTACACCTGCATGTTTTCAAACCCAGGGGTTGAGTGGAACCAGTTTTATTCTGTGCTCTCAGTGTCAAAGGGTAGGGCTAGGTAGGGGCTGTTTGGTTCTGGCAGAGTACTGGGAGGGAGGGGGAGAGCCGTGTGGAGAGAGGCCCACACTTCACTCCGAACAGTAGACTTTTTAGTTTAAGCCTTGCTGGGAACAACAGACTTTTCACAAGTCATCACCAGCCAAAGAAAAGTCATTTGCTATCTCGTGCTTCTCCTTGGGCTTTGGGGACTCAATAAAAAGTGTTGCCTTTGTCTCTAGGAGCACAAAGTCTGGGTGCACGTGAGGCCTGGGAGACACATGAAGTCACCTCCTGTTATGACTACCCACACAGACAGACAAGGCCAGAGGGTACCCCAGGAAAGCTGTGCTGAGCGGAAAGTGCCTGAGTGGGTTTATTGATCTCATTGGAAAATAGGCATTTCAGCTTCTCTCCACGGAGTCGGCCTGGACGTGTCAGCAAGGCGTCCCTTTGGACCCATCGACCCGAGCTGAAAAATGTGCTGCGTTTCACCTCCACTGATTCTGCCGCTGCTGCCTGTGTTGTCTGATGGTCCATCCAGGAAGAAAGAGACGGGTGGTAGCAGCAGCCACATACCTTACTCTGCGAATGGCTCTGGCCTGTGTCGGCACTGGGAACCTGCACACCCTGGTCTGGTTAGGGAAGTGCCGAGGGCCATGAATCCTTGGCGCAGAGACAGCTGCAGTTGGGAAGGGTCTTTAGCTCCCAGTTATTTTGCAGCAATGGGCAGAACATTAAAACAGTCTGCTATAGCCACCCAGCCTTGCGGCTCAAATCTGAGCTTAGACTGTGAGGACATGACCAAAGGAAACAAACGTTTGACCAGACATCTGACAACATCTGTTTACTTTGCTTGTGTGAATGCAGCCTGCCTGGCCTGAGGTGTCTGCTTTTGGCTGAAACACAAGATGGAGGCCCCTTGTAAACACAGGCCATGCCAAGTACAGGCAAAGCCTACCTAGGTGACTCCCCTCTTTCCTATTGGAACTGCTCACTGTGATGGGTTTCTTCCTGTTCTCAGCAAATCTAAACTTGCAGCAGACGAGGAAAGAAGTGGACACAAATAAACCAGAGGTTTGGGTCCAATTTTTCCCCCGTTTCTTAGCTCAGGAAACCAAAGGGTCTCCAATACGAACACACCCCTTTCCCTGACCAGCAAAGGTGATACTTCCAGAAACGGTGACTAATGGACCTGTCTTGGAACAGCCTGGGAGCTAAACATATGGAGGGAAGAAAGCAGGGAGGGAGGGGAGGAAGGAAGAAAGAGAGGGATGAGGAGGTTGGAATGGATGGGGAGGGGAAAATGGAGCTGTTTGCACTGGGTCTTTATGAATGTCCAGGCTCTGGCCCAGAATTGGCTGCTGTCTGTTGGTGGCAAATGATGCCTGGGTTATTCTTAGCAAAGTGCTTAGGGAGTCTGAGCCTGAGGGGCCGTGGAATGGAAAAACAACAACAAACAAAACAAAGCTTGTTCTGCCTGCCTTCTGGAGAGATTCAAAGCTGGGTGAAAGAAGTAGATCAGATGGACCCAGAAAGATGGCTGCAAGGTGAACGCCCCAGCCCCCCTGCTTTCTGGCCCCCAAATCATGATTGTTTTATGCGGTTCTTTTCCCCTTGGCGAGGAAAATGGGATGTGGTGTCAATTACTGGGAAAAATATACAAAGTCCTAATGGCTAATCTATTCTTCTAAGTACAAGGAGGGCTACTACACCTAAGAGACTTGATCTAATTGTATAATAAAACTCCAGTCATTTCCAGCCAGCTCGGACATGCCAGGTCTGTCGGAGAACACACTGGCTGCTGTGGCTGCTGCCTCCCTAGGCAGGGAGTGGTGAGCTGACCCTGGCAATTGCTTGCTGGTAAAATCCAACAAGGGTCTGAAGAGAGTGGGGAATATGGCTGCAGGGAGCACTGAGGACCGCAAAGATGCTGTGCAGTAAATAGTACCTTCTTGTTTTATATGCCCCTGTGGTGGCTGTTGTTTCCTTGGCTAGAAACATCTATGTCAAGGCCCTAACCTTGGGAGGCACCCCCACGGAGCTGTTTCAGGGTGTCCCCTCCTTTCTTTCTCCTTGTCCTTGTGTGTAGACCAGATGGTCACTCGGAGAACTCATGCTATCAGGCAGTTTTGCCTCATCTGTTTTAACTTCGTTCTCCTAGCAATGCTCAGATGCAAATCCAATGGTCAGTTTGTAGATTAGACTTCAAGACAGTCACTTGTTTAAAGTTCCACGGCTAAGAAATGATGGCAGAGCACAAACCTGCATTTCTTCCTCCTTGCTGTCTGTTTCTGCACACCCAACGCCGTTGCTGACTAAGGCAGAAGGTACTCCTGAGCAGCAATGCCTGCGGTCAGGGCATGGAGGGGACCAAAGGGGTGGAAGGGCTGAGTGCGGATGCATGAGAAGCCGCTGCTGGTGGCAGTAGGCATCCTAAAATTAGTTCCCTCCTTTCAAGTCTGTCGGATTTGATCTAAAGACATGAAAGGACTTGAAAACCTCTTGCATGTAAATCCAATGACAGCCTCTAACACCATTGCAAGAGGCAAAGCCTCTGTTTATTTAAGCATTGGGGATTTTTTTTTTTTAAGAAAAAATACAACTGGGAGTAGAAGTCACTGGGTTATAAATGAGCTCTCACCCCACCAAAGAAAAAAATAATAATTATAATAAAAATAATGGCACCGTAGTCTCTGATAAAGCAGTGCCAGAAAAGCTCTTGGGGATCAAGTTTTGTCAGTCCCCAGCTTTTACCAATTTAAATTCTTGGCAGAGTATTAAAAAAAAAGTATAAGGTATTTGAAACTCCAGTCCCTCAGGTACTAAATCTAGGGTTTCCTGGCAAAAGATGAATGTTGCCAGAGCGCAAGCCTCGCACCACAGGGCCATATCTCCATGGCTGTTCGTATTTATACTTCATAGACAAATATGTCATTCTTTCAGGATCCCTTTACAGGGCCAATTTTTTTTTCCTCGTGTGTTACCCACCCCCATTGGATAAAAATGAAGGCTGTCAAACTCAGGACATGGGTTTGAGCTAGAAATGGTCTTTGGTACCAAGAGCCTGGTTTCCCGAAAGCTGTTCCAACTACTAAGCCACAGGGATGATGAAGAGACAGCACGGGACCTCTGTGGAGATGGTCAGCAAGTACACGGTCCACATCACTTGGACCTTTTCATGCCTTGTCTTTTACTGTTTTCTTGTTCCTAAGAAGACACACTGTGGAGCACAGGAGCATGAGAGTGGTCAGTCTTCCGGATGACATTGCCAGAACTTAAGGTGAGAAAGCTTCCCTATACTCTGCACAGTTAGAGAAGGGATCTCGGTTAGTAGTGTCTACACGCCATTAATGAGCCATGGTCATCCTCCCCGTCCTTGCCTCCCGGAACTGTTGTCCAGCATGAATATTTTTCCAGTCTTCATTCTAAATCTCTTTGTGAGTCTTGCTTTCATGTGAATTTCTGTTCTTTCCTAGCCTATTCATAGAGTTTAACCTAGCCTGGAAATACCTCAGACAACTCACTCCACCATGTCTATAGGCCACCTTTTGACCACTATCATATAAGGGAAGATGACATGTGTATTGAATATCTCATATGCTTAGGGTTATATCCCCAATCTTTGCCCAATTTTAGACTTGGAAGATCAAGTTTACAGGAAATTTTACAAATATTTAAGTATTTTGTAACCCTAGAAGGCACTGCATAACATATTTCAATGTGACAATTCCATTGTTTGTCTAGTCTAAAGTTTTATAATTTCACAAGGAGAAAACAAATTCTTTACAAAAAATAAGTTTCCAGTTAGTGTTGAGATCAATACTATATCAACCCTCTATACTTCATACAATATTTATGTCATAACCTGAGGTATACAGGGATATCACAGCAGGAATGGAAAATAACTGGTGTAAGGACTTTCAGTGAATCATCACAGGAACTTTCCTCTTTTCATGAGAGTACCATGTACAATTTAGCCCACATAGCAGCCTTCCTTTAGCCCAGGCTGTTAAGGTGTCAAGTGACTGGCTAAGGCAACCTGAGAGCCACAACATCCTATTGCAGGAGCAGAGTTGTCTTGGTTTGTTTGTCTTGGTCCAGAAATCAGGCAGCTGCCCACACACAGCATCTTATTCTCTGTCCCACTGTCTTATATTTTCTGGATTCTCTTATCTAGTCTCATAGTCTCAGACATGAGTTCTCTGTGCTCCATGCTGGCCTGACTTTAGGATGTTGATCTCACGTGTCCATCTCCTGAGCGTGAGCTATGTAAACATGATGGTTTCACCCCCAAATCCAATCTACCTCCTAACAAACCCTTTCTCCATCACCCACATGGGAAGTACTACAGCCACTTTCAAGCATTCCTCTTCCTCAATGGCAACAATAGTACTCCTGTATTAATCCTAATACTTCTGTTAGCAAAAGTCTTCAAACGTGCCATTTGCTTTGCTCCATTTGAATTCATAGGCTATGGAGTACTCATCCAAATTCTATGAGGTATATGTAATGTTTACCTGTCTCACTTTATAGACCGAAGATAAGGTCAGATACAATGGCAAGTGAACAACCCAAGGAGGCCCTCAGAGTGTCAAGCTGTGGAGGACGGGTCTCACTTCAGAACTTCATCTGTTCTTCTCCATAGCTCATGCCGTACGCTCTCTACTCTGACATTTAGTCCTAAGAAGTGCCTCTTAAACTCTCAAACTCATCAACCTATGAGAAACCTATGTCTCTCATTGTTTCATGTGGGTATCAGATCTCTTTTTCTGCCGTACTCTAGAGTTATTACAGAAAGGAGTTTCTATGTCAAAGTAAAGATACAGGGAGGACTTCTGGCATCAAGAACAGAGTTTCTACATGTCTTCCTCAATGAGCCTGCTCAGACATCACCACAAACTAGATTAATGTCTTTGAGTCCCCACAGTTCTTAGAATTTTTCATAGGGATGTCCTAACTACCTGACTTTCTGGGATGCTTGGAGACAGTCAAGAGTGTCTTGTCTACCACTGCCTAGTACACAGTAGAGCCTAATAAATATTTGTTCAAAATGAGTCTAAACAATATTACACTCGGGAGAGAAATTTATGTAGAGATAATTCCATCTATAATATTAATTAAAATTGTCTCATGTCTATACATTTGCATCTTCTGAAAGAGAAATTGCCTAACCATACCTTTTCCTTTAAATCCTCAGATCTTTCCTTCAGGTCAAAAGTTTAAGGACATCTAGAACTAAAGAAGACTTGAATTTGACTTCTACCCTGATTAGTGTGTGAACTTGGAAATTTTATTTAATTTCTCTGAGCTCATTTCCTGTCTATAGAATGGAAGCGTTTGGGTGATTGGAAAGAATAATAGAATTCACATAAACTTTCAGCATAGACCCTGGCATATAGCAATCCCATAAATAGTAGTGATGATGGGGTTGCTATTTTCATGGGTACTTTTTCTTCATTCTCTAAGACCTTGCAACCAGTAGATGAGACACGGATCAGTTTTGTACTTTCTATCAAATTCATGTTCAAGTATAACTATCCCAACAATGTAGACTTACTTTAGACCCTTTTAGGACCATGTTTCATCATTAATCACAGAAATCAAGTAGTATTATTCTATTTAGCACACACCCTTCAAAGACCAGTCAGAATTGTAGCTCCAACTTGCAAGTCACCAATCTGTTTGCAGTTTCCATACTTATGAGATGGTGCAGATGACACATGTATCATAGGGGTGTAGTGAAGATAACGTGAAAAAGTCTTTTCAAAAGTGGGTATATAATAAAGGAGAGCTGCCTCCATGCCTTGACGTATCTTCTCTGGTACACTCAGCCTGTACTTTCTGTCAGCTTCCACACACCTGAGGCAGCAGTCCTCAGATGCAGAGGCAATTCACTCCAGCCTAGAACTTCACTCTTCCTAAATATAACCTGTCCAAATACCCTTGTCAGTGAATTAGAGAAAATATGTAATAATCCTTATTGTACAGATTCTCTCAGCTTTCTGGGCACCAGCATCAGGGCCATTCTCAGTCCTTGTTGTCTTTCAAGTCCTGATCTCCTTTCTTACTTTGCTGAGGCTACGTGACAGTTACCCAGAGTCATCGTGAACCAGCATGGCCCCTTCTCTCCTTCTAGACCTGCCTCTGCCCTTCTGAGGCAGCAATACCCATCCTATAAGAATGCCTACCACACTAGAAGCACTCCCTCTATCAAACTGGTATATGCTATCCATGCCCTGTAGGACTTCGAAATCTTGAATTCCAACTCTGGCTCAGAAAGTCCCCCCAGCAATGCTTCTCACTTATAGAAAAGGGAGAAAGGTTGTCATTTTGTTTCAGCCTATTTCCTATTTTTGTTGTGGCTCTTAACTATTTCTTACTATGTATCCTAAAGGCTATGAAGTACCCAAAGAAATAAATGATTAGAAAGATGGTGTAGACAACTAACTGTAATGTAGCTCCCTTCTATTCTCTTAGCCATTTGTACAGGAATTCCTCTTGAGGATGGTTAGAAAGCTGTGGAACAAGCAAGGCAAGTGGTAACTTGAGGCAATAACCTGAAGAGTGTACTCCAAGTAGTGGCTGCTTGAAGCTGCAGTTGGGAGAAACTTCTGGCTTCCCAGGGTGAGAGCTCAGAAATGAGATGAGAACTATCCAAGCAGAGTATAAATGGGCCTCTCTCCAAATCTCCAGTGATGTCTACTGTAGGACTTCTGGATCATGCTACCAGATAGGCATAAGGACTGTTGAGGTGGAGCATGCTCAAATCCTGGGAATCTCAGAGATTTAAGACAGGAGGATTAAAACTGTTCCCACCCTGCCTTTATGCCTGCTCTGGAGCACATAACCGTGACACTCAACTGTGGTGACCACAGGCAGGCAATCATGTAACATAGCACCTAGAATGTCTTTTCATACTAATGAGGCATCTAAATAGCCTTAACCTTCAGCCAATAACTTTCTCTTCCTGGATAGTCTCACACCCTTCTCCCAAATTACGTAGTCTCTTGTTCACCCTGAATAAAGTGTATACATTCATGCCCATCCCCATTAGAGAAATATGAACAAGCTAAGATCATCTTAGAGAGCTGCTTCATTAAAGATAACCATGGTGAAGTCCTTCCCCTAAACTGATATGTAACACTAAGACTCCTGAAGAAGTCCTTCTCTCTTCCCCTGCCCTTCTGCCATTCAGCACTCACTCCCAATTGGACCGGAATCCTGCTTGTCCCAGAAGTTCTAACACCCCAAAGGGATAAGAGGCCTGCAGCCTCCCTGATCTGGACTTTGCCCAGTCCTCCCTGAACTGGTACATGGGTTGCATCCAGACACTGCCAGGGGAAAGTCAGGACACTGAACTACAGTTTACCTGTATGCTAAAGTAATTATGTAAATGAAGATTTCCTATAGGGCATGAATTCTGTAAGCAGATTCAAACAGATAAAAAGTAAAGAGATATGGAGACATCACAGAGTTGGAGGACAAGGGGACCCACCTGGATTTTAATGATGACAATATCTTCAGTTATAAGGAGAGAAGCCAGATATGCTCAATTCCCTCATGAACAGCTTTCCAAGGTCTGTTGTCATAGAGCAGATACTCTCACGATGAAAACAATTATGTAGACATTCATCTTGAAAACAGACACAAACCTCAATCCAACACTTTGTGGTATCATCAGCTCTTACCCAGGGAATTAGAGACAGCTTCAGGGACTCTAAGTAACAAAGGAAGGGAAAGCCATTATGAAGTTATAAAAAGCATGCTAATGCTTAAGGAAGAAAATTCATATAATATCATGAGCTTCATTGGGGTCACATCTTAGGAAGTCTTGCAAACATAAAGTGGAGTTTGGATTTTGTTACCCAGGATGATCCATCTTACTGACAGCCAATCAAATATAGATTTCAGGAGACACTTTTGAGCCCAGGTGCCAGTTAGGAAGTTGCAGATGCAGTAGAGGAGGAAGGGAGTCAAGATATTTGACATATAGTGACTTTTCTTTTAGATATAGCATGATGTCATCTTGGAGTTTGAATGGCCATGACAACCAAAGTGGAACAATACTGTGATAGCCAAGTCTATGGGAATGTCAATGGGGCCCCTGACATTCCCTAGCAATTGTCAGGACAGTTCTACCCAGGAGCCTAGCTGGTACATCTTCCCCAGCTTCAAGTGATTTGGGGAGAGATGAACATCTATGAGAAGTAAAAGGTTAATTGAAAATAGACTCCATAAGGAAACTTCCGTGAGATTGCCATCCATGATGGGGGTATGACTTGGTAGTGATGCCACTGTTTGGGGGTCATCCATGCTCCCCTAGATAATCCTCACCCATGCACTGTGAGAAAGCCCAGTAAGCTCCTTGCTCTCGCCAAGTTTGTCTTTGATACAATCGTGCTTTGGTCTGTCCTAGGTGACCCTCTGGGGTGCCTGGACATCCCGTTGTATCTCCCAAGGAAAAGATAACACAACAGACTCAGACTCAGCGTCCTTTACAAGGCCTCTTCTCACAAAGACAGAGTGGGAGGACTTGTTCAGTTAAATGTGCATGGGGAGGAAGTCTTGATTCCAGATAGCCTATCAGAAGGGCTCAGTTTGTGTATCCAACAATAAATTTGCCTTTGAGTGTTCCCTAAACCCTGCTTTCTCCATTCCCAGTACACTTATCAAGGAAATGAACCAAGCTAGCTCCAGTGGACTTGGTGGCTGGTGGGTTTGAAAAGATGCTAGAAGAGGTCATGTGGGCCTTCTTGCAGGGGTTAGGGAGTTGGATGTTGTTGTGGGGGGAATGCTGTGATGGCACCTGTGCGATTCTGCTTCGTTATTGATCAAGCCCCATTTGCACGTGAACCTCATAATCAGCTCCTGCTTAAGCCCTCACTTCCCCAGTAATTGACTCTCGAATATTGATTAAGATGTTGATATGTCCCAGGATTTCTTGGTGGTGATGCCAGCACACCTCCCGGCAGGCTGGACTGGCAAGGCTCTCACTGTAAGGCTGTCACCGCTTGCTCCTTAATGGATAAAGCTGTCATCTGAGAGCTGGAAGGTCTTGCAGGCACAAAGACGAAATTAACTGTTCAATAATGTATGGGACATGGAAAAAAAAACTTTACCCAACAACTCGAATTGATTGCTGTAAGTGTTTTGACTGCATTTGCCTGCTTTGCATAAAGTCAGCGACTTTGGCTAGCCTGATGTTCACATACGCAATCCCTTTCTCAGCCTCCTTTAGGGTAAGAGTCAAGAGACTGGAGGCTGCCAGGAAGCAGCTGTCTGGGAGGAAGAAGGGTGGTGGGGTGAGGAGCAGGTGGGCACTGCTGACACCTCTCTGGGGACCCTTGAGTGATCCCTGGTCTTTAACGCAATGGGTTCCTGGCAGTTGGATGGGATCTTGCTAGAATGGCATCTTGGCTGAGTTTGGGGAATCACTGGGTGTGGAATTCCTGGAGCTCTGTGACTTTACTTGCTTCATGGCCTCCTCTCTGAGTTAGGCTGATGTCTCACAGAGAGCCTGTCAGTCAGAGCTGCAGGAGGAGACAGCTAGTGGGTCCCACCAACAGCCCCAGGCCCCTCTCATTTCAGCTGAACTTTGTTCCTTTTGGGGGACTTAGCTAAGTGTGTGTAAAAGATCCCATAGGTTCCAGAAAACACTGAACATTTCTCTCAGTTCCCTCCCTGTCGGAAGAAGAGGAACATAGCAAGGCAGCCTGCCTGTATGCTACATCTTTTCTGCCAAGATCAGCCTTTTAAAAACATAACAAGATCCTTTGAACATAGCTCTGTTTTATCACAGGCTCTGTATTGAACTTCTAATCAACACAAGCAGCTGACAAAATAGGAGATTGCAGATTCGGCCGTACATTATGTATCCTCCTCCTCGTGAGTCTGAAAAAAAATCATAACATTAAAGGAAGAGAAAATAAACAGGCGCCTTTAAAAAACAAACGCATCCCACCAAACCAAGGAAATCCTCTCACACCCAGAGGAAAGCCTGCCTCGTGCCTTGCAGACTGCCGCTTGGTGTTTGGAGTCTCGTGGAGGCCATTTCCATAAAACAAATAACCACCTCATTTTCGTCACCCCCTAGGAGTGAGGTCTAAGCTGCAGGCCTATGTCCAAGGTTCCTTCTCCACAGGCCTAGCTGACCACAGTTAAGTCTGGGCTCTTGCCTATAAGGAAAGTGGGGCACAGTCATCGTCCTAAACCTTTTCCTCTCAGCCTCACTCTCATGGTCCTGGGTGTTGGTACATTGTCCTCGCCTCAGACCTCCTCTCCTTCCTTGCCTCCAACTTCCTTATTTACTTCTTTTCTTCTTTTGCTGTCAATGGGGTGAGTATCTGTGAGGTTCTCCATTTAGCCATCAAATATTGTTTAAGGAAGGAGGCAAACACTTCCCTTCTATCCAGCCTGAAATTGCATCTCCAGAAATGGTCAAGGATTGAGGCTCTGGGGAAGTAGCCAATGGGTAAGAGTTCTGCCTATCTGGGCAAAGCCAGTTCTCTATTTACAGAGGTTGAAAGCAGATACTTGAGTCAGGGGATGTAATTCTTGGTCACAGGTGGGGCAGGGCAGGGTTGTGACTAAAAGCCAGATTCTCACCACAGGATGTGGGTCCAATACCTGGTAGTGAATACCAAAAATGTATTGGCAGATGGAATGGACAAAGTTTAAGTAAGATATGGTGAGGATATAGTCCAGATAATATAGCCCTGGGAAGAAGGGATACAAAGCATGAGAAAACCAGCAGGACTGGGGTCCTTTAGCAAAGATCTTTGAAAGAATACCTTAACTGGTCTTGTAATTGCAGATGAATACCCACCAGCACAAACATGATGGAAGGCTAGGTCATACTAAGATTTGACAAGGCGATGGCCTGAAGGTCTCAATGTATGGAGACTTCTGTGGGCCACAGGCAAGAGTAAGGAGTCTTGAAGACCAATGCATTTCAGCAGGGGGCCACCTGATACTTTAAAACAGAATGGTGAGATCTGTCCTTTGGGAGTGACTATCTGCCATTATGTACTGATGGTAAGTGGGCCAGGGGAGCCTGGACACACAGTCTGGAGAGCGACCTGGTTAGAGGTAACAGGAGTCAAAATTAAGACTGAGGGTGGGGTAGTCATCGGACACAGTCTTCACAGGGTTTGCCTGCAGATGGTAGAGATACGAAGATGGAAGCTGCCAACTCCCTCTTCAATGGTGTTTTGGCCCCCTGGAGGGAGAAAACAGGAGACATGACCAAAGACTGAGAACAATGATAGAACAAGAACAGTACACAAATGAGCTCAGAGGATGGAGTGACTCTCAGACGTTGAGTACATAGAGGAACTTGCCCTCTCCAGAAATGCAAGGGAGACTTTGAGCTTTATTTGTTGCTCAAGGAGGAGAGAAGGATTGGGGGAAGGTTGGAGAAATGCACAAATGACAAAGTCCATAGAAGCCCAGGACAAAAGGTTTTGTAATATAGAAATATTAGGAATGTATTTGTACAGTTTTAGAGGCTGAGAGTTCCAAATCGAGGAGCAAGAGTCAGTATCAAGTGAAACCTCACAGTCCTTAGATGGTCTCCTTTAGTCAGTTAAGATCATGGTAGAGGGGAGGGAAGGGATGGAGAAGTGAACTCCCTCCTTCAAGGCCTTTGTAAGGGTACTAATTCTGGAAGCAGAAGACTTCATTGATAATCACCAAGAGTCTACCCCTTAGCACTATCACATTGGAATTAAGCTTCAACATGAATTTTGGAGGCACACAAATATTTGATTTGGTATAAAAGCCAGATGAGCCCAACCTCAACAACACACATTAGCACCTGGGTTTGCAAGAGACCACTTGAGAGTCAAGGCAACATTATGAAGGTAGAGAATCCTGGGAGACTTCATAAGTATACTAGTTACCTTTCCCTTATAGACTCTCCTGGGATGTGGTCGATAGCTGCCCCTCTGCCTTAGAGAAGAGTCACAAATTAGGTCAGAACTACAGTGAATTCTCATAAGTAACCTGGGGACTTGTCCAAGACCTTGGGCGACCAATAGTCAACTCCCCCTATCTGTCTTAGGGCAATTACATTAAGTGAGTTGAAATGATAAGAATAGAAATGATTTCTTCTGAGGACCCTGTCAGTACTGCTGCAAAGTCATTTGTATCTCGTTATGAAACACAAATGTGCTAGACAGTCCCCAAACGACATTTTGATGCTATTTCAACAACTGGTTATTTCAGGTGACAGTTAACAGGAAATGACTGTAACTGCCCCGGGGTGGTCACTCTTCTAGGGGAATGCTGGGCGCTGAGTTTCAGTCCCTCACACTCTCTCATCTAGGGCCCTGACAGGAAATGAACCACGTCTGTTCCTGTCACGGCACACCCCTTTCTCTTTTTTTTTCTCCTTTTCGCTCTCCATCTTGCCAGTTGAGTTTCAGAAAGTTAATTTAAGAGTTACACTTGGAGGCAGTGGGGGGGGGGTCTCATTTATAATAAGCCTATGGATGTCTTCTACAATGCAAATTGGATGGCCAGTTTTGGAAGTGAAGAGAAAAACAAAGAGAGAGAACCAAAGACAGTCGGATGACATAGCGTTTGTTTGCTTTTTTTCCTCTTTGTGATTCTACGCTGTGTTTTTGAGAATGCTGCAGACAGGGTCTCTAGGTGGACTTGCAGTGTTCCCTAGCACCGTCTGCACCATGGTCTGCATCATTCATTCTTGGTGAAAGAACTCTGCTTAGGGTCCACAGAGTGGACACCTTGGTGAGCTTGAGGCAGCAAGCAGGGTCCAGCCCAGGCAGGCAGCATGTGAAGCAGTTTCTGTTGACCAGGCTGCTGTGTGCCTTTCTGCCGCTTCGGCTAAGACAGTGAGCAGTGTCTGTTTGATGTCTGGTCTTTGGGAAGGAGGCCCAAGAGAGCATGAGCTGGGCTTGTCTGGATATCAAAGTCCAAATTAAAAATTTATTCCAGTGTTTGAAAAACTCCTGGCCAAAACCTTCGTATGGATTTAAAAAAAAAAAATGTACCAAGTCTCTGGTTTCTTCAACATCTCCAGTTGAGGATGAGAGGATTTTTAAAAAATAAGCAACTAAATGCAAGGCCAAATGGTTCCATAGGCAGACACGGGTCAGATGGCTTCTTTGCTAAATCTTCGAGGGAAGCGGTCTGTTTAACCACTTTGGGCAAGTGGGAAGCATGTAGTTTAGTAATCATGTTTGAATCCTCTTCTCCCTTCCACTGAATGTTAGATCATCTGCTTCTTCACTCAAGCTGGAGGGAAAAGAACAAGAAAGGACCCCCACTCCCCAGACACACCCTCACTATATTCAGCAGAAAGGCAGGGGAGGGATTTTTTTTTAACTTGTCAGCTGGGGAGGGAAATAGAGATGGCAAACTAAACCATCTAACAGTAATGATGAAATAATTCATCATAATGGAAATTTTATTATACAGCAATAAGTTAAACAAAGGGAGTGGGTGAAAAATAAGCAATAAAATTCAATCAGGCCATTAAACAAATTATTTTCAGAAAAAAAAAAAAAAAGAAAAAAACTAGCCTAATGTGAGACACTTGTTAGTGAAATACTGAAGTGGACGTGGAGAGGAGAGGCGAACTTTAAGAAGAAGGGTAGGGACCAATATACCATGTTCAGAATAAAAGCAGAGGGTAGAGAAGGAGGGGGAGGAGCCACGTCAACAGATAAAACTGAGTCCAGTCAGCCTCAGCACCACCAAGACAAAGCACCCTGGGAAACTGAGTGTGGGTCCCAGGGAAACTTGCACAGGCTCTCGAGCCCAAGGCTTTTGCTAGTAGAGATTTGGGAGCTTCACACATTTAATTTTAACTTGGGTACGGTTTCCAGTTTATAGTTTGATAGATGTTTGGTGTGAGCCCACCCCACATCTCCACCATTCTGATGTGGCCATAAGATAGCGCCTTTGCCCCTCAGCTCTCTCCATCACCCCCGTTCTCCAGCAGACACACCTCTCCAGTCATCTGACATCACAGACCCGTAGCCCCTGTGTTCGAAGGGCACACACAGCCATACAATATTTTTTTTTACTGTATCCTCCATTTATTTAATGTTTTATTTATGGTTTGTAACGGTATTAAGCAGGAAGAGGAAGTTTGTTTATCCTCGGTGATTTAGAACACTCACTCCATGTGTCCATACATAGTTTATACAACTGCACTGCTGATTGGCTTCCAATCCTCTGCTAGTAGACATGGCATTGTTATGAACATGCCTGCACATATCTCTTGGTGTCTGTATACATTTCTGGGGGGCTGCTCCTAGAGGAATGGTTGAGTCATATGGTGTACATACATCAGCTTTAGTAGACACCGCAGATCCTTTGCTGATGTACCTGGCAACCTTCATGCTCACAGTGTGACATCCCTGCTGGTTCACATCCTCGTGGTTGTCAATTTACCTCCGATTTACAGCAGCTGGCTGGACCGCTGAATTTGCAATGTTTTCCAATTTTTTTTTAAATAAATTGAGGTATTTTATTTTTTGAAGAGATTATTCAATTATTTTGTCCACTATTAATGTATTATCTATTGTTGTTTTACATAAGAAAAATTTAAATATTCTACCTATAAGAAGTATTTGCATACTTACAAATGGGTGTTTTGTGTGCAAGTACATGTGTGCATATGTGCAAGTGTGCATATGTGCATGTGTGCATGTGTACTTCAGCAGGAACAAGGTTAATGCCAGCTATCTTCCTTAATTTCTCTCCAGCTTATGTGTTGAGGTAGGTTCTCTCATTTTGAAATTAGTATTTTTATTAATTCTTTGAGAATTTGTATTTGATTGCATTCGCCTGCACAGTTTCCAAATCTAACCCTTCTCCCTACCCACTCACTGTGTCCCTTTCTCTTTTGAACCCACTAACTCCAATTTTGTTATCCAAAAACTCCTGAATGTGGGCCCTGCCCAGAAGCAGGAGACCCCAACGTTACACCCTTAAGGAAGATGTGCTCCCGCCCTCACTCAAACTATGCATTGCCAATACCTCCTCAACTGGGGATGGGAATTTGTGCCCCCATCCCCACTTCATGCTGGGATATTGTCTGGTTTGAGGCTGCACAGACCTTGTGCACACTGTCACAATTACTGTGGGGTTTCGCACATGTACGTGTGTGTGTGTGTGTGTGTGTGTGTGTGTGTGTGTGTGTGTGTGTGTGTCTGTACGTGTGTGTGCTGGAATGTATCCAGAAAACACCTCTCACGGTAGACCCTCACCACCTCTGGCTCTTACACTCTTTCCACTCCCTTTTCTGGAATGATCCCTGAGCCTTCAGGGCAGGGGTCTGATGTGGATGAACGAATGGGCATTCACTTAGGACTGAATGACTACTCCACAGTTACTTATTCTTGCAGCAGGGCCTCTTAGCACACAGGGGTCCACCTGGACTTTGGAACATGGGTTCTGGGGATGCACACTCTAGTTCTCACACATAGCAAGCACCTTATCTGCAGAGCCATCATCTGATCCCTAGAATATGTACATTATAAAACACCTTCTCGTACTTGCATTTTACTTTTTAAAACTATTTTTATTTGAGAATTTCTTGATAATATTCATCCCTAGCCTTCTCTTACCCAGTTCCTTCCGATCTCTTCAAGTCTAATGTTGATCTCTCTCTCTCTCTCTCTCTCTCTCACACACACACACAATCTTGTGGTAAATATCCTGGTCCTCCTCGTCCTCTGGCTCTAATAATCTCTCCACACCTTCTTGTGTGATGGTCCCTGGGTCTTACAGATCGTGGTCCTGTTGTAAATGTATTAATTGGGAGAAGGCTCCCTACAGTCTCTGCATCTTGACTAGTGTGGCTTTCACACTTTCTCTTATTTGTGAGTCTGACTCTGTAGATGCAAGTATATAACTGGAAACAATTGTAGATAGCAAGAAAGTAAAAACCAGTTATAGCACGGGTGGCATGGGGGAGATACAAGAGCACCAGAGAGAGAAATAGCAGGACACAGCTGTTACAAAAGAGAAACAGGAAAATGGGTGGGGGGAATCTTGCCTGGGGAGGAAAAAACAAAGAGACAGGGAAGAGATAAATAACACTAAGGATGTTTGGAAAAGCCCATATAAATTATTACATATATATATTATTCGTAAATATTGTATATGCGTATTAGTTATACCAGTAGGTGTGGCAATGCTTCCCCCAAACCATGGATTTATTTAACAAAAACCCCAGTGCCAGGCATGAAAGAACTCCTTTCTAGTTGTTGGTCAGCAAAGTGCAAGAGACTTTCTAAAACAATATAGGTTACTGTCATTGCTTTATTGTCTTCCAGGAAAAGAATATTGGATTATTGTTAAATGCACCAGCCACTTAGGATACAGGGCTTGGGGGAACTGATCTGGGTATGACCTAGAGTCTCCTTATGAAGCACTACCTTTCATGGTACGGAAAGGATTCTACAAACTGCTAAGGAAGCAAAGCATCTGATAGCTCTCCCCAGCAGTGATGTCTATGGACAGGACAGTGACCAGCAAGGCAGGACATCCCCAAAGGTGCAGTGGTGGCTGTTATATCCTGGCACTATAAGCCTGTCCAACTCCTCATGGCTGGAGAGGTCATGGAACCGAGAGGAGAGCCTATTACTGCTAGTTTCCTAAACCAGTATAATCTCTAACTGAATGTAAATACCTACTCACAATCACAGATGAGTGTAGCTCCCACCCATTTTAAGTTTTAAAATCACGTGGTTATTTTTTTCTTTATTCATGATAAGTTCATAATTTCAAGAAGAAAAATGGCTTAAGAAAATCATCTTGTGGTTGATGAGTTTTACAGCTTGTTTAGAACAACGCACCCTGAGGTCATGAGGCTATTTTTCTATTTCATATTTTACAAGCTTTATTGTTAAATTTTTCCCATTAGGCCCAAAATCCATCTATAATTGACTTTTTAAAATGGTGTAAGATAGGCACAAGTCAATTATTTTTCTTTGAGGAATACACATAACTGAACCATTTCCTTAGGAGACCACTCTTTGCACATAACCTTGAGTGAGACCTTGTACATCAGATACTTCATCCAGAGCTCTGTTTCTGGACTTTCAGGTCTGCGCCATGAGTCCAGGTGTCTCTGATTGTACTCTGCATTGCCTTAAGGACCGTTGAACTTTGAACTTTCTGCTTTCCTTTGCTTAGGTTTTGTCTAGACTGTGTTTTATCTTTTGCAGTTCCATATAAAGTTTAGAATTAGCTTGATAATTTTCACAAATTAGAAAAAAAAGGAAAGAAGAAACGAAGTGAAGAGGGGGATACAGAGGAAGGGAGGAGAGGAACAAGCTAGAATGTTTATGGGTATTACTCTGAAGCAATAGATCAATTCGAAAATCATTAATATTTCTACAATATATGTTTTCCCAATCCCACTTACGTGGTAAATTGCTTAAGTCTTGGGAAAACAATAAACAAAAAACACTCTCTGTAAGGTTTGCATATTCAGATATTAGGTTCATAAATCTTGCTAAATGTATTTATACTATTATTTCATTTTAAAATACTATTAAAATGCTATCAAGTTTGAGGTATTCTTTTCTAATATTGCCACAACTAGATAATTGATTTTTAATTATGAAGATATACTGTTTTATCAAATATTTTCTTTATTTATATTTTGAGATGGTTATGATTTTTTCTTTATCCTGTTACTCTGATGAATTCTGTTGACTGATTTCTATGTTAAACCAACCTTGCATGTCTGAAGTAGAGTTGCTTTGTGATATTTGATCCTTTAAGTGTATCTATACATCAGAATTTTATTTCTGTGACAATGTTGGGTGCTTCGGCGATTGCATAGTATTGAGACGACCAAGTGAGCTGCCCAGCCAGGTATAATTCAGGGGCCGAGTGCATGCGGAAGCTCCCGGATTTCAGATCATACCGAAACCTAAAGCCCCATGCCACACTTATATTTAGGAGATGGAGAATTCAATCAGAACTGACCGCAAATCAGACCAAAGGGGAAAATCTATAGTTTGAAACTAATTTTCCTTCAAAAGGGAACAGAGAAGATGAATCACCAGCACTGGGTTATAATGTTGGGAGGCTCTGAAGGCCAAAATGGTGAACTGTAATTATCATTTATAATGTATATTCATAATCATATTGCTTCTAGAACATCTTCATTATCTTTCACTTTTGAAATGATTGTTGTTCCCAACAGACTGGAGAATCCACTTTTATTAGGCCCAGATCATCAATCCAAACCTTTTAAGGTAAGAGTGTTGCTACCTCAGAAGCCAAGGAGACATTTCCTAGCTGGAAAGTGAGCACTCCGTAGTCATTAGCCTCCTGGACCTGTGAGCCAACCCGGCTGCCACTGAAGTTACACTGGCCTCAAATTAACCTGCTCCATTTGTCCACGAATCTTGTCCCTCCTTCTACAGACTAAGTTCTCCACGGCCTTGACAAGCCTTGTTTTATACCAGAGCTAAGTTTCTGGGGGACGGCATGTCGAAATTGAATTTGGTTTCTACAGTTTTATTTGTAATGGAGCCTGTGTTTAAAAGAAAGCCATACTCAATACTTTAAAAGGCAAGTATCCATCGTCTCATCTAACTGGTGTCAGAAATCCTCACTTGCAAAGCGGTAATACCTTTCGTTTATTATTATGGTAGCATCATAAAGCGGACCTTCTTCTCACCTCCTGCACTCCCTGACTGCAGGATTCTTCGGGCAACGCTGATCTCCTCAAGCCTCACAGAGGCCTCCCTTTCCACTCTGTCTGTCATCTTCTCTCCGTCTCAGTGTTTCCTGACTCTGCCTTTGAGCTCCCCCGGTCTCCCAGTTCTGCCTCCCATGGTTGCTCCTCTGTACGATCCATGCCCTTTACTGTTGCGGTGGCCCACGCGCACTGACCTGTTTATGTTAAGACTCTTTGGGATCCTCAGGGACAGCTCACCAGTGACCAGGGGCAGAGCAGCTGTATCAACTCAGCTTGGGGAAGCTCAAGTATCCAGTGATCTTGGCTGCGTGGAGTTTGAAATTAAGCCCAGCATATTACTCACGGCAAAACTCGGGGCCAGCCAAGTTAAATAGAGCACTCCCCGAAACATTCGCAGACTGATTAGAGAAGGAAGCTCCGACTGAAGAGCTCCTATTTTGTGCCTGCTTCTTATTTTTTTAAACAACATGCTCTCTGCAAGCAAGATGGAGAAAGTGGAAACCTCAAAGAATGATATTTATTAATTTAAAATGTTTCGGCCTGTGAACATATGCCAGGTCCCTTTAACTTGATAACAATGGCCACAATTCAATCAAGCTCTTCCTCTCTTTAGAAAGGGCACTGAGTGCTTTGTAAGTAAGCACTGTTGCATTTAATCTTCATGTGAACTGCGCTGTAAGTAGGACTACTCTTCCCATCTGCAGGTGGGCAAGGAGAGGCCCAGAGAAAGCCCAGGACACACTTCTAAGTGATGGAGTTAGAATGTGCTTTCACCTTCTTAGCTGCTCTCATGTGGGTGCAAGTGCCCGGGAACACCTTAAGAGAAGCCGTGGCATTACCCCATGCCTCTGATGGGAAGATGGTTTTTGTTTGGAAGAACTTTGAAGGCCAGGAGTTCAGCAAGCTGGAACACACACCCTACTGAATCAGGCAGGGCTTAATTTGGCAGATTATTTTCTGACCAGAAGGAGATGCTTGCCTTGGAGGAAGAAAGGGGATCATTTAATGGACTTACAGAAAATATTAGTACTCTGTGTGTGTGTCTGTCTTTCTCTCTCTCTCTGTGTCTCTGTCTGTGTTTTTGTCTCTCTCTGTCTCTCTGTCTCTGTCTGTCTGTCTGTCTGTCTCTGTCTGTCTCTGTCTCTGTCTCTGTCTCTGTCTCTGTCTCTGTCTCTGTCTCTCTCTCTCCAGAACACTTGACCTCTTCCCAGGTCATGGATCATTCTCTCTGTTGGCCTTTCTACCTGGGATTGTTCTGGGAATCCTGAAGCTAAGTCCTTGGTCATCCATTTTACCAGACCTGTTCTATCATTTGATCGGGTATCACCGGCACCCTCTGCCGCTGAACATCCACATAGACATGTTTATCGGTGCACTGAGAATCGGTGTACTGAGAATCCTGCTTCTAACAAAGCCCTGGGAATTCCATTGTTTTCCATGCTGAAAGTTTTCATTTGAAAAATAGACCTCTTTGTTTAACTAATGAAAAGGAGGGGTTACTGCTCACTTCTCACGCTGGGTAAGAATTCCACGGGGCAGTAATTCTATTTCTCAGTGGAAAATGTTTCGGTTTCTTAATATTGTTTTGCAGGCTGGTCTCTTCCCAGCCCTTACTCCAAGGACCACACATAAACACATGTACACCCTCATGCATGCACAGTGAAGCATTTTCCACCCTTCCCTGTTGAGGGTTAGGGATGGTCACATCCTTTTTCCAACACCTGCAGAACAAAAATGAGGTGGGTCAAGAGCTGTCACCCAGCCAGAGACATCCTGCTTATTTGGGAACACAATGCCTTTCCCAGCCACATTCTAGCCCCAGAGGCTGGGTGGGCTGCAGAGGAAGGACACTGGACTCCAAACCTCCCTCGTATACACCTCTGTGTCGAGCAATTTTCTCATCAAATGGAAGGGGTGGTTTATAACAGTCCCTCCTCATGTTAGTATAAAGTGGTGACAAACACGGTGCTATCACCTTTGAATGTACTGTGTGGTCAATGTGCTGGTGAGTGGTCTAGACCACACAAAGCAAATCAGAATATGGCCCCAGAAGGCAACTCAGTAGAAGGAGAAAACTCACACACACTCACTTATACAGACTCACTCTGTCACTTAAATATATCAACTGCTGGGCAAGTGACATATGAACCGTTTTCAGCCTTAGAGTCTGGACCTATCACCCACGGGTGTGCAAAGCCATGGGCAGTATGTCTGCAGAATCTTTGCTTTTTCCCCCTCTCTTGTTCACTATTCACTGGCCTTCTAGATGTCCAGCTCCATTCTTATAAAACAAGCCACCTACAGTTGAGAGCTGGCCAGTAGAGCTAAGTCAGAGCTGTGGATCCTCCCCAGGTCGGCTATAACATGAATGTGGGCCGTGGGCACAGCATAGTGTATTGTAGAGTTGTAAGATCTACCAGCAGTGAGAACTATGGCATTCAGGAATTTGAAGAATTCCTTCTCTCTAGGTCTGTGAGTAGAAGCAATACATCTGCCCCCAGTATGTAGATTAAATGCAGTTCTGCATAAGGCAAAGAGGAGGCATGGGCAAGAAGACCATTGTGTGGAAAGAGCCATTTAGAAGATCCACTTGCATTGAATGTAAAGAAAACAGCAGCTGTTAGCATTATGTGAAAAAGAGCTTTGAGGGTAGATAGGATAGTAAGAAGCAAGTGTACCAGTCAGACTGCTTTCAGTTTTAAGTGATGGAAGCCTCGCTTCTAAAGTAACTTAAGCAAATAAATAAATAAGGGATGTATTGGTTCCCATAGTCTAGACACTTTTGGTTAGTTCTTGAGCTGAAGCTAAATACACAAAAATCAGATTATATTGTTAAGTCTACTCTCCTCTCTCTCTCTCCTCTATCTGAGTGTGTGTGTGTGAGGGGGGGGGGGGCTTAGGAGTCAGCAGAGAGACAACTGGTCTTTGCATCTGTGCACCAAACATTGGAAAAATTCTAATTGTCCTACCTTGGACATGTAACTGACTGTAGGGACATGTGATAGAAATTTCTTTGCATTAGTCAATCAGATGGTGCCTACTCTGGTCTAGAAAATGTCCAAGCCATGGGATACAACGGTAAATAAGGCAGGTCTCTGGAGCTTAGGGTCTTCTGAAATGTCAACATTTTAGTTGAGTCCTGCTGCATGAGGAGCCACACAGAAGCATAGCCTCCTCTTAGTTCACAAAGAAGCCCGCATTTGCTCAATTAATAGAAAGCCATGAAATAGAATTCTGTCTACTGTAGGTTCCCTCATGTAAGATAAGCATACCCAACCAGTAGTACAACAGGATACTCTACCACCCCAAGAAGGAGTCTCTGAAAACATGTAGCAGACAGCACTTGTCCACAAATCTGTCCTCAAGGAGGCAGTGTGGAGTTCACTAAAGAAACCCTCACATCCATCTGACACACAGGCATGCAGACCAATTCCATCATGGTTAGAAGCGAGCAGGACCTATAGCTCTTACCATCTGCCCTTCTCATCACAGCTTCAGGAGGGCTTCAGAAGTTTAGAGTTGAGGTATCATTGAATTCTAAGGAGACCTTGGACTTCATAACCCAAGAGGTCTTTTTAAGGTGAAACAAAAGTCCATGTGTGTAGACTTGAGAAAGGGGGCTTTTCTAAAAGTGTGTATTTGGAGAGACCAGTATCCATGCTTCTGCATGACTTGGATATGTGGGCTAATAAGGAACTCTTGCCAAATATAACTTACTCAGTATTTGTCCAGTACCTGCAATATCCAATACTTTGGTTATATAAAGACAAATATTGCTATAGCTTTGCTTTGTAGGTAGAGATCTGCAAATACTCCCCCCTACAACACTGTGTAATTGCACCAAGAGATCACTTCTCCATGGTCTGTACAAGACACACAGTACGTTTATGATTGTGAAGGTCATGAAATTTTTTTCCCTTGCCTTATGATATCTTTGCAGACCCTAGACAAAACCAAGGAGATTCTAGAGCAATGAGGACAGGCTCTGGGCCATCTGGGGCCACCTCTTATTAAGCATGCTTAACCTCTACAGGCCCAAGGTGGTGTACAGCAAGCATCCCAAGGGCTTGCAGGACAATCATTACTTTTTATTATGCTTCTTACTGTCAGGTACTCTGAAATCCACATGGACGGGTCCTGTGATTCCAGGTTGTCCCCAAAGAGAAACTCAGGAATCAGTGATGAGCACAGCGGGAGAGGGAGCTCGCTGCCTATCTCAAAAGGGCACATCACCGCAATCACAGATAGCTTGTGAGCATATGCAGAAAGAATGCATCCTAGGAGCGAGTGTCAGGAGCTGCCCAGCAGAGAGAGATACACAAGCCAGATGCCCCTCCCTGCTTCCCTCTCCCCCACAGAAAGATGCCTCTAAAATATGTGGTAGAGGCCCGTTTTATCTCTCAGCACCACAGAACCCCCACTCCAGGAGCCACCTTTGCTGCTATCCCACTAAACCCACCCTGGGTCTCCCCTGGGCTAGATGCTGCCTTCATATTTCATGCAGAATGCCTCAGCTTCCCGGGAGCCTACGGCATGCCCTGCATTTTGATGCACTGGCCAGCTCTGACACCAGCCAGCTTCAGAGCATGCCTAATGAGGAGGCTGACACCACGTGGAGGAGTCAGGCCAGGCGGTGGAAGCCAGGAGCAAGGTGACTGGAAGGCACTGAGGGGAATCTGGCGAAGAAGATGGCGGATGCCTCTGTTAAAGACACTACTCTGTCACCAGATGTGGAAAACCGTGGACCGATTTAAACCACACCAGGATCAGGACAGACTTTCAGAGAAAAGAGCAGGGAGCAGACTTGGTAAAAGGATAGAATTAAGAGGAAAGAGAAGCCTTGCAGTAAGAGAGATTAGCATCTCTACGAGCTCACCTCACAGTGGGCAAAGCAGATGGCATTTCTTTTTCCTTCTGTGTCCAGCTTCTTTAGCGTTCCTTAGAGACTGCTTCACTATCTGGAAGATCTTCCCTTAAAACCCCATCTACCTCAATCCCATGCCTTAGTCCTCAGTTTGACTGCTTCCGTCAAGATAAATTGACCTTTGCTTCTTCAGGTATTGGAATGCACCGAAGGGCAGAGTGGGCACCTGTAATCACCATCCCAAAACTAGAAGGATGTGGAGGGACACACACACACAGCTTTCCAATACTCCTACCCAGTCCAGTCCCATGGGGCCAGCTCTCTGAGTTGAAGGGGTAGGTGCAGCAGATGTGTGAATCAAGGGTAAAGTCTCAAACTTGTACACATGTTACAGATGTGAGAGTCAAGACTGGCAGAGTTTAATTCAAGACCAAAACTTCAAGCTTCAAGCTGTACTCCTTTCAAATGAGCTGGCTGCCCATTAAAAAACTAAAACCCTTTCTTCTGCTTGAGTAAGGGATGGAGTCACAAGCTATTACTTAACTTAGGAGCGTGCCCTACTTTGGACCAGGAATGTCTCGAAAAGGCTATCTATGTGTTGAAGGCCTCATTACTGGCTCGTAGCAGTCCTGGGAGGTGTTATAGCTTCTAAGAGGTATGGTCTATTGGAAGGAAGTTAGGCATTGGATGTGTGCCCTTAAAGACCATGACCTCTGCCCCTTCTTCTACTTCTACTTTTGTCCCAGGTACAGTGGAGTGACCTCTGCAATGGAATCTGTCCACTGGGACACACCATGCCAACCTAGGCCCAAAGCCACCAAGCCAAGGGACTAAAGACTAAACCCTCTCAAACAGTGAATTCAAATGAATCGTGTGCTCTTTAAGTTAGTTTTCTCAGAAGATTAGCCACAATGAAGGAAAATGAAGTAAGACAATATATTAGAAACATAGCTTTAAATGTATAGGAAAGGTCATTATATCATGAAATCTGTTTCCTTAGAAATGGTGCTTCCTCTCCCTCCCTCCCTCCCTCCTTCCCTCCCTCCCTCCCTCCCTCCCTCCCTCCCTCCTTTCCTTCCTTTTGAGACAGGTTTTCCCTGTATAACCCTGGCTGTCTTGGAACTTGCTCTCTAGACCAGGCTGGTTTCTAACTCAGAGATCTGCCTGTCTCTGCCTCCTGAGAGCTGGGATTAAAGGTTTGTGCCTCCACTGCCTAGCTTAATTCTAAATCCCCCCTCTCTCCCCTCTCTCTCCCCCACTCCATCTCCCTCTCCTCCTTCCCCTTCCCTCTGTCTCTCTATCTATTTCTCTGATTCTTCCCCCTTCATCCCCCCTGACCTTCCCACCCCCACCCTCCAGTGAAATACTGCTCAGTTGTTAAAAAGAAGGAAGCCTTGTGACTGACAAACATGGAGGACAATATATAAAGAAAATGGTCTAGGTGCATAAGAACAAGCATTCTTTGAGCTGGCTTATACACAGACTCCCGAACAGCCAAACATAGAGCAGCTTGTAAAGTGATAGAAGGGAGATAGTTGCTCCAAGTAGGGGATGTTGGGCAGCAGGATCCCAGTTAGGTACAAGAGACCTAGGACCCAGCACGATGCCTAAAGCTAACGGCACATGACTGGGTACAGAAAAACAAACAAACAAACAAAAATTGCTAAGGAGCCAGATCTTATGCTAAGGATTAAAGTACAAATGTATGCCTGCTTTATGTAGTTGCTATTATTTGTTTGTTTGTTTGTTTGTTTGTTTTGTTTGTATGAAATTACATGTACTCACTCTTATGTGTTCTTGAGAGATTGTTCTTTCTAAGAACTGACCAATCCCCAATTTAAAACTTCAGGCTTCATATTCTTACTTTTATGTAATTAGAAGAAATCTCAGGTTCTCCGCACTCCATCTGTCTCTCAAGGTAGAGATTTCCCTGGAGTGCTCCAGCAGGGAGTCGAGTCTAGAAAGTACACTGTAGGGAAAGGCAGTGCAGCCCACAGGTCTGAGCTGTCACAAAGGTCTTCATGCTATCTTCTGTGGAAGCTGCCCACAGCACACCCAGCCTGGAAACCCAATGTCTATTAGACTGACTTTAGTCCCAGCATTAGGTGACTAAAATCCCATAAGCAAGTACCACAGTCTGGGCTGTATAAACAGTGGGAAATTTATGTCTTGCAGTTCTGGAGGGTAGAAGTCAAAGGGCTGGTGAGCTGTGAGGGAGAACTGTTCCATCCCTCCATTCCCTCGGCTTCTGATGGTTTCCTAGCAATCCACGGTTTGTCTTGGTCGTAGATGTTCACTTACATCTTTACTGGGCCCTTCCAATGTGCTTGCTATCTCCAGCCTTCCTCTTTTTACAAGGACAAGTCACATTGTGTTTGTGGTCCACCCTACTTTAGTGTGATTTCATCTTAACTGCTTATATTTACAATGACTCTATTTCCAAATAAGGTCATATTCTGAGAGGCTGGGAGGTCAGGACTTCAATATATAAGTCTGGGAGGGCCATAGTTCAACCAACAGCTGTTCCTTGCCTGCCAGTGAGCCTTTGGATATATGAAGAAGACACTGTGTTGTTCCGAGGCTTCTCTTTGTCTGGTTTAACAACCTCCAATTCTTTCCCCAGACTTTTTTTTTTTTTTTTTTGTCTTGGAAGTCTCTTCTGAATGCCCTTCCTGTTAGTGTCTGGAATGGGGCACACTCTGCCAACTGGGCTCCAAAGATGTCCCTTCACATCAAGCTCCAGGCAAGTTCACATCCCAGCTGCCTAGGTGTGCAGGACATAGCTCATATTGATCACAGACTCTTGCCATTCCTACCAGGTCTCTGCAACATGAATTGTCTTATCCCTATCCAGTAAGCTGACATTTGGTTCTCTTTCCAGAACACCAAAACAACCCAGGCCAGAAAGAGGTACTTCTGGTACACTGTTGGAACACTCCTGTTTGGGTTTGGGGCCTTGCCACGTTTTTGTGGGTCTTTTAGTCACTTTCCGATTCCCACTGCTACAAACCCTGCTCCAGCACTCGCATCAAATCCATCACCGAAATGAAGATCTATGGAGTGGTCTGAAGCCACCTCATCGGCTAGCCCCTGAAACTGAAGCCTTGAGGTGGAGTTCATTTGGTGAGTCCAGTTTCTCATGAGCATGCCGCGTTAACTCTTAGCCTCTCGGCAGCATCCTGCCTGGAGCGTACACTCCCTGAGCCTCATCCCTTAAGGTTTGTTCCATTTTCTTACAAAATACTGAAATTCCCAATGCTCTGTTTTCCCTGGATGAGTTCCAGCAGAATAATGCTTTCCTACTTGGGAAAGCTGCCCCACATGTCTTCTTTTAATACTTCTGATAAATGCCCTGCTCATGATTCATAGTTTTCAGTCCTCCAGTCAGGGGCCTTCTGACACAATTGTTTTTGATCAGTTTCTAATTTGGAGGGAGGGGGATGGGTCTTTCATCCCTGCTGATCCACATTCTTTCCAGGGGCTCCCTGTCTTAGTCACTTTTCCCTTACAGATACTCTCTGTCTTAGCCTGTATGCCCTGTTAGAATAAAATACCCAAGGTGATGGGCAACGATAAAAAGTTTATTTTAATTCACAGTTGCAAGGTTATGAGTATGGCACTAGCTTTTGTTTAACTCTGGTGAGGGCTTCAGGGTAGATGGCATCAAAGTGTTGGGAGCACATGAGACTATATATCAAGAGAGAAAGGGAAGGCCAAGTTTTAATTCATCCTGATGGGAACTAACTAGGGTCCCACAACCACTACATTCATCTCGTCTGGAAACACAAGCTTCAGTGATCTAAATACCTCCTTCTAAGTCCCGCCTCTTAAAGGCTCTGAAGTGTCTTCCCCAACAGTACACAGGACCATAACTCTAACACATGAATTTTTATGAGATAAACCAAGTATATAACAATTTCAAAGGATTAAGTCAGGGTCAGAAAGAAACCAAAAAGCAGAAAAGGGCATAGAAAATCTTTCAGAATTCTTTTGTGAGAGACTCTGAAACATTGGATTATAAAAAGATTAGGGAACAGGAAGAGATAGAGAAAGGTATGGTGAGCCCAGCTGTCTCTGCCTTGTACATGAAGATGGGACAACTCGACCAGCCCAGGGTACCCGAAAGCCACCAGTCTGGCCTTAATCCTCCCAGGACAAGTTCTGATAGTCTTAGAAAGCAGGAGCATATTTTATATGCCCAGAGTAAGCCATTAAGCGCCCCCCTCTCTTTCACACACACACACCATACTAAAACAACATTAAGTTTTAGTAATCATCATGTACTATTTAGCAATAATTATGCCAATCTTCTATTATTTATTAGTCTTAAAACTAACAAAGGAATTCTCAACTTTAAAGATACTACTCTATCATCAACATGTTTCATTTGTGCACTATAATTTATACTTATTGAATAAAACCCATAAGTTTTGTCTCACTGTCTTGAATTTCCAACACTAACAAATCAGGTCACCTAAAACAACAGAACATATATAACCTAAATCATGTTTCTTTTCCCTTTCTATCACAGACACTGCTGGGAAAAGTCTATTCTTCCATTGCAGAAATCTGTTCTTTCACTTGCAAGCCTACTATTCCCAATGTGAGCTGCAGTCCCTTAACTCCAAAAGGAGCATGTCTGAAGCTATGTGAATACCATTTTATAAATTAGCTCCCGCATGTGATGCAAAGGGTATTAAATGTATATGTGCTACAGTTGGGCTGTGAACTCTTTTCCAAAGGGTCCATGCACAAAATGCCTGCTTGCCAACTATGGCACACTTCAGTAGAAATAAAAATACCCCAGAGAGACACTGTGTCCTTCAGTCTGACTATTAGACTACTGAAACAATAGGCTTCCCCCCACATAGAAATTTCTCTGGGACCTTCAAGCTGAGAACTTGTCTCCTAGAAAGGGATTTCATCACCTTTCTAACACCTTGCAGGATGATCCTGAAGCCAGTGGCGAGTGAGTCCACACCTTGGCCAGGACAGCTGAGATGCGCATATCCTTGGCCCTCTATTTAAACGGCAGCATCATTTCAGGACCTGGAAGATGGACTTGGAGAGGTCCCTGGTTCTCCTTATCCCTCTTCCAAATATGTGTGGCCACAGTGAATACCTGTCCCCCTGCGCACCCTCCCCCCACCACTCATATAACTTTTTTTAATTGGCTTGTTGAGGAAGGGTGATTAAACCTGGCTTGAGTCATGGGCTGCAATCCCAAATTCCATATGAGCGGTAATAAAAACTTCAAACATACAGAGGTCCAGGAGACTTCCTCTGTTGATGACCCCCACATTGGTGGTTACTGCTGGGGAATCCTGGGACTCATTTGCAATATGGCAGTCTCAAATCAGCCTAGAGTACTATCTCAGGCAAGGAGAAATTAGGGCCTGAAATAAGGATCCTATTTTATTTAAATTATGCATGTTTTCTTTCCTTTTGTGTATTCACGCTTTCTCTCTTATCTGTTTTGCTGTACAGATTTCTGCAGGACACTGCCATCTCTGGCGAACATCCTATTTTAAGAGTCTTTGCCTTTCCCCTCTGCCTGTCACCCTGGATGTAGACAATGCGGAACTCGCCACAAGTCTTCAGCGCATGCGTAGTGATGGGGTTACGGCTCCCTCCAACATCTCTATGTTTGCCCTTGTGAATTGCACCCTCTTCTTTCCTTTATTACCTGTGCTAGTGGGCTTGTTTTTCCCTGAGACAGTTACATAAGACTCTTGATTCTCCAAATTCGCATTAGCTCACCTCCACTCCCTCTGCTTCCTCAGCCTCAGAGGGCCAACACAGGGGAAGGAAGAAACAACGGCAGGAAGCCCACAGAAAGCTCCAAAGATTTCAGCTCCCTGGACCCACCTGAGTATGAAGCTCAGGTTCTCCATGCCAGGGCTTGGTTTCCACATTCCTTCTTCAGAACGGAGGGGACATATCCACATATGAACGGATGTGTCCTGGGAACGGAGTGCAAGCACATCCAGGAGCCAAAGAAAGAGCTCTCGGGAAACTTTGCTGGCTCTCCTCTCTCATCCTTAGGGAGAAATTCAGTTCTGTGAGTTGGAGCGATTCCTTGTGCCCATCTCAGACCCCGCAGTTTAGATCTTCATTAAAAGAAGGTCCATTGAGGGGCTTAAACACAAAACTCCCTATAATGGTGAATACTCAGAATTACTTTCCACCTGATACTGCTTCATTTAATTGGACTAAAGCAAGCTCCCCTGGCTCCAGACTCCCTTGAAATCCTGCCCAAATTTGCCTGGCTCCTGCGTGGACCCGAGTAAATATGCGGCAGGTGCGCCAAGGGGCTGTGAACTGGGCTCCCATGAACCGTAATGTTGCTGCATGACTGATTCTCCCACCTTTCGGCCCTCCCTCAAAATCCCAGGACCATCCCTGCTTATGCAAAGAGTAGGCTCCCCAGTGCCGTCTTAGGAAGAAGTGGTGGAGCAATTTCATTTAATATTGCTACTGCTTCCATTAACCCGACTATATTGCTCTCCGTCCTCAATTTAAGACTCCCTCTTTCTCTTGATTATCGCTGCATTTCAGAGCACCTGAATGTCCTCCCCAGACCTGTAAGTCAGCCTGGAATAAGAGGATGATAGGATGATCAAAAGCCACAGTTCCTTGAGTTCTCTGGCGTTGGTATAATGCAGCCTACTGTGCCACCCCAGAGGCCTTCCAAAGCAGCCCAGCCCAGCTGCTCCCTGGAGGTAGCTCTGGCATTTTCTGCACATACTGTCTCCTTTATTTCTCTTATCTCCCACCTTCCTCCCTGGGTTTTTCTTTCCTCGATCGTGGTGGGGGGAGGGGTAGACAGACAACAAACTTGGGACTTTGACTATTATTTGAGTAAACAGAACCCTGTTGCATGACAGAAGCCCCTTTGACTTACCATGGGGTTATATGAAGATGTGCCCATTATAAGATCAGCTTATTTATCAGGATACAACCTGTTATGATTTAGACATGAAGCGTTACCCCTCAAAATTATGTGTTGAAGACTTGGTTCCAAGCTGGTAGATCCATCACTGAGAGACGAGTGCTATAACCTTATGAGTGAATTACCTACTGATGGGCTCATCATTGATTGGACTATTGAGAGGTGATGGAAACTGCAGAAGCTGCCACCTGATTGGAGGAAGTGGGTCTCTGGTGGCAAGCCTTTGAAGGATGTTACCATTTCTCTGGCCCCCTTCTCTCTTTTTCAGTGTGCTGGCCACTCTGAGGTGTTTCTCCACATACTTCTGGCAGACGGTTCAGCCTCATCGCAGACTCATACCAAAGAAGCAGCCAAGCAGGGGCTGAATCTCTGTGACTGAAATCTCCGTGAGTCAAAAATCATGACTTCCCTTTATTATAAGATGCTTGCTTAGGTATTGTATCAGGACGACAAACAGCTACCTAACTCATTGTACGTTGAAAGTCAAAGCTATGTCTTCCCTTCCCTTCCCCAGTATGGGGCTCTTGGAAGAAGAGCCCCAAGCTCCTCTCTGGAGAGCAAGCTTGGGAAACGAAAGCATCATTGAGACAACAGGAAGAAAAAAATGCTGGCACACACTGGTCCTCCCTGTTAACACTGTTCACTCTACGGGCATGCTCTTGGCAAGCCTTGAGAAAGGCCATGGCCTTTTGCTTACCCTATCTCTTGCCTGCTGCGGGCAACACGGTCACAAATGAATGGAAGTTCAAAATCTAGAATAATTGGGTTCATATGTTATAGCCAAATCCCTTGGGCTTTGCTCTCTTCAGGGAGCTGCCCCACTGTAGCTTGGCCATGTGCTCATAGGGGAAGTCAACACTCTAAGACTCAAATTTCAGGCCAAGCTAGAGAATAAGGGTAAGAACAGGTAGAGGCCTTCAATTGGGGCCATTCTGGGCCTGTATGGGCTGAGGAGGCACAGAGAGAAGCAGCTTAGAGTCAGTCAGACTACAGTTGGATTCTTGGCTCCTCGGATCTCTTTTTACCTTGTTTGAGTCCTGGTGGGTAGAAATGACCAACTGACTTTACTCATGATCTTAGGAAAACTAAAGTAAAAATAAAATCAGAGTGACAGTCTGGAACCAAACGGTGACCTTCTCTGACATTTCCTGGGAATGCCTATGAGGAAATGTTTTTATTTTTTGAAGCTGTGCACTGCAGAAACACCATCATGTCTGTAATTTGCTTTAAAATACTCTGGGTGAATTGTGAAGTAGACTCGGCCACTTTCTTCCTTCCCCAGATAAACCTCAAGCCAGCTCAACCTTCTGTGACTTTTATTCAAAAATGGGTCAGAGCATTCATTGTCATAGTTCTGAAAACATCTTGTCAACAACTCCAGAGTGAAATCTCCATGCCAGACCTCTGACAGTAACTCCAGACTGAGACATTCAGCTGCCAAATGGATTCCTCAAAGCCAAAGTCTTAAATAAAATGCTTTTTTTCCCAGCCCTGTCTTAGCCTGACTTCCTGTACCCCATCCATCTTTCCCACCCAGGTAAACAGAACCACTGTTACCCAGATGGATGCTTGAGCCAGAGGCATGAGGGAGAGGCCTAACCTCCCTTGCCCCGCCCACTAGTTGTCTCTCTTGGTCTTCTTGGAAGGAAAGATTTTAATAGTAGCCACTCACCTGTGCAAAAGCCTACAAAATTCATTCCCTGATTTACCACTTGTCCCCTTTTGTAATCCATCCCCATCATAACCAGCCTGGTTGTTTATAGGATATAAACCAAGCCGTTTATGTCCTTTCCTAGTCCTTGTGAAGACGATTAGGTCCAAATGGGGCCCATTGGCCTACAAACCCTGGGGATGCATCTCATCTCTTTCTTCATCCTCTCCCTCCTCTTTCTTCTAGTCTGTTTCTTTTCCACAAGTCTCCAGCCACTCTTAAAAGGAGCAGATCTCTACACCCTCCAGTACACCTCTCCAGGATGATGGTTGTTCCAGTTCAAGCACTCTCTGTCTCTGTGTGTGTGTGTGTACCTCTCTGTCTCTCTGTCTCTCTGCCCTTTCTTCTCCCCCCCCCCCGCCCCCCGTCTCTCCCATTTTCAGTTTCTTCCCAATCTTCAGAGCTCAGCTTACATTCACACCTTCAGACAGAGCCATCTGCCATCCCCGGCCATAGCACCCTAGTCTCTTCTCTTTCATAAGGAGATGGCCTGCCATTAATACACATCACGCTGAGCATCGTGCTCATTATCTGCCTTGTCTATTAATGAATCAAGTAAATTAATTTTAACATTCTACCGCATCATTTATTCATTTGCTTAATTTACTTATGTGTGTGTGGGCACACTTGTGCCAGTGTGCTCTTGTGACAGTCAGAGGACACAGCATGTGGGAGTCAGAGACCCAGTGATTGAAAGCAGGCCATCAGATCCACTCACCAGCTCCTTTATCCACTAAGCCATCTCACTGCCCCCCCCCCACACACACTTATTGCAAATTTTCCTCTCTGAGCCCCCTATCCCTCTGCTCTCAGCCATTAGGACTAGGCCAAACCCTTCTTCTGCTCATACTGGTCCTAGAGCCCCTTCTCTGAAAGTCATGCACCCCTTCCACACTGCCATCTGCCTATAGTTCTGCCTCCCAGTACAACACTTTAGTGTCCTTGAGAGGGAGGTGAGCTAACCAGATAGATGAAGTAGTACCTACGTACACATATGTGTTAGTTGCATGTGCTCTATCTGTAACCTGATGTCCCTCTGGCCACTCAAGAATCCCTGTAAAATATGACACTGCTGATGTTAGTGTCAGACTCCAGTCTCTTGCGGCCTCATTCTGGGCCCCAGCAGAGGCCCACGATGCTCCCTTCCACAGGTGATTTGCCACTGTTGCTCACATCAGCCTGTGGGCCAGCTTCGAACGCGAATGCCTCCCCCTTCCCCTGGTGACTCTGGCTTTCCTATCGGTCTATGCTAACGAGAAGTGAATGCTGCAATCTTGGGGCTCACTCGGAGGTCGCAATTACGTAAGGATTATTAATGAAGCAACAATGTCAAAATTGTGTGAAATCAAACTCAGATTTAAGTTCTTAAAATAAACAGATATAAAGTAACAGATGTCCCGTTTTGCTCTCAGATGATTTCATCCCTTGTTAAAAATAAATGTCTGGCTTGAAAGGAGAAAAAAAAAATACAAGGGACTTTACTCCCATGTTAAAAATTAATTGAATCCAGAGATTGGTAAAACAACTAAGTGCTGGAGGGTTGTGTTTTTTCCCCCCTTCTTAAAGCAAAGATATATTTGTGTTGATTTTTATTTCAGCAAGTAATGAATTCATTGCGTAGTCCCAACTTTGATAGACCAAACTCACGTCCTTTGAAACCCAAAGGGAGAATTTCTCCGCAGTTATTATGTAGATAAGAAAGGCTCGGTGTATCTAGCTGAGGAGAATTTACTTCCAGGCAAAACCCAAAGGGTGCAAAGAAAGAGGCCTCAGAGATAGGACTCCTGGATGTCACTCTCCTCTGTCCAGGCTCCCAGGGAGGGCTCCTGCCTCAGCATCTCAGGGTGGAATTCCCAGAGAAGACTTCTACTGAAATTAGTAATGAAAAAGGCAAATTAGGTCATCTTGCCCGTCCCCCTGCCAGCTTCATACACTGTGGTTAATTTTCTCCTCCTTTGATCAGACACTTCTTAAATGTTTCAAGAGATGGAAATTACATGAGTTGTCTCCCTCCAGAACCCCGACATCTACTGATGTTGCGGGACTTGATTTTCTGCCTGCGAGACCCCGAGGACTTTTTCAAGTGTGTGGAAGGTTGTTTGTGAGCCAGCGACTGCCTTTACTTTCCCATTTCTTATCATTTTTCCAGTTATGGTCCACGTCAGAGGAACAGGGAGTCTGGAGGAATGACCCAAGTCCCACGGTGGCCCTGCGAACATTTGAAGGAAATGGCTGATCTGTAGCACCTGAGGACAAAGTGGGCTCTGATACTGAAGTCCTTGACTAGAGGGATAACATCTCAGGGACCTGACACCAGCCCTCTGTGCAATAGCATTTAACAGAAGTACAAGCCAGAGAAGAAACCACATGTTTCCAGAATGAAAATACACATTTCCGAGTTTTTAAGAGTCTTAGGGGGAAAAATGAAGTGTGTGTGTGTGTGTGTGTGTGTGTGTGTTTTATGAATTAAGGTTTTTTGTTTCTCTTGTTTCAGATCCCATCTCTAGACCCCATACCTGGGAAAACTACCACACAATTACAGTGGGAACTAAAATTGAGGATAGTGGTGCCTGTCGTAGGATAGAGTGGGTGTCCTTGATAGTATCGACCCACTAATGGTCACGCTGGCCAGAACTGAACACAGAGCTCAAAGTCATGCTGACAGCCCCAGAAGGAAGCAGTCTTTTGCAGTGGGTAGAAATGTGGCCATGACACTAAGCACAGCCTCTTGTCCTTGCTGGCTAGCACACCCTCTGCCTCTAGCTGAATGAAGGTCGGTGCCTGGGCCAGAGACCTGGATGATCTTCCTGTTTCATACAGCATCTCCATCTCCCTTGTCTGCTCCTCCTTCTGCCCTTAGTTACGGATAGAGGATGACACAAAATGTCTTCCCCCTTTCTGTTTCTGGTCCTTTGTGTCACTCTTTTGTGGCAGACACTGCTGCTGCCAACTCCCCAAGCATTGCTTTTCGTGTCCTAGGGTGTCCTCCATTTTGGCTGTGAGTGTCACCATGCTGAACTGTTAAAACTCTATAAAATGGGAAATTACTTCTCCAACCTTTTTCATTCCTTGCTGGGGTTTGACCATGGAGCTTGGCTCTGAGCAATGGGATGTACACAGACACCCTAACCTCTGTGGCCTTTGCATCCTCTTTGTTGCCATTTTGAAATTATGGGGCTCCTCCCTGTTCCAGAGACAGCCGCATCTTCTTGTGCAGTGCCAGCCTCTTCCCATAGACAAAATGGTGAAGGTCGGTGTGAACAGATTTGGCCGTATTGGGCGCCTGGTCACCAGGGCTGCCATCTGCTCTCCACATGGCAAAGTGGACATTGTTGCCATCAATGACCCCTTCATTGACCTCAACTGCATGGTCTCCATGTTCCAGTATGACTCCACCCACGGCAAATTCGACGGCACAGTCAAGGCCGAGAATGGGAAGCTTGTCATCAATGGGAAGCCCATCACCATCTTCCAGGAGCGAGACCCCGCTAACATCAAATGAAGTGAGGTCGGTGCTGAGTGTGTCGTGGAGTCTACCGGTGTCTTCACCACCATGGAGAAGGCCGGGGCCCACTTGAAGGGTGGAGCCCAAAGGGTCATCATCTCCGCCCCTTCTGCTGATGCCCTCATATTTGTGATGGTTGTGAACCATGAGAAATATGACAACTCACTCAAGATTGTCAGCAATGCATCCTGCACCACCAACTGCTTAGCCCCCCTGGCCAAGGTCATCCATGATAACTTTGGCATTGTGGAAGGGCTCATGACCACAGTCCATGCCATCACTGCCACCCAGAAGACTGTGGATGGCCCCTCTGGAAAGCTGAGGTGTGATGGCCGTGGGGCTGCCCAGAACATCATCCCTGCATCCACTGGTGCTGCCAAGGCTGTGGGCAAGGTCATCCCAGAGCTGAACGGGAAGCTCACTGGCATGGCCTTCCATGTTCCTACCCCTAATGTGTCCATTGTGGACCTGACGTGCCGCCTGGAGAAACCTGCCAAGTATGATGACATCAAGAAGGTGGTGAAGCAGGCATCTGAGGGCCCACTGAAGGGCATCTTGGGCTACACTGAGGACCAGGTTGTCTCCTGCGACTTCAACAGCAACTCCCACTCTTCCACCTTCGATGCCAGGGCTGGCATTGCTCTCAATGACAACTTTGTCAAGCTCATTTCCTGGTATGACAATGAATACGGCTACAGCAACAGGGTGGTGGACCTCATGGCCTACATGGCCTCCAAGGAGTAAGAAACCCTTGACCACCCACCCCAGCAAGGACACTAAGAGCAAGAGAGAGGCCTTCGGTTGCTGAGGAGTCCCTATCCCAACTCAGCCCCCAACACTGAGCATCTCCCTCACAATTTCCAGCCCAGACCCCCTTAATAACAGGAGGGGCAATGGGAGCCCTCCCTACTCTCTTGAATACCATCAATAAAGTTCGCTGCACCCACAAAAAAAAAGAAATTATGGGTATGATACATAGAGAGGACACTTAGCAGTGTGTGTGTGTGTGTGTGTGTGTGTGTGTGTGTGTTGGAGAAATAAACAACTTACAAGTTGACAGAAAGAAAGCCACCTCCATATGGCTTTCTGTATCTGCCAAAAGCCTCGCTGGCTGACACAAACTGTCATGTCCTCAAAGAGTCCATGTTGCTTATTCCTTGCAGTGACCTGCTGAAGTGAAGGCCAGTGTTAAAGGACAAGGGCTTTAAGTTATAACAAGTTATCCATGTCTTCATTCAAACAAGTTTATCAAATCAATAATTTTTTATAATAGCAGGGGCCTAAAGGACCATATTGGGATCAGACGAAAAGATGCTGAATTGAAGGAGTGGACCCACAGTACGGGTCTCAGCTATCTTCTTGTCGAGTCATTTAGGGCCTGGGTTTGGAGTCAGTGATTTGGGGAAGCAGGTGGGGTCTGAGAAGCATGGAGAGAGGCTGGAAAGTGTGTGGCAGAAACCAAGTCTGTCCTGCATTCTCTAGAGACGGTTTCCTCCTGCCCAGCAGAGGCTCCCAGGGCTCAAGGGTGGCAGGAGAGTCACACAAAGTATACTTCGTGGTGTAGAAGTCGATTTGCCAATATCTAACTGCGTGTCTGCTGCCTGGGTCTGTTCTCCCCTGAGACTTCATGTTAGCCCTCTCTCAAAACCGCTCCTCCTGATGCTGACATTTCCTCAAAGCATCCAGGGCCGCATCACGGTAGATTGAAGGCAACATTTGTAGAGGGCTCTCCGCAGGCTGGGTAGCATTTTCAGCAACTCCCATGTGCCAAGTCCCTTGATCCTCAGCTCTCAGGGTCTATCTCTCCCCTGAGGTCTGGGATGCTCCATGTTCTCCTGACAAGACAAGGACCCCATCTGCTGTGTAGTCACTCTGGGCCTATTCACTTCCTTCTGCTCTTCCTCCTCCTCTTCCTCCACCACTTCTCCTCTTTCTCCCAAACCATCACTGCCTATTGCCGCGTGCTGCTGCTGCTGCTGCTGGCACCAAGACAACTAATTCATTGGTTGGAGTATTAAAATAATGGTCACTTTGCTCTCAGTTGTCAGTATCCTGTGAGTCCTCTCCACTGGCAGAACCTGCCCCGCGCTGGCAAGGAAGCCTGGGAAATGTAGTTTGCAAACTTCTGACCTCCAGAGAGAAATAGTGAATATGGGCTAAGGTCTAACTAACATAGTGCTGACACTGTCTATTGACACAAATCCTGGCAATTGCTAAGTGTTTGGGTATGTTAGTGACCATGCTCATAGCTAGTATTATCCTTGTTTTTATTTCTGCAATTGGCAATAAGTGGCACCACAGCCAGTTAGTTCTCCATTCTGGGTTTCAAGTTTCTCATTTGCACAGTGAATGGGTTGGCTAGGTGAGGGCTAGGGTCTCTCCCTCTGCAAATCACTCTTTTCTTCCCTCATCTATTCAAACAAGGAACATTTGCTTAGCATCTTGTTCAAGCCGGACCCTGGGGATGGGTAACTGTGGCTGTAACTCAGCAAGATCAGGCTTGTGTGAAAAGTCCCTATCTAGTGACAAAGACAAACAAATTCGTGATTGTGCTGCTTTTTAATCCAGAGCTCACTTTGCTATCAGGGACATGAAAATGGTCTCCCAGTCCAGTGCTCTTTCCTATGGACATCTTTCCCGATCTGATTATTCTAGCAAAGCCCCCTATCAAGGGAAATTTCTTCTGCTGCTTCCAGATGCACACATAGCCAATGGTCCCTCTCTCCAATAGCCTCCACTGCCCATTGCCCACCACCCTTCCCCCACATTGGCCTCCAAATCAACTTGTCAACAGTGTAGAGGTGAGATGAGTCACAGCGTGGGACAGCAGCCTGGGACCTGGTCAGCACCTGCAGAGCGGTCAGGGTAATAAGGAATGTAAAAATATGAATGCTCTGGGTCGCCATGATTTCCCTGTTTGCCCAATCTGTCACTCTGCTGGCCGTGGATTCCCCACTATTACTCATGACCCTAATGTGGGGTGGGAGAGCCTGTGTGTTCCATCTTGTATTGCTGCTCGCTCTGAATGCATTTCACATACTGCCGTGGAAACGCCAATTCCCCGAGCCAAGAAGACCCCCGTTTCCCAGAAGCTTCCTCTACAAACTCTAGAATATAGATGAGCCAGGTCCAATCACGCGCTGCATCTGGGCCCAGCGGATTTGCAGCACACCTGCATTGGAGGTAAATCGATTGGCGCTTCTTAATCCTGGCTACCACCAGGCAGGTTCTCCCTACTCATTGAAGCTTAGTAACAACATGCCCTTCACTGTAAAGAGAATTTTTTGTCCTCTCACTTGGGACTAAAGGTCAAAGTTTAAATCTATATTTAATGCCATTTTCTGAAAACTGGATTTGTGATTCCCTTTATGCTGGTATTACATATCTTAAGGGATTTCAGGGGGAGAAATCTGGGAAGCCCAGTTTCTGAGAGTGACCTTTACTTTAAATGTGTAAATAGGATGGAGCTTGTGTTTCTGGGTTTTAAACCTTCTAATTGTGCTTCCAAAGACAGTTCTGGAAAACATAGGTCTGTGTGGAGCGGCTACACAGAAGCCACCTTGAAAAGACGGAGACTTTGACTTGCCTCTGACACAGATGAAAGGCCGAAGGTGAGGCTTTCTAGGGACAGTTTTTCTGAAGCTTTGTACTTTGAGCCCACATTAGAATATGCAAATAGCGCGGCCTTTAACTGTCTCAGGGAAGGGGAAGCTCACATTTACTTAACTCCGCTTTTCCTTTGAATTTTATAAAACATTATTGAAGTGGCATCAGAATATCATTCAGAATGTCAGTTTTAAAATATTTCAAATATTTACCTAAAGGGTCCCCCCCCCTCAGCGGCAGCTTCCATAGTCTGAATGTGGCACTAAAAGCTCATATAAAACGGACCACCTTGGTCCTCCCTGTGCTCAGAGCTGTATATTCAAAGGTGAGGACCAGGGCTTCTCCTTTTGCTCGAGGGTCTTCAGCCACGACAGACAGACAGATAGGTGGATGAACAGATGAATAAAAGGAAAACTAATAGATAAGCAACAACATAACAATAGCAACATTAATCAATATGTTCTGATAAACTAATATTTAAAGAAAAAAATAAATACATTGACTGTCTTGTTACTATCACCGATCCCAAACTTCCAGACCCCTAAAATCCACCAACTATCTTTCTCTTAAGCAGGCAAGCCCAAGCTGGTCTTGAACTCCTAATCCCCCTGCCTCCACTTCCTAAGAGCCAGGAATACATGTATTCTACCAGGCCCAGCTTATGACTGTTCTTTGGACATAGGACGGTTTGTTGTTCTTGCCCATGTGGAAGCAGGACAGACAACTATGAAATGCTAGTTTTCATTACTCAACTGAATTCTACAGTCTGTCTCTGGAAAGTTCTGTCTCTAGGGATTGCAACCTGTCCTGACCTCATCCCTCCCTAGGATGTTCACGGCAAGGCTAGAAGAGCCTTTGCACCCGCCTGCCACTGTCCAGATAATGACTGCACAGGGCACATGAAAGAAGGGATGGATGTTTTGCCTTAAAAAGGTAACTGGGGCCCAAGGAAAGAGGATCTACATGGCTGAGTATCCAGGGCCAGGTGACAGCCCCAGCCTGTTGGAGCCCATAGCTCTTCTGAGTTCCACTTCACTGTAAGATGAAAGCTCCCTGGGCAGTCTCTGTGGAAAAGATGATTCTATAAAGCAAACCCTTTCTGTACCCGTCTGTCAGATGCTGTCTGTGTTAGAAAGCCAATCCGGGAGCGGGTTGCAGCAGTTGCAGGCTGCTGTTTGCAGCCGCCTTAATGACTGTATCAGGTCTCTTTGTGGTCAGTGGTAAGCAGGCAGGATGGACCCAAGCTGTAGAGCCTGGGGCAAACTTGTTCACAGTTTACAGCCACAGTGAACTCCGGTTTTGAGAGAGGCAACTAAATATCTACTTTATGGTCGCCTTAAAGTTCCCTCTGAGACCTCAGCTGTCACCCTCCTGACAGCAACTTCCAGCCTCTCAAGTCCCTCGGGGATAATCAGCTCTCCAGTGTCTGCCCCTCCTTGCTTTTCCTCCGTGGCCTTTGTTGTCTTGTTCTTGCAAGCTGAGCTCCTCCCATTGCCTTCTCATCTTTGTCCCCTTGGCCCCAAACAGCTGTCACTGAAGCCACTGTTGACCCTTGCCTTTCCAAAAGATCCCTCTTCCTCTGACATCCTTTATTTAAGCGGGGCTGCCTAAGGCGAAGCTGATTAAACAACCTCTCCACTGCTACACTTTCTTCCCTGGGGCTTTGTGCTACCTCGGGCTTTCTTCTTACCTCTCCTGTGATCTTTTGCCTTCTGTTCTCGCTCTTCCTTCCATTCCCCCTCTGCACTCTGTTTCCATGCGACCTGTCTATTCTTCCACTTTTAACTATAGCAGACTTGAGGGTATGTCTTTAAACACACACACACACACACACACACACACACACACACACACACACTGAACACACTACCTTTCTCCAATTCACTTCTACCTCTCCCTCAGCTCAGCTCCTCCTTTCTCTTTCGAGGCCAGTTGCCACCATGACAAACTACATTCTCTCCCAGCATTGTCTTTGCCTGAGGCCCTTTTGTATTTCATTTCCCTAAATCTCAGGCCTAAGGTGCTCCTATGATTCCTTCTCTTGAGGTCTTATTTCCCTTCCTTTTCGGAATTCACACCTCCTCTCTGTTCTCAGCAAAAACAATGTCTTAATTCTGAACACATCTTGCTATTTAATGGAAAGCTTGACGTTGTATGTAGTCTCGGAAGACAGAAACTAAGACTGTCACATTTGAGGCACCCTTGATGGCTCATCTAGCTACACAGCACACCAGAAACACCTTCCGTATCGCAGGCATTCAGTAAATATCAGGGTGGCAGAGACAGAGTTAAGAACATGGTCCCAGGAGTCAAGCAAGGCTAGGGTTCAAATTGTGTCTCATCTCTGATCATCGCTGGGACTTTGGGAAAGTGACTAATCTCTCTGCGTCTCACCTCCTCTTCTGTAAAAGGTAAATTGTAATAAGAGTACTTGTCTTGTGGGCTTGTGAAAACTGAGTGAAATAGTGTCTATGTATATGTATGTTTTCTTCCAAGCCTGATACAACATATAACTTCAATGTAGAATCTCTTATTGAATATTATTCAGTAGACAAAGAAAAACATTTCATGGACAGGACCACAGTGTGTGTGTGTGTGTGTGTGTGTGTGTGTGTGTGTGTGTGTGTGTGTGTGTGTTAGGCCAGAGATAAACTTCAGGTGCTCTTCTGGGACAGGATCTTTTTATTAACCTTGAAATTGCCAAATAGACCTGCCAGCTAGCAAATCCTAGTGATTTTCCTATCTCTTGTCTTCTCAGTGCTGCTATTACGGTTGTGTGCCACCATCCTGGCTTTTCAGTGTGGATTCTGAGGATAGAATGGGGGTTCTCTGAGCGCGAGTAGTGAACAGTTTGTCAAATTAGCCATCTCCTAAGCCCTCACTCACACAGCTTCTTCCAGCTTAATGTCTAATTCAAATTTTTGTCTTTATTTATTTTGTTACTGTGTGTGTTTATATGCCTGTGTATGAGCACAGTGTGTATGAAAACATGTGTGTAGATGTGCAAACCTGTGACTACACACTGATGAAAACTCTCTGCCTTCTTTCTCTGAGGCAGGGTGTCTCACTGAATCTGCAGCTAGGCTGGTGGTCAGAAAGCTCCTGTGACCCTCCAGTCCTCACCTACCTACATCTCACAGCAGAGATAAAGGACAGGACGGCACCCAGACTTTTCTTATGTATACAATGGGATGTGAACTTGCCGTCTCATATTTACATAGTAAGTGCTCTTACCCACTGATCTTTCCACAGTCTCAATTTCTGACTTCAAGCCTCTGCTTAGTCTAGATGTAATTGGCAGAAAGCGATTACCATTACCTTCTAGACCAGTTTCTAGTTTGTGAGGTACGTCTGAAATGTGAACAGTTCCGTGTGGTCAGACAGCTGCCGGGTTTGCATGCTAGACCCCCACCTTTTCAATCATCTGCTTTTACTCATCTGCTTCCCACCCTGGAGAGCGCTGGGTACCTAGATGGCACCTTGCAGGACAAGCAAATGTCTTAGGAAAGAGTTCTCCTGTACTCCTTGATCCTCAGCTCTAGGCTCCAAGCTCTGGTTACAGCTAATATGCAGAGGCACACAATTCTTCTATGAACATTCCACCAACAGTAAACTTGACTCATTAAGTTGCCTAACGAATTCAGTAACACTTTAAAGACAATTGGCAAAGGGAAAAGGAATTCTGTATGCCAGGCTTAGGCTTTCCTTTTTATTCTCTGCTCTCTGACCCCACATTGTTGATGGCCATCGCTAGAACTGATAGAAAAGAGTTGGATCTGGAGTGCATTAACCTACTCTAATGCTCTTTCAAGGAAGTACCCTTGTCTGGAGAGCTGAGCAACCAGCACCTCACCACCTTTTCAGCATTTTTTTTTTATCAGCCCTGTAAAGTAGAAGTCTGAAGCCAAGGTGTTAGCAGTTGTTCCCATGAGAGGAAAAGGAAGCTTGGTTTTACTTTCTGGCCCAGGAACTGGAAACCTGGATGCTTGGACCTCATGGTACTCAGTGCTATCAATTCTCCTTAATGCTGCATGATTTCCCTTACCTCAGCTTCTGCATCTTTAGGACAGCAGTGAGTGGACAAAGGGGACTGTCTTGGAACAGCATCCACACTGTCTAGGCAGCACACGGAATGCTCAGTGAGATACTTCACCTTGGGGCCAATACTGATGACAAACCTCTGGACAACTTCTAGACAAAGTAAATCTACCTGTTGCCATGGATGCCTCAGTCCTTCCTGAAAACTACGGGTTGTCAACAGTTGCTGGGGAGTGGAGGTATTGTCCCTGGGGTATAGTCACTGGTAAGTTGCCCATGTTCCATTAATCACCATCATTGTCACTGAGAAGTTGCCTGTGTTCCATTAATCATCGTCATTGTCATGTTCATGCAAACAACCATAACTAAACACAGCGGGTCACACAGTCATGATAGAAGAAGGGGAACCTGTAAAGAAAGGATTCAGCAGGAACAGGAAGGGGACAGGAATGGACTATGCTGAAGTACATTGGGTGAATATGATTGGAGTTCATGGAATGTGTACACACGTGCATGTGATATGAAATTGTGGATGGAGATTTTTTCTTAAAGGCTCACATATAGCTAGTTTAGAAATGTCCCAGAGGTTCATTTCAGCTTCCTTTTATGAGTCAGAAACTAACTATATATATGAGATGGAGCCATTCATCAGTTTCTAGGGCCACCCACTTCAAGCTCCACCCTCTCCCACAGGTTTATGGCACGATTTCCTGCCCATCTCTTAACACAGACTGCATACTGCCCTTTGCTGCCAAGTCTACGATCCACTATGACACTTTGTGGCCATGGAGTAGTGTGGCTTTCCTGAGCTCTGTTGCAACAGTCACCAAAGACTCTGTGTATATTGCAAGAACACACATTCCCTCCTAATCCATGTGTGTGTGATAAAGTTATCTCCTATAAATGAAGAAAATGCCCCCCAAAATATGTTTGTGTTTGCTTCTCCAATTGGCCCATTTGTGAGGAGTGTTTTGTAGAGTCACTCTGCCTCAGACCACCTCACCCATGGGCTGCCCCTCCTCAGCATCCCATCACACCTCCCTCTTTTCCCTCCAAGAAGACAAAGTTGTGCAGGTGGATCATGGGAAAGGAAGCAAGTTAAATGTGTGCCCTGCCATCCTTTGGGAAAGGACTCGGCCTTGAGCTTCCCACAGCACCCTTCCTCTTGATGGTCTTCTTCATCCTGTGTCTTGAAGAGAGCAACTTGAAGCACGTGTGAAATTGCTCTCCAAGACACAGCATGCTCTCACTCTCTACTCAACCAGGGATCCCAACAGAGCCATACCCCAGACACCATTCTGAAGCCAGGCTGGCCATCAGCTTAGAATATCTAAGGACTCTTGCAGCCAATCTAATTACACAGCCCCACAATTTCTCCAGGCTGTGAGTCACTCTCCTCCTCGAATCCACCAAGCTTTGATAACAGCCTCCCCTGCGACTGGTCGCATTCTTGCCATGAATGTTGAGCCCACTCCCCTCTCGGTCCAGGTTGGCAGCATCTCATTTCCTTCTGTGTTCTCCTGTGCCACGCACTGTGCCTGATGTTATGGAAGGCCCCAGTGACTGTCAGGTCAATAAACACAGTTGAAATGTCAGTTGACAATTAACCCACTTCAAAGGATGAACAGGTCCATTTCTAGAGACTGTATTGAAGTAATTGGTTCACAGATTAAATCACTAAAGTGCTTACTGGACAAATGGGTGAGTGACTTTCTTGGCATACTTCATAATAAGTGACACATCTTTGATCAGTCACCAGGAATGTGAGTTTATCCATCAAGTATTTATTGAGAGCCATCTGCATGTCCAGAGCTTGGGGGAGGGAGTCAGGAAGAGGGAGAACTGTGAGCCCTGAGTCTGACCCCAGGCTTCTTCATCCTGATGCAGAGAAACTGATTTAAAAACCCTCCATAGAACTCCCTTGACACAGCGAGCTGGTCCTGGGTCCCTGGCCAAACTTGCTGAGATGTGGCCATGGCTCATCCAGACAGATTGGTTCTGATCAGTGTCTGGAGACCACATCATGTCACAATGCAAGATGGTCACATCATTAAAACATCCAGACATGCGCTCAAGCATGATGAAGCCAAACCAATGTCTGCGGGGAGATGAGTGGGTCAGGGAAATTGCATGCCTGGGAACAGAAAGCCACGTGGGCAGACAGAGGGGCTGTGCCAGCCTCTCCCCCAGCGTTGCCTCTTCATCCTACCTCACTAGATTGTCCAGCTTCCCTTGTTAATGAAAATGTGGTAAGCATGTATGTTTTTTTTTTTTTTCACTTAACATGTCTTTTAACTTTTCTACTACCTCTTTTCAACCAAGCATCTGGGAAAGTTACATAGGATTTTCCTCAGCCTCTTTTGTAATTCTTTCAGCCAATAAAGTAGAAACCCAAGTCTGCTGGGGAATTCTGTAAAGGCTGGCGTCCCCTTCCATCTCGGACATAGATATGTCACCTCATGTCAACATCAAGACAAATACAGAGAATCAATTCTGACACTCCCGTGTTACGAAAGCAGGCTTCAAGGTTTTTTTCCTATGGAAGAAACGTCTAATTTTGCTTAAGCCCCTCCCAGATTTTCTGTTACTTGCAGCTAAAGCTAAATGTACTTCTGGGTTAGATTGGAGGGGGGAGGTGCTGGGGTATAGTCCCTTTCTTTCCTTGAGGTGTAGTTGAAGTTGTGTCAGTTGATGATAAATAGAAAAGAGACATGTCAGAAGAGACTTTATAATTCACCAAGACCTGGAGGAAGGGCCTCTGCGGTGTGCTGTGGATAAACAGACATTTTCCCTTCTTTCCAAATAATACAACATAGAAGCATTTAAAATAGCATTGGGAACGTGTGTGGAGATATGGCTCAGCACTTAAAAGCACTGGCTGTTCTTGCCAAGGACCTGGGTTTGATTCCTAGTACCCACGTGGCAACTACCAACCAACTACCAACTCTAGTTCCAGGGAATCCAATGCCCTCTTCTGGCCTCTACTGCCACGACACACATGTGGTACATAGAGATGCATGCAGGCAAAACACGCATATACATAAAATTAAAATTAGTCTAGCTTAAGAAAACTTACAAAGCATTTTAATGATAAAACTTGAGTCGCTTAGTTAAATAACCTCTAGTATCTAGTTAGAAATCTCAAGTAATTGGGCAACATAATTATTTGAACCAACAAAACTAATACAGACCTCATAGTGATCAAGGGCTCAGGCTGTGGAACTAAATAAACTTCTAGGGTTGAGGTTACAAGTGGACCACATATTGGCTATGTGATTTTGGTCATGTTACTTAGCTTTTCTGTGGCTCAGTTTGTTCATCTGTAAAGTGGACATAACATGACTTCTCAAGTCATAAAATTGTTGGGAGGATTAAACTAGCTAAAACACATAAATTGTTCAGAATTTAATACCTATAAAGAGTACTATTGGAAGAGTGCTTGTTAAGGCTGCTACTACTGATGCTCAAGACTACGTTGTTGTTGCTGTTGTTTCTGTTGTTGTTCTTGCTCTTGTTAGGTTGGATTTAATTCTGCATACAGACCCTTTTCCATACCAAGTTAGAGATGAAGTTGTGTGAAATTTCGGCTGTGTTTTGGTATGAAGTTTGCCCTTTCCTTATCTACTAACTACTGAAGAGACATCTACAATGTCATTGACTGCTTTTAATAAAAAGATAGGAATTGGAAGTACAAACACGGAATTTCTCAGGTTTCTCAGCTAGTGCAGACACACAGAGAGTGAGAAAGAGAAATGGAGGAAGAGAGACAGACAGACACAAGTACACCCACACACATGGAGGGGACAGTAGTTTAAAACTAAATAGAGAACTTCCAAGAGTCTGTTTGATTCTGAGTCCAGAAGAGAATATAGGTGAGTCTACAGTGTTGTGATGGTTTGTATATGCTTGGCCCAGGGAGTGACACTATTTGGAGGTATGGCTTTGTTGGAGTAGGTATATCACTGTTGGTGTGGGCCTGGAAGCCAGTATTCTGCTAGCAACCTTCAGATGAAGATGTAGAACTCTTAGCTCCTCCTGCACCATGCCTCCTGGATGCTGCCATGCTCTCAGTTTGATATTGGACTGAATCTGTGAACCTGTAGGCCAGCCCCAACTGGGGCTTGGTCATTGACTTAGTCATGGTGTCTGTTCACAGCAGTAAAACCCTAACTTAAACAAGTATGCAAGTCTGCTTCATGGTCACCAGCAGTCCATCTGTCCTTCCTTGTTCTTTGGCCCTGGCTTTCTTAGTGCTGACTGGAGCACCCTTTTTAAGCCTGACTGTTGGTGCAGTGTACTCAGAGCAGAGCTGTGGATAGAGGAGAATCAAGGACAAGAGAGGCCTCCCAAGCCACTGCTACCAAGGTTCACAGTCTAGTCCCACATCTGGAATGACACATCCCCAGGCTCAAACCCTCTCAGCAGACCAGACTTCAGATAGAACATTCTCTCCAGCACCTTCCTCTTTCTTCTCCTTTCTCCTAAGAGTTGTAATAAGAGAAAGATGTTCTTCCTGCTGATAAAGGAATGGTTATAGACAGATATAGCAGGATGACCAAAGACCCTTGTATACCAGCAGAACCTGCCTGACTTGGCCAGCAAAGTGCTCTTTCAATGCACACACAGAACTGCCACCTTACCATCATGACATAAAACTTAGTTAGGGCATTGTGCTGGTTAGAGTAGGTATGACCCTATTGTGTTTCATGTGTTTGAATGTTTGTCCCATAGGAAGTGGCACTTTTAGGAGGTGTAGCCTTGTTGGAAGAGGTCCAAGCTAGACCTAGTGTGACAGTTATTTCTGCTGCCTGTGGATCAAGATGTAAAACCTTCAGCTCCTTCTCCCGTACCATGTCTGCCTGCAAGCTACCATGCTTTCTACCATGACAATAGTGGGCTAAACCTCTGAACAGTAAGCCAGTCCTAATTAAAAGTTTTTCTTTATAAGCCTAACTGTGGTCATGGTGTCTCTTCACAGCAATAAAAACCCTAAGCAAGACAGTGAGTGACAAACTAAGAGGTCTCGTAAAGGGTAACACACGTATTCACTGGATAATTACTCCTTGCTTACATTGTACCTGACACTGGCCAAGCACCAGGGATATCATGATGAATGAACGTAGAAGAATCTAGGTTGAATCACAGTTTCCAAAGGGATGAAAAATGAATCTATTCAAATGAGCTCCTTTGCCACTGAACATCAATAGTATGCTACCACATTAGAGACTCCCAGATAGCTCAGCCTGCCCTCTTCGATTCCCTCCAGAGAACAGAAAGATAAACACTCCTTAAAATGCCGTCGCCATGGTTTTCTTTCTATGTCTTGGGAGTGGCCTCAATAGAGAGCAGGTTCTGCTCTCCGATCACTCCAGAAAGATGAACTACAGACCATCTATTCTGAACCTACATCCCAAACATCCACCAAGTTCAGTCACCATCACTGACAGCTAGAGGGAAACTGGATGTATTAGAAATGTCCTCATCTAAAACACTAGGGTAGCACATGAGGTTTCCAGGTGACCTTCCTGCTTTGTCCAACCGGGACAGTGTGTGTATGGGGGGTGGTGGTGGTGGTGGTGGTGGTGGTGGTGGTGGTGGTGGTGTGGTGTGGTGTGGTATGTGTGTGGTATATGTGAGTGTGTGTGGTATGGTGGTGTGGTGGTGTGTGGTGTGGTATGGTGTGGTGTATGTGGGGTATGTGTGTGTGGTCTGTGTGTGTGGGGTGTGTGGTATGTGTATGTGTGTGGTGTGTGGTATGTGTATGCATGTGTGCTGTGTGGTATGTGTGTGTGTGTGTGTGTATGGTGTGTGTGTGTGGTGTGGTTTGGTATGTATATGTGTGTGATGTGTCGGTATGTGTAGGGTATATGTTGTGTGTGTTGTGTGTGTGTGTGTGTGTGGTCTATATGTGGTCTGTGTGGTGTGTGGTCTGTGTGTGTATGGTCTGTGTAGGGTGTGTATGAGTTTGGTGAGTTTGGTGTGTGTGTGTCTGTGTGTGTGTGTGTCTGTGTGTGTGTGTGTGTCTGTGTGTGTATGGTATGTGTAGTGTGTAGGGGGTGGTCTGTGTGTGTGTGTGGTGTGTGTGTGTATGTTTGTGGTGTAATGTGTGGTCTGTGTGTGTGTGTGTATATGTGTGTGTGTGTTTGTGCTAGCAGTAGGGAAGCAGCCTACATATTGAGGCAGACTCTAAATAAATAAGCAGATAAAGGTTACTTAGAAAGCACTAGTACGGATGTGAGAAGTGGCTGCAGAATTCAGGTTGCCCCAGCCAGTGTGATCATGCTGTGGCCAGGTACTCTGCCTTCATCATCCCCATCCTCCAAGGGGAGTGGTGGATGTCTCAGCATGGCAGTCTACCTGGGACTTACAGAGACAATGCTCTTCCTCTGACCCCCACACTGTTTATGCTGCACCCAGAGTTGGGGTAGTTTCAGTGGGATCTAGCTGGCTTCTTAAAAGGGTAAAAGAAGGGCCAACTTTTTGAAATGTCTTTCTGATTTTTGTGTTTGAAGTGAAGCTTACTCTAATCTAAAGGATAATCTCAGATTTCTGGGATCTGTTATAAAGAATATAGAGAATGCTGCAGAGCTAGCCAAGCATAGTCTCCTCTCTTACACACACACACTCACACACACTCACACACACACACTCACATATACACACACACACACACACACTCACATACACACACACACACATACACACACACACTCACACACACACACATACACACACTCACATACACAGAGTGGGGGGAGGAGAGGAAGAGAGAGAGAGAGATTGTGAGATTGTGAGATTGCCAGCTTACAGAAATACCCTCTATCTGCTTTATACCGAAGGAGTCCTGTCTTCATCTCATAAAATATTCCAGCTTAGGAAGGCACACTGGCCAGCCTGCCTCTCCTGCTAATGACAGGCTCAATTATGGGGCCTAATCCTGCATTCTTGACACTTCCCTCACCCCTACATAACTTCCAGGGGAGTCAAAGGGCCCTCCCTGGCCCTGCCAGGGTGACATTAGTTATGCGGGAGCAACGCCTGGGGCGTGTTGGTGATTTTAAGGGCCTGCTCCTATAACGACGCACACTTGGAAGCCTGAAATGCACACACTTTGACTCTTCACCCTTACGCAGAAATAAAAAGCCACAGTAACTCCATTAAAAATATAAAATTCCTCCACAGGAAATGAACACTAGTTTGCTTCCAATTTACATTGGTTTTAAGTTTCACCTTCCCCCACCCCCTTTTACTTTTAATATTAATGTCTAATTCTATGGAAAGTATTGTCTATAAGGGGAAAAATAGCACATGGCATCACATTGGAGTCTTGCGTTTTATTTACTAAGCAGGGCAGGACATTTTTGCTTTGCTGCCTCCAGCTCTGTGGTAATTCTTTGCAAATTCACGCATAGGCTGTTCTCTTTAAGTCACCCTGGGCAGATGCCTAATGACCTCTGGCTTATTGAGAAGTGGCCTTGTTTTATGTAAACTAATCATCCAGCCAGCTATATTAATAACGAGACCATAACTCATTTTCATCCTAGGCACACACTGTGCGTTATCAGTCTCCTAATTAGTCCCAGGCAATTCCGGGGGCAGGTATTATTAGTTCCAATTTTCTTCACTGGTCCTTGAGCTGGAGATTTGGCAAACAGAGGGTCATGCTCCGTCTCCCACAGGCATGCCCCTGCATCCCAACCCAGAGTCCAAGGCCTCCAGACACTGTCCCTCTGGACCCGAGAAGCCTGGGGACTCGCACACCTCTGCTGATCTCAGGCCACGGGCTTTCCTGAGGGAGAAGGAACCTGGGTCAGCAGACATCAAGCAAGCCTGCTTAATGGACAAAGTCAATACAGCTTCCCTGGGGGAAGAAAATAAACTCAAAGCCTGGGTACAGTGAGTCCAGGCCCGGGGAGTGTGCTCTGAGCAGCAGAGACTATCAAACATGCTTCCCTATGCCTTCCCTGTATCCTCTCTTGTCTCCCAGGGTGCAGAGGGGTGGCTCCAGAGCCCAGCTAGGCTGCTGAGCATGCAAAGTCATGGTCTTGATTTGAATGTTCCAAGCCTCTTCCCTCACCCCTCTGACTCATACAAAATCATAATTCTAGGGTGCTTGATGTCGGGGTCTCCAAAATACAAGCTTCCCTTCCCGCCCTACCCCCAGTTGTGAGATTCTGGTCGGTGAGCACTAATCGTGAATCTGACTAGGTCTAATGATTCGGGGAAGAAGGTTGTATCCCCTGCCTACTCTGCTCCATCCCACCAGCATCCTTTGTCCTATGAGAAGGAACATTAGGTCAAGGGTGGGGGAAGGGTGCTGAACTCCCATCTGTCCATTAGCTAGATGGGTTCTTAGCCTCCCCAAGCCTATACTGAACCTTCAATGGAGACAGAAATTCGTGTCCTGAGCTTCTGCAAAGCAGAAGTGAGACAACAACTGTCTTTGTTATAAATTCTGTTCCAGTCAGCACATGGCCATGGCTCACCACAGGGCCTTGAGCATCTTTCCCCTCATCTCCCTCCCTTTCCCTAAGCAACCATGTCCAGCTGAGGAGTGGCGTGTCAGCACTCTGTGTCCTTGCCCTGGAGTCTCTCTGTGAGGCTTCTGTGCTGTGCGTTGCTGAGCATCCAGTCATGCCTGAGCCTGTGGGGGAGAAAGTACCCTCAAGATCCTAGAGATTTTGTATCCTCGTGCTGCAGAGTCTCCTTGGCGTTGGACTGGGGGAAGCTGTGAGGGATAATTTACTCTCCAGGGCCCCCTTGAAGATCACACCCTCTTCGGGATTTTCCTGAGAGCACACCCTTGCTTGGCTGCTGCTTCCCTGATCCGCGCCAGCCCCTCAGCAGGCTCCTCTAGGAACACAGCCTTAATTAGAACTTGCACACGACCCTCACCTCTGGGTGTTTCTAAGGACCGCATCCAAAAATAATACCCATGGTTTCAATTACACCCGGCCCAGACTTCTCCAACCTCCAGGTCCACGGAATGAAATTGCTCCTTGACAATGCTTGTGTTTTTCATGGTGTTCACAAGGTCGATGTGCCCAAAAGAGAACTCAGTGAGTCCCCGTGTTGTCAGTGCCTTCCAGTACTCGCCATCTCAGTGGGTCCCACCCAGTCTCTACCTTCCACCCACCTCACAGAGTATTAGGAATTAGGCCCTCCTTCCCCCTCAAAACTTCTCCTTTGACCACCCTGTCCTGAGGCCCCTACACACCTTCTTCACTGTCCTGTTAGTTTTATCTCCTACATGATCCTCAGATCTTTTTAGCTCTCTTTGTCATGCTCTGCCCACATTCCCTTCAAGCTATTGGCTACCCCATCTCTAATATCTACATGCCTGTCTCCCCATTTCTGTCTCTAGTACTCATTTCAAAACATCAGTCTAATCTCATCAAGTCCCCGGCAGGGCTGCACTGCTCCTAAGTGGAACACCGGGGTACTTGGCATGGGCTACCAGCCCTGTGGGTTGCAAGGCATTAAATACCTGCTCCACCCACAGGCGTTTATTGTCATTGTTGCTTTTCTTTCCCCTTCCATCTGTTCATCCTTGGCAGGCCATTCCCTAGGCTCCAGCACTGCATCCTCAAGATAACTTCTGAGCTTCCTAACCGAGACAAGTTCTGAGTTTCAAATTCCCAGAATACCTTGCACCTACTCGAATAGTTGGAGCCTTCCAGTAAGTGATAGCATAAGCATGCAGCTGTGGTATCACGTGACTCCACGACTCACATTAAAGTTCCATAAAGCCAGGAGGCTTCTCTGGTATCATCCTGTTGTCTCCAGGAGTACTGACCAGCTATGCAATGGGCCGTATTATGACCAAGCTTAGAAACAACTCCAATCAAATGAAGAATTAAGCAGGTAGAGCCCACAATCTGTATAACCACTGAGGTTAGATACAGAGTAAGAGACTTGGTGGATGGATGAATCTCCCTAGGGAGTGGAAATACAATAGACATAGAGGGACAAGGGTGTGTATATGTGACTAGAATGGGGATCAGACAGGGAAGGGGAGAAAAGGGAGGAGAGGGAGAGAATATGGGAAGCTTGAACCGAGGGCCGTTTGAGGGGTCATATGGAAACCTAATACAGTAAAAGCATCCGAAAATATATACATCTATGTAGGCAATCTAAATGAAATTGCCAAATAATGGGGGAGAGAGAGCCCCAGCTTGACATCTCTCATCACCACACATGGGACACATACAAACTCACAGAGAGAGACTGAGGCAGCACGCTCAGGTTCCGTATGAGTCTACAGCAGATGGAGTCCCAGCTCTGAGAGGAGACATGGACACAAGCCCAATTCTTAACCCTAGAAGCCACCTCTAGTTGCAGAGAAAAAGTTAGTTTCCTCAATGGAGTCTCATTGGGTATACAAACCACACTTAGGGGCAGACCGAATACCCAGTAATAGATGGCCAATACAAAATAAACTCAATGGCATCTCTGGAGGTTCTTTGTCTCATAATATTTTGTTATTTTTTTAAACTTTACAGGCTTTGTGCATACACACACACAGATATGGGCTTTCAATTTTGCTGTGGGATTCCTGAGTATGTGAACATGTGAGTCTGTGCGTCTACATGTGTTTCTTATGCTTTTCCTCTGGTATTTTTTCTTCTTCTGGTTATTCTGACTGAATCTGATTTGTTTTTGTTTTCTCTTATTTTATTTCATTTTATTATTATTATTATTATTTTAGATGCTTTGTTTTGTAATAATAGACAGAAAGGGTATGGGTGTGAGTGGAGTGATGGGAGGGATGATGCAAGGAACTGGAAGGAGCTGGGAGAGGGGAAGCATAATCAGAATACATTGTATGAAACAAATCCAGTTTTAATAAGAGAAAACGGAAGAGGAGGAGGAGGAAGAGGAGGAGGAAAAGAAGGAGGAGAAGGAGGAGGAGGGGGAGAGGGAGGGGGAGGGGGGGAAGAGGAGGGGGAGGAGGAGGAGGAGGAGGAGGAGGAGGAGGAGGAGGAGGAGGAGGAGGAGGAGGAAAGCAAAGCAGAAGCAGCAGGATAAAAAAAAGAAGGAGGAGGAGGAGGGGGAGGAGGAGGAGCAGCAGCAGCAGCAGAATCTTGCCTCTGTCCACCTAAGCTGGTGAAACCAGGGGAATACGCTGCAAACATACTGTTCTTAAGAGAGGAGCATTGTGGAAATCAGTTCTCAAAACAACAAACTGGCACCACTAGAATCTTAAAGCAAGTGACACAAACAAGTGCACATTTTAAAATCACCTTTTTAGGTAAAAGGAGGAACAGCAATTCTGGAAAGATCCCATGGCGTAGCTACAAGGCTCGACTTAGTTAGACTGTCTCAGTTTACTCTTATGACACCACCTGGAAGTACAATCAGCACACATAAGGCAACTGAGAAACCAAATATCCTCGATGTCACAATCAGTGAGCAGACTTTCAGTACACACCGGCCTGAACTCAAGCCTAGTCCTTCTTGCTTCTTATAATTCCTTTAGCACTCAACTTGTCTGATGAACATCTGAAGGTTCATTTTCTTAAAAGAGTGTTCACAAAATGAAGTCTAATTTCTTCTGTTTATTTCTTTGTGAAAATCACCATAGAAGTGTTCCCTCTGATCCAAGATAATTAGTGGTTTGTATCTTTTTATATTAAATTGTGTGTGTGTGTGTGTGTGTGTGTGTGTGTGTGTGTGTGTGTGTTGCGTGCATATGAACGTACAGGTGCTCGTATTCTGAACACAGGTGTAGAGAGGCCAAAGGAGACTCTATAAAGCTCTACCTTATTCTCTTGAGATGGGCATTCAGTATATGGAAGCTTGTGTTTCACTTGGGCTGGTCAGCCTGTGAGCCTTCAGGGATGTTTGCCTCTGTTCCCCATGACAACGTTACAGACATGCACAGATATGACTGTTTTTTACATGGGGGTCTCAGGATTTGAACTCTGGTCCTCATGTTTGCACAGCAAGTGCCCTTACCCATTGAGCCACTTACCCAGGCCCTGCATTTTTATATAGTGGAATTCAAAGTATGTTGGGGAATGAAAGAGAGGTTAGCCTTTGCTTTTACTCTGAGTTCACTGTGTGCCAGTAAGCATTTCTGATGTTGTTGTTGTTGCATGATTCCAAATATTGGGTTTGGAAACAGAAAGAAGCAGGTTTCAGGCGGGGCTGGTGCTAGTACAGAATCTGTCCCGAGCTTCATCAGCTCCGACCTCACCTGCTGCACAGAGTCTGTGAAGCCAGAGGCAGGCAAACTGCCCATAGCCAGTTCTGCTTGGTACTTCACGCTCACCAACAGCACTGCCCTCAACCGAAGAATCCCTGGGAGGAGAGGGCCCCTACGTTCATAAAGCAATGGAACACCCTTCCAGGCTTCTCTCAGAGCAGCTCTGCTCTCCTGTGATATTGCATGTTCTGTTTTTTCTCTTGCCAGGCTTGTTTGGCAGTTTCTGACAGTCTAGTCAAGCGGGGGGACAGGAGAGAAAACCACATTCTCGGCTTTGGCAAGTACTTTTGAGGAGCTGGGGAGATGGCTCAGGGGTTAAATGCACTTGGTGCTCTTACAGAGGACCTGAGCTAGCATCCCAGAGCCTGATCAAGCTGCTCACAACAGCCTAGTACTCCAGCTCCAGGGGATCTGACTCCCTGAACTGGCCTCTGCGTGAACCTGCACCCATGTGTGCATAACACTCAGGCGTGCACACACACACACACACACACACACACACACACACACACACACACAGAGAGAGAGAGAGAGAGAGAGAGAGAGAGACAGACAGACAGACAGACAGACAGAGAGAGAGACAGAGAGACAGACAGAGAGACAGACAGACAGACAGACAGACAGAGACAGAGAGGGACAGAGAGAAAGGGAGACAGAGACATGTTTATATATTTGAGAAATAAACAATAGTATCTTTTAAAAAGAAAATGCTCTTGATAAAACCATCCAGAGGCAGAAGTTTGACAACACAGTATAGTTTACATATTGTTTTTTTAGACTTCCTTTGTGTCAGAAGCTTGCTTCCCTCTTTCTGTTACACACTCTCTCAGATCTCCCCTCTTGCCTCAGACTTCAATTCCATGTCATCTTCTCTGAACATGTGCAGAGCTGTGCATGGTTTTCAGATCAATATCCTGAAGTCACAGACAGGCTCCTGAGTCGCTGTTATAACTGAAACCCGAGACTTCTGCCTCTGGAATCTCCCTTTGAAAGAAAAAAAAGTGAAGAAAAAAAAACAACAACAAAAAAAGAAAAACCGTGGGTCATGCTGAATCTTGTAAACAGGCTCCCCAATCAAGAATCACAACCGACCGGTACTGGGGTATAAATGCCTGACAAAACCCTGAATCCTCTCCCTGGACCAGAGATGGAAACTTACCTACAAGATGAAGTAAGAAATCTACAGAGAGTGCTTCCAACTCTGGCTTGTCTGCGGGACCCTTCTGCTCCTACTAGCTCAGACCCCCCTCCCCTGGTGGCCTCTGGACCCTCATTTCAAGAGACTGTGGCCTGGCTTTACACTTTGGGCAGGTTTTCTAATGTCCTAATTTCTGGATCACCTGTGCTGACACGATCCTGATTTCTTTCAATATGTCTTCTCTCCACTCCTGGGAAATTGATGTCTGCTCCAGCGTATGTCCCCACCTCCCTTTGCAAAAGAGAGGAAAGGAGGGGGGAAGCCTTTTAATATTTTTAGCAATGTCTTCATATTCTGTCAATAAATTACCTCTGGCAGCTTTTAGAGACCCCATTGGCTCCTGCAGTGACCTCTTGTTCCTTTTGTGCTAGGAAACTGCCTTATTATTTATCTTGGCCTCTCTGGCTCTCTCCCTTTCATTCCTCACCTTTGAGTTCCTTATCATGCTTTTGCACTTTCTTAACTCTGTCCTATAATTTCTCTAGCCGAATCAGCCTTTGATTTTTTTTTTTCATAGTTTCTCGCTTTCCTAGTTTTGATTATTTTCCCGACCACTACACATCCTTTCAGAGCTGTGTTTTGGCTTATTTCCCACACTTTATCTCTTTGTTGCTAGGGCACATGTATTCTTTGAGTGGTTTCTATACATTTCTGTGACTATGCTTCTCCATCTGCAGCTGCTCTTGTGCCCTTGGATTGTCTTGCTGGGATGCACTTTGTTACCTCTGGTGACAGCCTCTCTCTGTGCGTACGTCTAAGAGGGCCTGTCTCGGGATATCTGTTCCTTTGGCAGGATTGTCCTACCAAAATACCACAAGGGTAGCTGAGGAATTTAAGCTGTGGTTCAAGGAACAGAAGTTTACCCTCTCCTTGAGCTTGGAGTTAGAATGCCAGTAGAACTGATCTTTTCTGTGTTCTGAGTCCATGACCTGTGGGTAAGCATTCTCCTTACCCACACATTGTTGCTCCTTCACACATTCAGTCTTTCTCCATGCAGGAACATCCCAAGTTCTCCGGAGGGGGGGGCAGGGTACATATGTAGAGGGGGTACATGTGTGTGGAGACATGCACACATAGTTCCCAGTCTTAGAGTCTTTAATCCAGTTTTAGTTGATTGTTTTGTTTTTGAGTTGTTAAAGCAGAGTCCAGGTTTCATTCCTTCTGCTGTTCAAAGAATCCTTAAGATGCAGCTTCTGTCTTTCCTGGGGCGACTGAAGGGATGCAGAGAGGATGAGATCCGTGTGGTTTTCTTTTAATAGCCCAGCCTTGCACACTTCCATCATGTGCTGTCCTTGATGGTGACATGTGAAAAGGCTGTAAGTCTTTTCAACCTCTGATGGCTTGCCAAATATGGTAAAATGTTGTTGACCTTATTTAAGACAGGCTCTGTAAATGGTCTGGAGTGGTACCAGTCACACTAGTTGGTTGGTCAATGAGTCCTTGGGGCCACCTGTCTCTGGCTGCCTGATTCCAAGAGGGAGTCTCCACACTCAGCTCTTAGCATATGTTCTGGGGGCTGAAGTCATTCTTGCAAAGCAGACATTACCAACAGAGCCATGCCCCAAGCCCCATTTTTTTTCTGTTCTTACATCAGTCACATTGCACTTCCTTATAGTTTTCTTTTTAACTTCATCATCTCTTAAAGGGCTCTGTCTCCAAACACTATAACATTTTGTGGTATGAGGAGTTAGGAATACAGCATATGAGTTTTAAGGATGGAAATAGAATGTGGTCCATAAGCTGAGCAGTACTTCCTGACATTGGACTATAAGTAAACATAGAGAGCTAGGTGCCACCAAGTTTCCACAATCTCAATTGTTATCAGTGTAAGTAAAATAATTTACAGGTAGACGTCAACCCTTCTCAAGCACTTCTATGGGTGGGTCAATGGACCCCAAAGGTATAAAGCCTGTATTCCTACTATGTTCCTAGTTATGGTTATCATTGCTATGATGGAAGACCATGACCAAAGCAACCTGGGGATGGAAGAATGTATTTGTCTTACACATCAACATCACAGTTCATCATAAAGGCAGTTAGGAAAAGAACTCAGGACAGGCAGGAACCTGGTTGCAGGAGCTGAGGCAGAAGTCAATGGAGGAATGTTGCTTTCTTATAGCACCAAGAACCACCATCCCAGGAATGGCCCACCCACAATGGGTTTACCCCTGTCCCCACTATCAATTACTAATTATGAAAATGCCCCACAGACTTGATTGCATCCTGATCTTATGAAGGTATTTTCTCAGTTGAGATTCCCTCCTCTCAGATGACTATAGCTTGCATCAGATTGACGTAAAAATAACTAGCACAACTAGTATGACCTGTCAATGTAATGGTGGTGTCCTGCCAGGATCCTTAGCCAGGGTTTATATTCCAGGTGCCTCTGTGTTCACTGGGCACTGTTGTCAATGCTGGGCACTGCCACTTTCTCTGCTGGGCATTGTCACATTGTTTGAGTCCATCACCTAACAGTTGTCAGATACCTGCCCTGCCCTGGCCCAGCCTGAAGATTTCAATGTCTCAGAGCCACACCATAGTTGGGAAGAAGTCCCTGTCTTTCCAGCCTGTGCCCTGCCCTGCTTTTCCAGTAGCTTGCAGTTCCCCTTCTCTGTTCTCAGACAGCAGCCCCTGTGGATTGGGTGAGCACACTCAAGCTCTATTGGCCTCTTTGCCATCGAGATAACAATCATCTACAATCATCTACTTAGTCTATCTATCACTGTGATAAGGTCTCCACAGGGGGCTCCTGAATACCTTCTGTAAAGAGAGTTTGAACTGACATACTCAAGTGTGCTTATAGTTTTTGTATTGATTTTATTTGCACCCTATATCTGCAGGTTAGCATCTTAAAACCCTAAGCCTTGGTATGATGATATTAAGAGGTAAATAACTGATCATGTGGATAGATCCCTCATGAATGGGGTTAGTGGCCTCATAAAAAGCCATTAGAGGGCTTGTTCACTCTCTCCCTCTGCTCTTTGCCATTAGGGGATAACATCAGAAGACTAGCCTGTGTAAGCCAGAAAGTGGATTCCTACCAGGCATGCTGGCACCTCCACTTCTCCAGCTCTAGGAGGAATATATTTCTACTGGTTAAGCCATTTAGTCCAAATTGGCATTTGTGTTGTAAGATCTTGAATCAGAAATGATGCTGTCCCACGATGCTCATGACTTATGACTCCATTTGGATTCTGGATTCTGAACTTCATTATAGAGCAGTAGACTATAGATACTATGCTATCAGTTGTCAGCCAACACAGCATCTCCCAGCATGTCTGTTTCTCAACATGCTTATGGTTGTAGAATGGAAAATTGAGAATGAAGGTGACAGATGATTCAACAGTTCGCCAACCTGTATCCAGTTATGTATTTACCAGATATTATGCGAGTTCAACAATATACATGATTATAGTATTAATCCTTAATAATATTGCTTAAATTCTTGTGAAGAGTGATCCACAATAAGATAATTTTTATCAAAGTATTTTTGATGGCGAGCTAAATGCTTATACCAATGCCAATGGGATCATCAAGCCATTGCAAGTCCATCCAGAGCACTTATGATGAAGATCTACCACAGAAGGAAGCTCACAGCAGCAAATAAGCCAGTCTCCATTTTCTACCCATACTCTATCACACATTGAAGAATGACATTATGAACCATCTGTACTTACCCCACTTGAGCTACAGCCAACGATCTACCGATTAGATATCGTTGCCCTGATAGACATGGATCCAGTGATCTGTCTTGAGAATTTGGGATCAGAACACAGAGACGGGCTGAGGCACACCCAGGCATCTTCGGGCTCTTAAATCAGAAGGTCAGAGAGAACTAGTCCTGAAGCTGATATCAGAGCAAGCCAGAACTTCAGAAAGAAAGGGACGAGAGCCAGGATGGTGCTCCTTTCCTATAACTCTAGCGCTTGAGTAGCTGGAGCAGAAGACTTGCTGTGGGCTTGTGGCGAACCTGAACTACACAGTAAGATTCAGACCATCTTAGGTTACAGGTTGAGACTTGTCTCAAGAAGAGGAGAGTCCTTGTGCCATGTGGGACATTAGTGATTTCCTAGCGTCCGTCTCCAGGGAGCCCAATGGTACTCTCAGAGCCTCTCACTCTTCTGTAAAATCATCTGCTGCACTTTATTGGTAATGTGCCCTGAAGCTTTGCTGCTTTAACTAAACGTCTCTGCTTTGCAGCCAGAGTCTTAACTACAACCACCCAGTTTACCCAACAACAGGCTCATGATACAAATTTTGCATCTTGATCTGGTAAATGCATTTAGAGCTTCACCATCCAACTTAAGTGTTCTTGGAATCCCTGTCTAGCAGCTCTGCCTAGTCATCTTTCAGGACATGGTTCGTATTTATCGTGTCATCGTGACATTTCTCTCTTCTAAATAATCTCTTCCCTGGACCAGAGATTTCTAGAAGTGGGTCTCTAACACCCAAATGTGCTCAGTAAATAATGTCCAAAGAGCTGCCTCAATGGCTCTGATGTGATTGTGGAAACCAACTGTCAATGGGCACAGAACCCTCTCTGCTATGCCACCACCCATCCAGCCATTAGGGACTCTTAATTTATGCTGCCTCAGCTAACACACCCTTCTTCCCACTTCTACCCTTTTTTCCCCTTCCTTTCCAGTCCTCCTGGTGTCCAGGATTGCTAGCTTGCTGGGTTGCCCTGCTCTGTGCAAACTTCACTACCGTTGGATCAGTGACAATTCCAACGCGACCTCCCTCAGGCAGGGCACACGCTGTTTCCTGGGGTTCTAGAACTCTCTGCTGAGTTTTGGCTCCTCTTAATGGCTCTGTGTGGTTGCCTGGGGTCTGAGATACCTGTGTGGTGCCTCACGACAGCATCCCCCACCTGATCCAGCCATCTGTTTATTTTGGCTTCATCTCCTTCTTTATGTTCCCTCTTCTGAGAGGTAGGAAATAGTAGCTACTTCCTTGCCTCAGTCAGAAGTGCAGGCTACCCTGTCCACTAAGAAAAAAAATTGTCTCCAGATATGTAGTGGCTTCTGTACTGGGCACACACCAACAGAGTTTGTTTGAAGAGAAGAAATAGCAACTCACAACAGTGTCGTCTTCCCAGGCTCTTCACACTCACACCCTTTATTCAGTGCCCATGGCCAATCTATCAGGATGTTCTGCCAACTGCCAGCAATGTATCTGATCTGCTGACTCACCCCCTGTCAGCCTGGGACGGGAGGTGGCTACTGGAGTGTTTCACAGCCCTGAGGTGTCTCTGTGTTTCACTCTCCTGTTCTCAAGTACAAAGGGGTTTTTTAGTCTTTTTGTTTTTTTTTTCTTTCTGTCAGTGCATGCAGTACTCTAGCCTTGGTAGTGATGGGTATGAACATCTAGGGGGGAGGCAGGTTAACTACACTGCAATTGTGACACCTTTGACACTCGATTTCTGACCTTTCTGACCTGTGTTTTTGTGGGAGAACATGAAGCTCAGTCTCAACTTTAAGAATTGCAAAATGGATTACCCTGCAGCTGAGACTGGCTTTTCAAAACAAAAACAAAAACAAAAACAAAAACAACCCCCCCCAAGAAAAATCAAGCTCAGTGGTTTGATATGGACCCAGAATCAGAATTTCTGTCTAGACTGTCACCTGCCCAGGCTGTGTACCCTGTGGTGATTGGTACAGACCCACGGCCAGGTTCAAGTCTCCTCAGGAGTGTCTGGAAAGGTTCTTTGTTTCCTCCGATAAAAAAAAAGCACTCCCAGGCTAGGAGATGTATCAGTGTGCTGGATTAGCAAGCAAGACATGGCAACATGCGCGCCTTGGTTCCATTCCCCGCCTCTGTGCAGCATCAAATATCTGTGGAGGAGATGCTTTAATCTGGGAACAAAATGACACTTATTTAGGGACATCTTATCGATCAAGACAGCTCGAAGTTGTTTGCATCTGATGGCAGACGACCCCAAAGCTGGTCTTCCGAAATGAGCAGCCGGGTTTCGTGATTTGGAGCAGGCTAAAAGTATGTGTAATGAAAGAGAAAGGGCACTTAGCAGGGAGGCGGGAGCCTTGATTTCTAACGATAGACTCATTTCTAACAATGCCACTTTGGGCAAATCATTCTATTTCTCTGGCTTCATTAGTGACCTCAGTGGGAGTCGTTTTAGTAGAAAAACTGACATCCTAATTGCCAAATCCATAGGCTAATTTTCATTCCTCATCCTCTTTGACAACTCCATTGCGTTTGGCACTCTTAACTGCCCTTTTCTTCTCAAACCTGTCTGTGCTCTGGGCTTGGGGGGCTCCAGGCCCTGGGAAGTCTCTTGCTCCTCATCCATCTCTCCATACTGCCCATCGTCAGCCACTTCTGTCACCCAGGGAGGGGCCATAGATTTTATTCCCCTGGGACGGCACACCTCACACTTAAAAAATTCCATCAGTGATCTCAGCCTGTCCTATGGAGACCCCATGTCTTTGCTGGAAACTGCCACCTGTAGTCCAGAGCTGTTAGAATCCTCTTACAAGCTGTTCCCCTTTCCTGGCTGTGCCTAAGAGGCCCAACCCATTCAAACTTTGCCCACCACAAGCTGTGCTCCTGTCCCTGGCATATCTTCTTTCCATCCTGCCCCAATCCCAGGGCCTTTTGTGCCCTCTCTAGCCACTTGGTCTCAGAAGCAAACTTACATTTCTTGATTGTCTTTTATTAACATTTTGTTTCCAGCTCTCCTGAGAGCTGTCCCTCCCCTGTCACGTACCTGCTGCTGCTGTCTTTCAGGTCTCTGGAATCTGAATGTTGTGTCTGTTAACCAGTAACTGGACTAGTAAAGATCAGCTCTGGCTGGAGAGATGGTTAACAGCTGTTTGTAACTCCAGTTCCAAGGGGCCTAACGTGCTTTTCTGGACCCCAGGGGCACCAGGCACTTCAGTGGCATGCAATATATATACATGGAGATAAACAGTTATACACATGGAGCCTGGTGATACATACCTTTAATCCAAGCACATGGGAGGCAGAGTAGGCAGATCTCTCTGAATTTGAGAACAGTCTGGTCTACATAGTAAGTTCCAGAACATGCAGGGCTGTACAGTGAGATCTGTCTCAAAAAATTAAAAACAAAAACAAATGAACAATATGTTTAGCTGATACAATGGAAGGTGAAGCTTTCTGTAGCTTACCCAGTGTTTGGACTTCATTTCACATGGTGAGAATTTCTGTTACACAGGATGGAGAACCACATGGAAGCCCCACGGTGCCCCCAGAAGGCCCTCATTCCTTCTCTGTCCTGTCAATCATCCTTGACACGTGCTATCATCTATGTGCCTCTCACCTCATGGTCACAGAATGGTTGCTCCTCTCGCACATCAGGAAGAAAGGGGGTGCACTGGGCAAAGCCCAGCCTCCTGTACACTTTCCCTTCAGGAAGCAGAACTTCCACTGGGCACATGGCGCTGATCCATTGTCAGAACCCCGTCCTGTGACTGCTCTTCCTACAAGAAAGATGGAGAGTGGCAATACTGAATTTGAACCGTGTTGGTCTTGTTTTGAATGGCTCTGTGTGGCTGCCTGGGCTCATTCTACCTTACTGTAAGCTAGGCCATATTCTCCAAGGAAGTTTGTGGAGTTGAAAGTTCACCAAATACAGCTCTACTTCCTACTTCCTATGCTACCCATGGGGATCTAGATAACTCACATTCATGTAACACACAAACACAGATACACACATAGACACAGACAGACAGAAACACATAAACAGACACACACAGAGACAGACACACCCTGCAACATACACACACAGACACACAGACACCCACAGAGACACCCACAGAGACATATACACACATCCTGTAACACACACAAACACAGACAACACAGACACACACACACACATACCCTGTTAACACACACACACACAGACAACAGAGAGAGAGACACACATAGACACATACACACATATAGAAACACACACATACACACACACTCTGCAACACACACAAACACGGAGACACACAGAAACACATATACACACACCCTGCAACACACACACACACACAAACACAGACACATACATTCACACACACACACACACACACACACACACACACACACACACACACACACACACAGTGATCTTTTTCTATCTTGTCACTTGAGTAATGTGCCTCTGAGAACCACAGCCTGATTATCTTCTCTTAATTTCTGTAAATGGTTTCCAGCAGTTACTTCAGGAAGCTGAGTAATTCCGAGCCTTCTCAGTAGAGTTAGGAGACCCTCTTTCTTGGTGCTGACAGCCCAAGAGTAAAAGCCCAGTTGGATAATACTCTGAGGTCTCACAGGGAAAGCATACAGGCATCCAGAGTTCTTCTAGGGCTTTGCATTGTGGGAAAAGCATCTGCTAGGATTCTAAGAAAGATCAATGGTTTTACTTAGTGTCACATAGTTTTTTTGTTTCTTGTTTGTTTGTTTGTTTGTTTGTTTCACGAGCCAGTGGCTCCCTATGCAGCACAGGCTGGCTTTGAACTTCTGTTCCTATAGCTTTGGCCTGTCAAGTGCTGGAATCGTGGGTATACAACACCACACATGGCTTTATGACTATCAGTTTTTGTTCATAAACTGTGCGTTAATTCATATTTATCTACAGGCTCCACTAGAAGGCATGGAAGAGAAGAGTCTTGGTTTGTTTACCAATTTCTAGTATAACTCCTCCCATCATGGCTAATTAGCATGCTGCCTCTAAGCATGATGGGAATTAGGCACAACTGGCTCCTGTGGGCTTGCCTGGAACCATCAGCAGGAGACCTCAGGAGAGAAGATGCTGAGTCAAGTCTGAGAACTCAAAGCAAGGCTTAGCAGCCTCCTCTCCTACCATGTTTGCTTTGCTCCTCCCACGCACACCAAAGCGCACCCTCCGCTCCCTCCCTTTAACCCCCCCCCCCCAGCCCAGTTCACACCTCCTTTAGATCGTTCTTCTCTTTGGAGTGAACATGTTCACTTTTCACCAGTACACAATTCCTTCAGTCACTCACTATACATACAAGCAATGAGCATCTCGGGTGCGTCACGGCGATCCTTTGAACCCTTTTCTCAGGGATGAAGACATCACTACCAAGAGTCACTTTTTAGTACCAGAAGCACACAGCTTCAAGAGCATTCAGCACATAGTAGGGCTAGATGCTCCTAGTCAGATGCATAGGGGGAAAGAAAGGGTGTTTTCTCTACTTCCTCTCGTTACACCTCTGCCTTCTATCCAGCATTCAATTTTAATGTCACCTCCTCTACAAATCTCTTCTGGGACTATTTTAACCCATGAAACCAATAATTGTAGTTAGTTATCCCTTTGGAGGTTCTCAAAAACCTTATAAGTAGTAGAATTAATCCAGCTGTAAACATACAATTCATTTATGCAAGACCGTGTTAAACCACAAACGTCATGAGGTCCTGTGTCTGGTTCAGTGGCTGAGGTGAGAGAATAGGCTCGCACTTGCTCAGAGACTACAGTGCTCTGAACAGCGTCTAACACAAAGGAAATACTTGCAGAAAGCACGACCCAACAAAACCTGGAGTAATTTAAACCATCCTCGCGGGAGGGTTAGTTTATATTTTTCTTTTTAGTGCAATTATTACTATTGTTTTTCCTGCAGAAGTCCTGCTTTCCATATTAGAGTACCAAAGGGGGAAAGTGAGAGGCAGCAACGTCAGCGAACTGCAGCTTCCAGCTGGTTATCATTACTGGGATTCGGGCTTCATCTTTGTGGGTAACCGAAGCCTGTGATTTAAGCTATCTCTTGCTCAGCTTCAGTGTCTGGTTCCCACCTGATACCCTGCTTTTCAGAATATGCTTCCCTGGGTGTCAGTACACTTTACGTGTTACACTGGCGTGAGTCAGAGAAGTTTGATCTCGTTGTTAGATTGTTGGCATGTGTCAAATCACCCAGGCCAGAGCGAATGACTATGATACACAGCAAAGGCCGACTGAGCCATGGTCAGACCACCTACGAAACAAACCTTGCCTGTAGACCAGGAAGACAAAGACAGAGAGCTGAGTGCTTCCTTCCACACTGGAAGGCTGAGTGACTTTCGCTTTCTTGCCACTACAAACCTTCAATCTTGCCAGTGTGTGCAAACATCCATTTTTCTTCCGATTGGCTGCAGGCTGCCTCTCCCTCAGGGTGAGTCTGTGGTTCTAGTCCTTGGTGGGTGGGATGGTATATACAATGTTCATCCGTGGAAACTGACCCAGCCAAGTCAGGTGTGGTGATTATCCTGTTCACTGTAAAACATAAAATGAAAGAGGAGGGATATAATATATATTAAATATTGTATATAAACATAATAAATTCATATATGTATCATACTTGTATGCATATGAATATTGTATACACATATATTCATCTATATAAATATAACATTATTTATTATCATATAATTATATATAATTGTGTTAGACTATATTATGTATTATAATATATAATTATATAGAATTGATATATTAGCTCTATATTTGTATATAACTGATTTGTAATCATATATTTATATATAAATATATTAATATATAATATATCCCTCCTCTCTCATTGACATATATATATATGCATCTATATATAGACACACATACACACATATGTACACACACACATATATAATATATATATATATATATATATATATATATATATCAAGGAAGAACAACCTGCTTAAGGAGTGAGCCAACTGACAGGAAGCTAGGGTAGGGTTTGTCCTAGTGGCAGCTTTTATCTTTGCTTCATCTCTTTACCCCTTTTTCTTTTCTTCTCAGTAGACTAGGGAAAGACATCATGGAAACAAACAAACTTCCACCAAGCAAACAGGTACGAGCTGTTCCATATTAAAGGCAAAACAGGCACAAGGCAATCTCCTCACAGAAAGACGCCCACACTCGAATAGTTTCCTAGAAAGACAGACAACATTTCACCGGGTGGACCTCAGCACACTCCAGGGCATTTTTATGGCACCTCCCAAACTCTCAATGGCTGATCTTGTGCTGTGACAGCAGCAGGCCACATTCACTGCACCAGACAAGGCAGAGGGGAGTAAAATTTGTCATGTATGTAAATTGTAATCACGTTGGATGGTCGTATGTGCTCATTTAGGCATTTTAACAGTGTGTGATGCTGTCCTCTCTGCAGGACTAATAAGCATTAGCCATAATGAGGTCAGTCAGTCAGGCATTATCAGGGGATTTAATTGGGACATGGGTCTCTGCTGAAGTGAAAATTAATAACTTTTGTCAATGTTCTGGTGAAATGTTCTGTCTTATTAAACTATGAGGGTCAATTAGAAAGCATTATGTAATAAAGTCCCCAGCAGCAGAGCTCAAATTGAGTTATACCACAGTCATTATTCCAGGGCGAATGCATTTGAAAATGGAAAACCAGAGTGCCATATGGAGGATTTGGGTCAGATTTACAAGCATCGCATGTTAGGGCTTCAACAAGAAGGAAACAATTAAATGTAATACTGAAATAAATCAGCGTGAGTGGGCGGTGTAGGGGCCGGGAGCCTGGGGCCGGCTGCGGCCCTGGAGCTGTGACATTGCAGAATAGTGATGGTTTAGGAGGCTTGCTTGTACAGGCTGTATCAGGCAGCGCCAGTCCCCGCAAAGCGCTTGGAGTGCTGAAAATCTGGGGCACACCTGGAAGGCGAGGGCCTGCACAGTGACTCATATAAATAACTCTTTATTGTGTGGCTATTAAGACGAGATATTGCTTTTATTAAAGTGCAAGTTATTGTGGTACAGCAAATTAAAGAATTTTAAAGCATACTAAACAGCCACCAGTAGTCCCCACTCCGTCGGGTTTTATGGTACTTTAAATGGGCAGTATATTGTTAGGGAGATATAAAGCCCATGCTAAGGTTGGGGGACTACTAAACATCTCGGGTGCCTCTTCCAGGCAGGAAGGCTCTGCAGGAGAGAATTGAAGTTGGGAATGTTGTCCCAGGCTTGGAGGAAGAGTTGGGCCAGTGTCCTCTCCCCGCAAGCCCCGATAGCTGTGGAAGATGCTTATTATCTGCCTCTGGAGAGAAGTGTATCTTCAAACAAAAGTTTCAGAATTTTATATATATGTATATACATACATACACATATATACATACATACATACATATATATATATATATATATATATATATATATATATATATATATAACATGGATAAAGGATGTAGAGAGTGCAGGAAGGAAGGAAGAAGATATTCAGCATTTGTAGTGTCTCTCATTAAAGGCCTACAGTCTTCTACTATTTTCTTGGCTAACCAGCCCAATTTTCTGCAAACATTCCCTCTGGTGAAGGGAATCTGATTACTCCGTCATTATCCTCAGTGGCGGTTACATTTGCCACTTAAAAGAAGCCAGAGCAATATCCTCAGTGTCACCAAACCCCACTAAGAACCAAGCGACTCTCCTTCTCGCAGTGACTGCCCCTCTGGCCTATGCTCCATCACTTCCCACAAGGTGTAATAGTCACATTTCTGCTTGAATTCTCCTTTATCCATTCTCCTCATACCAAACAGGTCATCTTTTAAGGAGACCCAGATCTGACCACGTTGCTCCACTTTCTACGAGTCCTTTGGCTCCTTCACTTTGCAGGTAGGGTAAAAGCCGCCACTGGATCACAGTACACAGCACCTCTCTGCTCAGTGATGGAGATCTGGATCCCGGCTTCCTGACCCTGAACCCCCTCCAGTTGCATAAACATTGAGGACTTCGTTTGCTTTCTGTTGTGATAACACACTGACCAAAAACAATTCAGGGAGGGAATGGTTTATTTAGCTTACACATCTTAGCCCATCATTGAGGAAATTCAGGGCAGGAAGTCAAGCTGAGACCATGGGGTAGTGTTGCTTACTGGCATGTTCCCTATTGCTTGCTCGGTTTTCTTTTCTTTTTTCTTTTTTTAAATACATACAGCTCAGGACCACCTGCCCAGGGTGGAACCATCTACAATGTGCTGAGCCCTCCCACATCAATCATTAATCAAGAAACGGCCCTACAGACTTGCCTAAAGCCAGTCTGATGGAGGCACTTTCTCAGTCAGCTAAGGTTACCTCTTCTCAGATGACTTAGTTTGTGTCAAGTTGACAAAATGAAACAGAACAAACCATTGAACCTAGCCTAGCACAGGTGTCTTACTCCCAGAGGCTGCAGTTCTATAGGACATCGTTCTGGAATGTGCTTTCTCTTAAATCCCCAGCTGGGTCCTCTCAATTTCATCCATAGCAGGCTTTCTTTGACTATTCCATCTGAGGAAGACCAGTCCAAATTGCACACCATGGTGTGTATCTGAAGTCCCAGCTACTGAGGACGCTGAGGTGAGGGGATTGTGAGTTAGAGAGTCCTCCAGGGAATACCGTCAAATTTCTCAGGGGAACAAAGTGAAGCGGTTTATCCAGGCACCCACATTGTTGGTCCACATGCATTTTTTTCCAATAGAGAACTGATATGCTACAATGCATACAAGCTTTATGCTCTTGAGAAAGCAGGGGCGAAATGGAAGTCACTGTACTGAGAAACATACTGCAGATGAAGGAGCATAAGGAAAACCACCTTCTGTGTGGGCTTTGATGACTTTTCTCTCTGGCACCTGCTAAAGTCTAAAAGGGCTGTGATGGCATACTTCATATCTCTTCTGTTCCCCCACTGAATCTTTAGCAGTGGGAACAAACATCAGGTACGCAAAACAAGTGAGTAACTCATCGGGATAAAGGCTTGCCTTAGAAGAAACTCTGAAGTTAACAACTGTCTTAGTTGCTTTTCTATTGCTGTGACAAAGACATTATGACCAAGGCAACTTACAAAAAAGTACTTAATTTAGGCTTATAGTCTCAGAAGACTCGGGTTTCTAATGGCAGCTGTTCAAAGGGGCAGTCGTGGAGCGGAGCGGTGAATTAAACTGGTTGGTGCTCCTGGGGGGTTGCATGCACATTGCACCTGCCCTGGAGCTCCAGATTCAACAATGAAAGATACACACGCCAACTAATTTTGATATGCCTCGACTAGTTCAATGGTCGGGCACTTCTAAACCTCCCCACTACTAGTTCACACTCCCTCTGGTATTCCTGGCTTAACATCTTCTAAATCTGTATTTTATCTTTGCTGCCCTGTTACCCTCTGGGCAGCCACTGTACAGGGCTGCATTCCCTTTCCACCTACATTGTTGGATGCCTTCTCTCCTGCAGCCTTAAGTCTGATTGCTCTCCCTCTGAGTCATGGCGATTCTCCTCTAGCTCTGGCCCTTGCCTGCCACAATCAAAAAGTCCCGCCTCCATCTTCCTGCCCAACCATTGGCTGTTCCGCAATTCTTTATTACCAGTCAAAGCCAGCTGGGAGCAGGGACCCTCAGGTCTGGAAGCACAGCTTTTGGGAGTCGAATTAAGACAACGCTTTAGAACTAATTCCCAACACAGTTGAGAGCTCACATCTTAATCCAAAGGCAGGAGGCAGTGAGAGAAACATTTCTCCAACAAGACCACACCTCCTAATTCTTCCCAAACAGTTCTACCAACTGGGGCCAAGTGTTCAAATGTGTGAACCTATGGGTGGGAACATTCTCATTCAAGCCACCACACCAATTTAACTCCCCATTTAAGCCCCAAAATACCCTGCCCCCAAGAATTATACATACTAGAAGAGCGAAGAGCAGGGGAGGCTGGCTCATTCCCAAATCACTTCTTTCAAACCATTTGCTCCAGCACCACACCTCTCCTTCTCTCCTCTGGCTGCATGTTTGTGATTACCCCAATTCATATTTTGAACTGCTAGCCCAAAAGTAGATCATGAAAGAAGGTAGAGACTTTAGAAAGCCTTTTGGGGAACCTTCTCATGGGGTTAGCAACTTTATCAAAGGGCCCCAAGAGAGCTTTCTCACCCTATCTCTGAAACCCAAAAGAAAGCCCTTGTATTAGTTTGCTACTGCTGTGATTAAACATCATGAGCAAGGCAACTTAGAGAAGGAAGAGTTTATTTGGGCTTACAGTTCCAGAGGGATATGAGTCCATCACCTTCAGAGTAGAGAAATGTGGCAGGCATGGCTTCAGGATCAGCTGAGAGCTCACACCCTGAACTGAAGCAGCAGAGTGAATGCCAAGGCTTGAATATGCTTGGCCCAGGGAGAGGCACTATTTGGAGGTGTGGTCTTGCTTGTGTAGGTGTGTCACTGTGGGTGTTGGCTTTAAGACCCTCATCCTAGCTGCCTGGAAGTGAATATTCTACTAACAGCCTTCAGATGAAGATATAGAACTCTCAGCTCAGCCTGCACCATGCCTGCCTGGGTGCTACCATGTTCCTGCCTTGATGATAATGGACTGAATCTCTGAACCTGTAAGCCAGCCCCAACTAAATGTTGTCCTTTATAAGAGTTGACTTGGTCATGATGTCTGTTCACAGCAGTAAAACCCTAACTAAGACAGTGAATGAACTGGGAATAGTGTGTGGCTTTTAAAACATCAAAGCCTGCCCCATGTCACACAGTTTCTTCCGCAGGGCCATACTTCCCAAGCTTCTGCAAACAGTGCCACAAAGTATGCAAGTATGCAAATTCCCAAAACTGTGGGGGCATCTCATTCAAATCACTGCATGCCACCCCGGGACCCCCATAGTCTGTGGCCATATCTTAAAATTAAACACATTTAGACTAACTTCAAAAGTCCTGTCGTCGTTCACAGTCTCAACACTGTTTAAAAATCCAAAGTCTCTTCTGAGACTCAAGGCAGTCTCTTAATTGGAACCCTTTACAGAATCAAGAAGCGAATCACACACTTTCAACATATAATGACACAGAATATGCAATTTTATACAGAATATCACAATTTCAAAAGGGAGGAGTAGAAACAGTCAAAAAAGAAATGCTGGACCAAAGTAAGACCAAAACTCAATAGGACCAACACTAAGTTCTCTAGCTCTAGTCTAATGTAAAATTTACATTACATGTTTCTGCCTTTCTAGCTTTTCTGTCTGTAAACCCCAACCCCTCCTCCCATCTTCTCTGCTCTTTCAGGCTCATTTCACTCCAGCTCTCCTTGGCAGATATACCAGGGCTCTTGCATTCCCAACATTTAAGGGTCTCCAATACAACTGAGGCTTCACCCAGTGTCCTCCCAAGGCCTCCATACAAGGATTCCACAATCCTGGGCTCAGTGGCTCTCTGAATCATTGGAGGAAGATTCCACAACCCCATTAACTTGTGCGTCCTTCATGACTACACACACACAGTGCTCCCTGGACAACACTACCAAGTTCTTCAAGAAGATTAGAATGCAGCTTGGCTCAGGCCACGCCCCTTTACAAGATAGAGGCTTCTCTGGGTGGATCTTCCTTTATTCTACTACAAACCAGGCCTCTCTTGTCTCTTTCAGCGCAAACCTTGGCTGCAACATTAAGTTTTCTGATCCTCCTTTTCTCTTCAACTTTTTCTCTTCCACTCCTGTAGACCTTAATAAGAATGATTACTAATAACAACACAGAGTCAATATTATGCTGTCTTGAAATCTCATTTGCCAAAGAAATTTGTCCATTAGTTTTTAATTTAGCCTCAGGCAAGTTCTTAGGACAAGGGTACTAATCAGCGACATTCTTCGCCAAAACTTCACAAGAGAGCTCTCTATCCTAGCTACTAATATTATTTCCCTCTGAAAGTTCTTGTACTCGGCCTCTGCAGTCTATGTTGCTCTCTGTATTGTTTTCTGAACTACTACGAGGATAATCTAATAAGCCCTGCTTACAGACTTCAATTGCTTTCCTAGTTAAAAGCTTCAAAAGCTTCAACATTTCTTTAAAAACAATGTAATCAAGTCTGGCACAGCCTTGACCCATTCCCTGACACCCACTTCTGTCTTAGATACTTATCTATCACTGTGACAAAACTCTATGTCCAAGTGTAGAAGGAAGTATTTATTTGGGCTTATGGTTCCAGAGGACTGGACCCATCAGCATCATGATAGAAACATCAAATAGGAACAGCATCTCATATCTCAAACATCAAGTAGGAAGCAGAGAGAGCAAAGTAGAAATGGTACGTGACTTTGTAAAACCACAAAGCCTGTTCTCTGTGACACAGCTCCCCCAGCAAAGACTCACTTCCTATGCCCCCCCAATAGTACCACAAACCAAGACCAAGTATGAAAACACCTTGTCAAACCACCACAACCTCATCAAGCCCTAAGTGTAATCTAAAAGCTACTGAGTTTGTAGTGAGAAAAGCACTGAACCGACTTGCATTGAGCAGAGCTAGCCAGGCATAAAAACATACATACATGTTTGTTTCATTCATACAGAAGTCAAAAGTAAGTGAAATTGTCACGTGTAATAATCCCAGCACTTTAGAGGGAGAGGAAGGAGGATTAGTATAAATTAGATATCATCTTGGTCTGCATTATAATTTCCAGACCAGCAAGGTTTACATAGAAAGGCCATATTTATATATATAAAAAAGTCATAAGTAATAGTTCCTAAAACCATGATAAAAATGAAAATAAGAAGCATTATTTTAAAAAATAATTTTTTATTTTAAAAATTTAAAGCATTGAAAGTAGTAATTTACACTCAGGATTGTTGGGGTGGGGTGGGGTGACAATAGCCTTGGTTTTTACTCAATGGCAATCACAGCAACAACCATTTGTTCCCTTTTCTTAACAGTCCCTACTTCTACTGAAGGAAGCTCTGTACTGCAGTGCCATTCGCAACTGTCTCAGTCTACCAAAAGAGAAACCAAGGCACAAGTAAGCATGCAGTCAATTATCCCAAGACATTCAAGTTGAAAATCATACTCAGAAGAGGATTCCTAAGATAATGCAGGCTGGGAAGAGGGCAGCAGCCTTAGAGCCCAAGGACTTTTGAGTCCAGGCTGCTCCATCTCTCCTAGGCACAGCTGTTTAACATGTATATCCTAATACCACACTACACATGTTCATTGCTGAGTCTTTCACAAGGCTGTACACATTTGTTGTCTCCTTTGATGCTCCTGTTGACAGTGTGGAAGATGCCTCACATTTTCATTTTCATTTCAGAATGAACTTCTGGTATCTCTTAATGTCGTATCCCACTATTAACACCATATAAAGTTTCCACAAGTTAGAATCATTGTGGCCCGTGCCTGAGCCTGAACAACAGTATGCAAAAATATATCCAGCAGTTGTGGTAGATATGATGGACATGATGGACAATTCAGAATAGAAATGAACAGGGTCCTTGAGCAAAACTAACCTCCTTACTGATCCTTCCACTAGTAGAAAAAATATTTCTTGCTATAATCAAGACTTTCCCACATTTCATAACTACATATTAAAATGTAATACCTTTCCTAAAAGGATCTTTGTCAAAAAACAATCCATACTGGTCTCTGTATTAGATGGAAGTAGAGTAGGTGAGATCCAGAGAGGTGCCTGAACGTGAGTAGAACCAAAGCAGAAGGAAAGGGGCCAAAAGGATGAGGAGGAGGAAGAGGAGGAGGAGGAGGAGGAGGAGGAGGAGGAGGAGGAGGAGGAGGAGAAGGAGAAGGAGAAGGAGAAGGAGAAGGAGAAGGAGAAGGAGAAGGAGAAGGAGAAGGAGAAGGAGAAGGAGAAGGAGAAGGAGAAGGAGAAGGAGAAGGAGAAGGAGAAGGAGAAGGAGAAGGAGAAGGAGAAGGAGAAGGAGAAGGAGAAAGGAGAAGAAGAAGAAGAAGAAGAAGAAGAAGAAGAAGAAGAAGAAGAAGAAGAAGAAGAAGAAGAAGAAGAAGAAGAAGAAGAAGAAAATAGTAGTCCACAGGCAAATTATATCAGTGTTGCCTCCTGGTCGAGGGCATTCACCAGCTTTTCCAAACCTCTATTACCTTGCGTGTTCTTTGTTTCTCACTTGAGCCTCACACTATAGGCAGAGCAGGGCTCCCTGAGAGCCAGTCAATTCACCCAAGCAGGCTTTTGCCCCATGCTGCTTTTCCCCTCCTTGAGCAATAAATTCCTGGTTTGAATGGTAGTGGAGGGGCTTCCCACCACCAGGGCTTCTGCATCCTTAGTGTTGCTGGCTTTCCCAGGCCCACACTTCTGCTTTGGGAGAGAATTTTGGCTTCAGGCTCCTCTGACATGCCATGCTGCAAAGTAAATTGGAGTCAAGAGTTCTTCTGCTTCATTTTGGCTATTTCTGAGAAGCTGGTATTTTCTGTTCATGGAAGAAATGGGAAATTTCAAAATCCTCAACATTATCAAGTTGTCTGGTTATCAGTGGGAAAACAAAAATCACAAAGTATTTCTCAAGCAGTTTGAACAACTTACTTTCAATATTTTCCCCCAGGAATAATAATTTTTAATGCCAGTTTGCCTTTTGGAATCTTTTTTTTTTTTTTTTTGTCAAAACATCTGAAGTTATTCCAGAGAGATTCTGTAAAAGTGGTTCAATATTACATGGTAAGTCAGCTTGTAACTACGCTCATCTATGGTGAAGGGGTGGATGGGTGGAACCTTAGTTAGGATTTCCATTGCTGTGAAAAGACACCATGACCAAGGCAACTCTTATGAGAGCAGTCAAGGTACCCAGCAGGACTTTAATTGGGGCTGGTTTACAGATCAGAGGCTTAGTCCATTATCATCTTGGTGAAAAGCATTGAAGTGTGCAGGCAGACATGGTGCTGGAGGAGCCAAGAACTTTACATCTTGATTCACAGGCAGCCAGGAAGAGCCTGAATCTGCTTCACGCTTGGCATATCTTGAGCATTTAATACCTCAAAACTCCACCTCCACATTGACACACATCCTCCTAATAATGCCACGCCCTGTGGGCCAAGCCATCAAACACATAATCTGTGGGAGCCAAACCTATTCAAGTCACCACAGATGGATAGATGAATGAAAAATATCTATAGAAAGCAAGCTGCCAGCTACAGACATTTAATTCCAAAGGACAGTACCTATCAGTCATATATTCATATCATGGCTTGAGAACCAGTTCTTTATCTAACTGATGTTGAGACTTTCTTTGATTGTGAAAGTAGTACGAGATCATCATAAAATGCTTTAAAAGAAAGTATCAAGAAGAAGAAAAAAATCAAAATGTCTAGAGAAAAGCCTTTATGCCAAGGGAAATAGCACATTGGAGCTCTAATGAGCTCATACATGTTACACAGCTGGATTCTGGCCACACACGCTGCTGATAATCTGTTTTAGGGCTCTGAAGAGACCCTTGAATGTGAGCATAAAGGCCCACTCTTATGATGGTGATGCGGTATGACACAGTTGACTTAGAGGAATGGAGATGTTCCTGGGTGGGTTCGACTGAACTAGAGGTGTCTCCAAAGGGACAGGCTGTTCCTGAGGACAGATGTTGAAAGCATGGAAGGTACCAGAAATGATGGAACTTTCCTATTGGTGGCCTTGAAGGTAGTGAGGTATATGTATGTGCCGAAGGCTACTGAATGAGTCTGAGGGATCTCTAAGAACTAAATTTAGCTCTGGAGTCCTTGAAACCAGTTCTTACAAGAACAGAGAATTGACTCTGCCAAAAATCTCACTTAGGTTAAAAAAAAAAAAGATTCTGCTGTCCATGAGGATAGCCTGGCCCACACTGATTTTGTGTTATGAGATCCTGAGCAGAAAAACCAGTCAAGCCTGCTGGAATTCCTACATTTCTATGAAATGTAAGAATGTATTGTCTTAAGTGGCTAAGCTTTGAAAACACATGTTATCTATAATAGAAATGAATACTGTACTTTTTTTTTTTAATTCTACCTTCTGTGTGGCAAACTAAAACTTTAAGGGTGTGGTGGTTTGGATGGAAATGGGCCCACTAGGCTCATAGGGACTGGCACTATGAGGAAGTTTGGCCTTGCTGGAGAAAGTATCTCACTGGGAATGCACTTTGAAGTTTCAAAAGCTTAAGCCAGGCCTCGTTCTCTCTATCTGCTGCCTCCTGATCTGGATGTAGAACTCTTAGCTACCTCTCCAGCACCATGCCTGCCTGTATGCTTTCATGCTTCCCACGCTGGTGGTAATGAACTAAACCTCTGAACTGTAAGCCAGCTCCAGTTAGCCAGGCAGTGGTGGCGCACGCCTTTAATCCCAGCAATTGAGAGGCAGAGGCAGACAGATTTCTGAGTTCAAAGCCAGCCTGGTCTACAGAATGGGTTCTAGGACAGCCAGGGCTACACAGAGAAACCCTGTCTCGAAAATCCTAAAAAAAAAAAAAAGCCACCTCCAAGAGTTTCTATAATCATGGCGTCTGTTCACAACAATAGAAATACTACCTAAGACAGAAGGTCTATATCTAGTGCGTAGTATCGATCTAAAAAGTCATGTTATCAGTTGGTGCTATTGCACATTTACAAATTGCCACTCTAAGGTTTTACTGATTATTTACCCTTCAAAGAGAACATTGCTCCCTTGCCTAGTTGTCCTTTTGTTTTCTTTTGTTTTGTTTTGGCTTCTGTGGTCCCATGAGAGAAAGATGAAATAACTCCTTTTAGTATTAGCTGTGAGATGCAGATGTGGAGAGTACAGTGTATATCTTAAGGCCTTTTCCTTTCTTTAAGGAAGAACATGACTTAGTGGGCATTGTGCTTCAGACAGCACCCTTAACACCTATCGGCTGCACTTCCCCCACAAGGGAACTGAAGGGTGTGGAGCACAGACGTCAAGGGGAGATCGGCTACTCCCTAGCTGGAGGTTCCCTGAGAGTAGGAAGAGAGCTAAGAGCTAAATTTTGATCTTTAGTGGAAATTGGACCCATATAGGCCTTGCAGTCTGAATGACCTCACACAAGGTTGGCTTTGTGTTTGGCTAGCCGTCCATCGGGCCAGCACCATGTACCATGGTGTGGAAACACTGCCAAGATTTGAAACACCTCTTGAAGAAGGTCTGAGACTTTGTCTCACTGCCCTTGGCTAGTGTTGGCTTCGTTGAGACATCCTTTTACTTTGACAAATGAAGAAGTGGAACACTTCATACCTTCCTCTGTGCCATAGCAGTGCTGTGGGAAATGATCCTGTGTAAGCTTGTACCCGTGCTTACTACTGTCTTATTTTTAAATTGTTCTATAAGTAGTTTTTAAGAAGACATTAACATGATTTTGATTTAGGAACTTAAAATCATAAGAAGGAGCAAGTAGGTACATTTCTAAATTTCTTATGATTATATATATATATATATATATATATATATATATATATATGTATATCATATAAGATATATATATCTTATATATAAGATATCATATATATCATATGATATATATATATCATCATAAGAAAGTATATATATATATATATATATATATATAGAGAGAGAGAGAGAGAGAGAGAGAGTAATAAATTGTGAATAAATCAGCTCCCCCCACCAAGCCATCCTCACAAATCAACTCCAAAAGGCAGCCCTGTTGAAGAGACCTAGGTGCTGGCTGGGTGCTTCAAGGACAAAGCAAATTGGATCCTCACTGCATGACAGTGGGTGGTCAGGTAGGCTTCTACCACATCCTCATTTTGTAACCCTGTACACTAATTTCCTGAAGCCATAAGCTAAGTGAACTCAAAATCACAACTGCGTCTTCCGAGTACTCTAGAAGATACAACTCTAATATCAAGGAGTAGGCGGGGCTGGGTCTTCCCAGGCGCTGAGGAGATGGGACCTGTCTCTACTTTTCCCAAGCCTCTGGTAGTTTGTTAGCAATGACTGGTGTTCCTTGTTCTATAGAAAGAACGCCTTTTCTCTGTCTTCATGTGGTCTTTCTTCTGCATCCAAAGTGCCCTATTTCTTGTTTGTTTTCATGAAACCAGTAAAATTAAATTAAGCCATTTTTCTGTTGCTGTGATAAAACACTCTGATAAAGGCAACTTCAGGGAGAACTGATTTATTTGGGCTCACAGCTCCTTAGGGATACAGTCCATCATGACCGAGAAGACTTAGGCAGAAGATCTGGAAGGCGTGGCAATAGGAACAGGAAGCTGGCTGTCACTGTATTCACATTCAGCACTCAGAGTGAGGACAGGAAATGTGGTCGAGCCATAAAGTCTCAATGCCACACTGTCGTGAACCATGTCCCCCAAACCTCCTAAAGGTTCCACAACCCTTCAAACAGCATCGCCAGACGGAGATGAGGTATTGGGGGTGTGTCACATCAAACTGCAATGGGTCCAGGGTAAGGAGCTTGCCAGCCACCTTTCCTGAATGAGGTCATGCCCACAGAACGTGGCAGTTAGGACTTCAATAACACTGAGAGGAAACAGAATTCAACCCATCACACCTTGGCAAATCACAGAAATATACCCCCACACTGTTCCCAGATCAGCCTAGCCTGACTAAGCCACTGTCATGCAGTGAGGATCCCAGTTCCCAGTGCTGTCAACAGGGACAGCACTACCCCTTCCATTGTTAGGATTAAATCCAGGCACCACATGGAAGGGCAGACAGGTGCTCAGCACTTTCTCAGTGCTTGTCCCTTGGTATTTGCTCAGAAGTGGTGGCTAATTATTAACTAAAATGTTTGCTGTGACTTTTCAATACTTTCCTGTGGGAGACATGACAAACCGAGCTCAGCCATGAATGTGTGCATGGGCTAGCTCAGTGCCCTCGAAGATAGGTCAAAGGTCCTTCTGCTTTTCCTTGTCCAGCTTCTACAGAGCAGTTGTTTGCCAAGACACCCACCTCTCTCCCCCACGAAGCCCACTTTTGAGGTCGGCGCCTGCCTTCTGCTGCAAGGGCGTTGTTTGAAAAGTGCTGATGCCTCTTTTTTTCCGCAGTGCCTGGAGTTGGTGCCAAAACTGTCCACTTGAGCAAGGCTCTCCAGACACATCAGGGCTGCCAAAGATGGACCTACAGTCAACCAGGCACAGGAAGTGAGTCCCCGGGCCTCAGCCCTCACACATACACATGTGTACACACACACACACACACATACACACAAACCATGCACATACCACACATACATACATATACACATCATACACAGCACACACACATATTACACACTATACCACACACAAACTACAAACCACACACCACACCACACACACAAACTAGACATTACACATACACCACACACACCATACTCAAACCACCCATACCACATGTACACACAATACATACATAGCACATACACATTAATTACACACTACACCACACACACACACACACACAAACCACACACCATACCACACACACAAACCACACATCACATATACAGAACACACACACAACCACCCATACCACACACACACCGGAAACCCCAATCAGTACTCAAAGAGACTTTTAAAAGGAATAAAAATCACTCAATCTCTTTGATGCTATTCAAAGGTTCCTTTTAAATCTGAGACAGCACATTCTAAATTCCTAACACATCTGGTGTCACCAGCTCTCCTCCCCCTCTAAGCCCTCTTAATTCCATAATTTAGCAGGTATGAAGACACTGAGCAATCTCACTGAGGGGTAATTGGGTATCCTGCCCGATCCAAGTTGGAAGTGATGCCCATCTTAGCCTGGTGACTGGTCCCCTGAGCAGAGAGAAAAGGTTTGGTGACAGGGGGAGGAAGACTTAGCCTTGGACAAGAGAGCAGAGCTGCCTGTGGGAAAATGTTTGCTATCCATTCTGCCCTGACACTCCAGAAGTGGAGCACAATTTCTTTTGTGATTGGAGGTAATGTAATCTACAGGAAAATCAATGTGGACTGACAGGGCGCTCACCCAGCTCATCTGCAAACCCGGGACACTGAATCACAGCAGGCTGAAGGCAGGTGGCAGCCAGGCTATTTCTGAGGCATCTGGGAGAGGGTGGCTTTGCAGAGCTCACACTCCCGGGTGTTTCTGACTCCCAGAAAACCTGATGACTGACTGAGCAGTCAAGGGTTGAGTGGCAAAGGAGAGATGGGAGGAGAGAGCCAGGCATGCTCTGTTGGGCTGCAGGGAAAGAGGAGTCAGGAGAACCTGGGCCTGTAAAGACTGTAAAGACAGGAAGGGATAAACTAGTATACACACAGTATTCTGTTCCAAATCATTTGCCTTATTACTTCCTAATTTTTAATTAAATAAAAAAAATCCAGACTGTGTACCCACCTACCACTGCAACACATCCATGCAAAAGAATTCTCCAGCATAAACAAAGCAGGAGACAACAAAAAAATAACTCTCCACACCCCAAAAACATCTGTGCATCTGCTGGCCTCTCCGCCGCTTAGTTCAGCTGACTTCAGCACCCCTACAGCAGCAACGGCAGCAGTTAGCAGGTGTCACCCCAATATGGCTATGAACTGCTTCTCGTGATCTGGAGACATAAATCAGAATAATAGGTCCATGCTATCCCTGCCCCATAGGCCCCCTTCATCGAAGCCACAGCACTGACAACCTTCTGGCTTCTGGCTGTTTGCCTTAGAGCACTGTGAACACGACGGCTGAACACTGGGATGCTTTTCGGGAACCCACATAGCTCCTCTGTGTGGCTATAACTTACATGACTCTGACTTCACGAGGCATGTGGACATTGAGGAAAGTGACAAGTTAGGATCCAGAAGGCAGACATGGAGCACTGGGAGGGGAGGATAGTGGTACCCACTGCTCCTCATCCCTAATGTCTGGCATCAATCAGCAGGCAGCTAGGCAGTCCCAAGTGGGATGGGCAAAGAGTAAGAAGTCACAGACCCCTCTCAGTTATAGCAGAAACAAGTTCTATACAGAGCTGCCTTCCCTGTCTCCTTTTCTGCCTTTAGGGTTCCCCTGTCTCCACTACCAACTTCCTGGCAAAGGCTCCCTGCTTCACCCACCATGCTTCTGGCACAAACCTACGAGGCTAAAGAAGTAGTGACCTGAAGCTCAGCTTTTCAAAGCTTGGGGTCACTTCTGAACCTCCATTTGGCTCCATTTTCTTTCCTCTGTACAGTCCCCAGTCTGCAGTGGAGCTGACAAGGGCTCTGGACAGCGGGACAGCAGGATCCAATAAATCTGAGGCCTGTCTAGGTGCTTCATTTATCAAGAGGCCTAATTTACCCGGGCCCTTTAGACTAATTGCAGATTTGCAAAAACTGCTGAGAGTGTAGAACCGTGCATTGTGAGTGTCCCTTGCCATATTTCTGCTAATGTGTTTCATCTGGAGTACATAAAGAGGCAGGGATGCTGATTTTAGACACAGCACTTTGGGGCTAATCCAGCTAAATGATTAGCCCTAAAATTCTGCAGTGATGTCATTTTCCCTACAGTGCTCTGCCAGTCCGCTTGTTTGGTTTATGGTGAGAAGTATGCGCTTTTCCTACCCCACCCCACCCCTAACTCTCATCACAGAAAACTCTGCTCTCCGTGGCTGACACCAGCTACAATGCAAAGTCTCTCCACTGCCTAAGTCTCTGTTCAAAATAGCCCAGGCTGCCAGCAGGGGCAATAACAGAAAAATGTACCGTCTCTTTAAGGACCCTTAGATAAATACCTCTGTTCTCTGCTACTCCACACAGGCCCATGAGCATTGAGTTCTGCTTCGGAGTAAGGAACAGGACCGGTGTAGCTAGAGAGGACAGTCCGGCTTTGTTTGTCTGACACTGTGTGAGTACATGCTAATGGCTCAGTTTGTCTGAATGGCGCTTTCCTCCTCTACAAAAAGGGCAGGAACACTTTTTGCGGGGTGTTTCTGGAAAGCCAAGAAAGGGATTAGCATGGGACTGGGGCGGTGTGGGGGTGTCACACTGTTCCTGTCTCAGCTCTGTCACTTCTCTACCTTGGTGCCCATTCAATCTTAACCACAGCTCTCCAAAGCAAGTTCAAGTTCACCTCGTCACTGAGAAGACAAGATTATCCACTAGGGCAATTTGTCCAAGGTGCACAGCTGGTGAGGGGAAGACCAGAAGTTCAAACCTGGCTCCAGCTTCTCTGGAGCTGGTCCCTGTAGTCATGACACTAAACAAGAACAAACTCACACAGGGGGCACCTGCAAATGAGGTCACAATCTAGCAGTGGTTTTCTGAGTCAGATGCCTTTACAGCAGTGATTTTCAGCCTTCTTCATGCTGCGACCCCTGATATTGTGGTGACCTCCCTCCAACCATAAAATGTTTTCCTTGCTACTTTATAAGTGCAATTTTGCTACTGTTATGATTTCAAATCTAAATATTTTTGAAGATAGAAGTTTGCCAAAGGAGTCGCGACCTACGCTTAAGAATCATTGCTCTAGGGGCTCCCTCAATCTTGGTACCCAACTTGGAGAAAGAAGAATCTTCAATATGAGCTTGTAAACCAATGTCCATGATGGAACTGCTGGCCCAGAACCTTCCGTAGTTGGCTGTGCTTTGCCTTGGATGTGGTGTTCACAAACAGAATAGAAAAGGTTGTGCCTCAAACACCTTCACAAAGCCTTTGATCTCCAGAAAAGTACTACAACAGGAACCTTCAGCCAGTTAGCTGGCAGCCCAGGAGGAGGGGAGGGTGAAGCACTTTTTCCCCAAAGTGTAGATGCTAAGTCATCTCAGTAATTGACCTGCTTGGTGGGAGCATTGGTAGTGATGAGGCAGAGCCTGAAGCTGAGACACACCACCCAAAGCCACGGAGGCAGCATTTGTCTTGAGTCTCCTATCTCCTAGTAAGAACAGGGGGCACAGGCCAAATGCATGATGGATTCCTCACGCATCACACCATAAATCCACTGAGGGCCAGGCGCCGCGGGTCTCGCCTGTGTCAGCATGCCAACACGCAGCCTCGGAACCATAATGTAGTGTTCTAGGGGGAGGCTGAAATTAATGAAGCTCTGGATGACATTTTGAGCACGCACACACATATCTCAAGATTATCCCACAAGTATATTTCTTGTGGAGAGAGTAGTTTTTCCATATTAAAAGATGGTATTAACCTTCAATAGTCCAACACTCGATTTAATCCTTCCCACCTGTAAATATTTCAGATAATAATGTCCCATTGGCTGTGCCTATGGCTTACAAATGTGGCTTTCGTCCAAACTTGGGGGAAATGGCATGCTGTACCCTTTCTATTTCGAATCTCTGTCAAAACTGAAGAGGGTACATGAGAGTGCATTGACTTTAGGGTCTTAAATATCTGGGTTCAAATCCTAGCATTTAGGTTACTAGCCCAAGAGTATTGGAAAAGTTGCTTGTCAACACCCTATTGGCAGGTATCGGTCTTTACAAAAGATTTGGTAGAGTCAGTCTGTTCAGAATATTTGCAAGTTTGTACTTATCTGTCCAAAGGCCTTGGGTATTTCCACTACTATCACTATGTTGAAGCACTCTTAGCTTGGCTTTTTTGAGACTTACCAACATAATTCATAGAATTAAAACCATTCCCTCTTTTCCTGGCCTTGGCTTGAGACGTGCATCACATTCCTGTCATGGACCAGAAGCACAGCACTGTCCAGGGTAGCTGGTCAAGGGTCTGGAGCCAGAAGTGCCGGGTGGCGGTGTAAACGACAGCCATTCCAAATCTGTGTTTATTTGACGTGTACAGATTTTAAACCCTAGAGCCAACCTTTAGAAAATCAGTAGTTGGCTCTGTAGACACCTGGGTTCTTCTGAATGAGAATAACTGTGTAGTCAGAGCAGTGTTCACACAAGCAGGGGACAGCAAGACCCGTGAAAGGCCAGAGGCTGCTCGCCGCTCCTAACTCTTGGCCAGCACAAACCCCTTCCATTCCCTGAAAACTGTGGTTCCCTCTGACCTTTGTATTAGCAGCAGTGATGATAGAAGCTTCTAAACCCTTACTTCTTATAGTATCATGTCTGGAGCAGCAGCACCCAGGAGTATGTTCAAGTGTACTCTCTCAGGCCAGTAACCAGTGCTGGAAAATCAGCTCCTCACGTGATCAGCATGTATATACAACAAAGCTCAGATCCTGGGTGAGCTGGTGGTCTACAACCAAATTCAGCCAGCCTGCTTTGGAAAATAAGTCGTCCTGAAACCCAGCCTGAACCTTGTTTCTTTCCTAGATCATCTATGTCTGCCTTCACTCAGGAATGCAGAACTGAGTGGTTGAAACGCCTGCTAGGACTAAGATACTTGCTATCTGGCTGTTTATAGAGAATTTGCCAACTCTGGTCTGCAAGAAGGCTTTAAGATACATCTTATTATAGGTTCAACAGGACACTCCTAATACTACAGACACGGTGCTAAAGGGTGAGACACTCAGAATTTCTATACCTGCCCTACTGCTGCTGCTGCTGCTGCTCCTACTCCTTCTTCTCTCTTCCCCATCTCCCTTTTCAGAATTCTCCCTTCCCCCTCTTCCTCTTCCTCTTCCTCCTCCTCCTCTTCTTGTTCTTCTTCTTCTTCTTCTTGTTCTTGTTGTTGTTGTTATTCCTCTTCCTCTTCCTCTTCCTCTTCCTCTTCCTCTTCCTCTTCTTTGTCTTCTTTACTCTGTTTTCACGTGGAGTTAAGTCTTTCACAGAGAGCATCTGACCTTCTCACAGCCTCTCAGATTTCAAGGCCTTTTCTCCCTTTTAAATTTCTTCCCCATGATTCTTCCTCGTTTTCTCCTGTGCTTGAGTCTTTCAGCTTGACTCAGGTTTTTTGCTCCATGACTTTGGCAAGGTGAGGGGTGGATCCCAAGGTTGGAGGGCAGGCCGGTCCTGCCATATAAGCATGTCTTTCACCCACCCTGACTTCTTGTGCTTCTTTATACCAGTGCTTTGCTAAAAGCACAGATTTCTGACCTTCTCTCTACATGTCCAGACCTCAGAACACCAAAGACAGCAAAGCGTCTTGCCACCTAAAGGCCCCTGGCCATGCTGGACAACAGCTATTATCCCAGGCTCACCTAAGATATGTTACATGACCCAGTTACTCCTAATCTCAATACTCTTAGTCTTGCACTTCTGCATTCGCCTTCGGGTGGAAAGCCTTTAAAAACATTGCAATGTGGATCAGATTTGAGCCAAAAAAGTGTCCAGAGCCATACACAATTTCCATGTGTGTGTCTGATGATTTTTCAACTGACCAGTCAACAAAGACTCTTCATCTTCAAAGTGGACTTCAGAGTTTTAGGAGGTGAGCCAACTGGCAAGGTGTGCACCACATGGGCTCACACCCTTGGGGAATAGGAGCTTCAGGTGGGCCTAACGATCTGCACACGCCCTGTAACATAGCCCCAGATCTCCCCACTTCTATGTGGTGGGGCCAGAGGCCTCATGTCATGTAGCTTTTTACTCAGGTCTGCCTGTCTATCCCTCTGGCCTCAGGTTGGCTCTTGACCTATTCAAGTGTGGTCCCACAGGGGAACACTTCACAGACCGTGCTGAGAACCCTGGGTACTTCTGAGCCAGCAAAGGGCTCCACAGCCTGCTCTTTAGTGAACACATATCTCCGTTGAGGGAATGATCCCCCATGGCAGACGGGAAATCCTTCTTGCCACATTCTCTGCTTCCCATTTGCTCTCTCTCTCTCTCTCTTCTGAAGAAGATACTTTGCCATTCTCTCATGGTCTACCCCATGCCAGATGATGGCTCCTCAACCATCACTCTGCACTACTGTCTGCAGCTTCTTCAGCTTTCCCATCCATCCTGTTTTCTTTCAATTAAAATCATTACTCTTGAATTATTTCCAAATTCCTAGCACCCAGATGAGCATTCTTTGTATCTTAAAAATTACACAAAAATATATGGAGCAAATACATGGAAAGGGTAACCATACCTGTGTTACTACAGCCCATTATGCACAGACTTAGCAAGGATTTCATGTTCAAAAATGGCGAGAATAGAGCTTAAGATCTGGTATTTCCTTGGATATTTGCTATTTTGGAGCCAGCAGATAAAAGCAGTGATTGACAAAGACCTACAAAAAAAAAACGGTAAAATTTATGACAATATTGAATGTATACGAGGTGAAAATCTTTGGACATATATCCACATATCAGCTCATTCATTTCTTATTATGACTCTGGTGGAAGAAGACCTGGATGGTGACCATTTTGTAAGTGAAGGAACTAAAACACAGAGAAATTATACATCATGTACAAAGACTCTGGTAATGCCAGAGACTGTCCCAGAAGTCTTACTATTTTGCTACAAATGAATAGAGGGTTTTATTTTTCTTCCCCAGAAGCAAGGGACATTGAAAAGCCTACTCAGAGAAGATGTGCTTTTCCTGACTCTCCACCAGACTTCACCTAGCAAAGTGCCTGGAAGACAGTCACACCAGCCAGGGCTTGACTGATGTATCAATCTCGCTAACAGCGTTGAACAGGAAGAGAATGGGGTCACCATGAACAGAGATGCCCTGTTGTGATGTAAAGATGTAAAGAATTACAGATTCTTACCAGATCATAGAACTATCCAGGATTTGCTTTTTTTTTTTTTGCATTCTTGTGCCAGGAAACAGGACTTTTATGGACCACACCTCTGTGTGCTTCCCTGCCTTCTCGCTCTGATGGTACTTAGCTCTAGAGAGGCACCAATGGGAAATCAGGACATGGGAGAAGGAAGTAGAGTTCTGATGTCCAGTTTGCTTCCTACTCTACCACAGGACGAGCAGAGCTGTGGCTTCTCAGATGGCCCTCTTGGCTACTGTCGCCCTCCCTTCTCCTTTCTGGAACTATCCTGTTCTTGCCTTAGTTTCATGCTAGTACTTCTGGTTGGCACTCCATCTGTAAAATTGGGGTTTTAAACATCCACAGGATGTAATGTAAAGGGAACATTATATTCCCATTTCTGTGCAGTTCATCTGTGAGACCACCCTAGTGCTTGGGCATATAGGCTAACCATGGGCAAATCTTTCTTGATGCCCACAGGCAACCCAGATATTATTTATCAAATTTTGTTCAAAGTAAGTAGTGCTGTGCTGGACCATTGCGAGCCTGACTTTAACAATCTTATTAAGAGAAACCCAGCCCCGTCTGAAGTTCCAGATCCAAATCACATATAAAAAATATGTTAACAATTTATTGAAAAGCCAATCTGTTCAACATAGCTCCCTTCACTCACGCCTTGTGTCCTGGAAGGTTGGGGTATGGGTGAGAGAAATATATAAGACTTATGGGAATGTGGTTGGAATGGGAGGACCAGAATTCCCTCCAAAGGCAAAACTCCAGCTTCAATCACTTCCCCCAAAACCTCAAAGCAAAAACTACTCCCAGCCCCAGGCTTTGTGCATTTTTTTCCCAAGCCCAGTAAATCAGTCCATTCACAACCACCCAGCCCAGCATCTGATGAAACAGACCCAGGCCCTAAAGAAACCCAGGCTGAGAAAAGCTGCCTTCAAACCCAAGCTAGTGTGTGCGAACCTTGGCCAACCTTTCCCAAGTGCTTGGCCCAACATTCAGGTCTGTGCCTGGTTTAGGGTTTCATAGTGGCAATTTCAAAGCCGTCTCATTATTACTGATGACCAGGCTTGCTGAGAGTAATAGTGTTTTATAGCCCACTGAGCAGAAGGGCCCAGGAGCTGTGGGGGATTTGCTGCCTCTGAATCCATGTGAGGCACCAATCATGAAGTGGGTGGAGGCCACAAGCTTAGCTGGAGCTGAATCATGTAGAGGTTGCAAAGAGCAGACTGTCAGCTCCAATGCTCCCCTGTAGCTGCCTAAACTGGAACACTGGACCAGGCATGGCCTGCTACACTCACAATGCCAAACTGCTACAAGGAGCTGTGTTCAGATGTCATGTATTAGGGGGTGGGGACATGACCAAATATCCTAGTGTAAACACCAATTATTTTTCCTTTCTTATTTTATTTTTTAATTAAAAATATATATAAAGCCCACTGAACTGTCCATGCTGGCATTGAATTCACTCTGTAGCCTAGGTTGGCTTGCTATTTGCCTCCCTAGTATCTGGGATTACAGGCTTGTGTAATGAGGCCCTGACCGATGTAATTTGAGTTCATCACCTGGGCCTTTGTGATCTAAACAAGACCTAGTTTGAGTGTAGAAAGTCTCCCATAGGCTGGGGAGTCTAGCTTGGTCCTCAATTGTTTTTTTTTTTTCCCATTTTTAATTAGGTATTTAGCTCATTTACATTTCCAATGCTATACCAAAAGTCCCCCATACCCACCCACTCCCACTCCCCTACCCACCCACTCCCCCTTTTTGGCCCTGGCGTTCCCCTGTACTGGGGCATATAAAGTTTGCAAGTCCAATGGGCCTCTCTTTCCAGTGATGGCCGACTAGGCCATCTTTTGATACATATGCAGCTAGAGTCAAGAGCTCCGGGGTACTGGTTAGTTCATAATGTTGTTCCACCTATAGGGTTGCAGATCCCTTTAGCTCCTTGGGTACTTTCTCTAGCTCCTCCATTGGGAGCCCTGTGATCCATCCATTAGCTGACTGTGAGCATCCACTTCTGTGTTTGCTAGGCCCCGGCATAGTTGCATACACTAGCAAGATTTTATCGAAAGGTCCTCAATTGTTGATGGCGCTTTGGAAATAGAGCATCACTGGGGGAGTTGGGTAGCTGGGGCACAAACAGATCGGCACAGAGGTTTGTAGCCTGGACCCTGCTTCCAGACTGAGACTCTCTGGGTAGGAACAGACTCTCCAGGATACCTTTCCAACCACAGGGAACTGTATCACCTGAATCACAACCCCAAATAAATTCTTCCTCTTTTAAATTGTGTCTGGCAGATATTTGTTCGCTCTCCCTTTTTTCCTTTCCTTATTATTTATTTATTTGATTATTTATTTATTTATTTATTTATTTATTTATTTATTTATTTCTCTCTCAGTGTTCTGCCTTGGGGTCAAAGCCAGGGTCTTGTGCATGCTAAACACTTTAATACTTTAGCACTCAGCTACACCACCAGTCCTTAAAAACCCATCCTTTATCAAACCTGGTCTCCTATCTTTACTCTTAATCTCCAGTTTTCTAGGACCACTAAATTCCTCATAAAAATTAGAACTGGGAGTTTGGGGGAACAGAAAGAACCATTGAGTTGTCAGATATGTTTCATCCTCGCCAGGATTCCTCTCATGCATGAGGCCAAAGCAAGAAATTAAAGCACCTGTTTTTGGTGTATGTGGAGGTTCGGGAAAAGAACACACATATGCATGTGGGCATCTTTGTGTGTGCGAAGGCAAAAGTGATGTGTAGTACCCATCATTCTCTCTCTCTAATTTAGCTACTCAACAGGAAGCTTGCCATTCAGCTAATCTAGCCGCCTCGCTCAGGGGATCCTTGTCTCTGCCTCCTAAGCCCTGGGATTACAGGTTGGTCCTCTGGCCCACCTATAATTATGTGGGTGCTGGACACCCACATGTTGATCCTCAAGATTGCACAGCAAGTGTTTCAACCATAGCCTATCTTTTCTGCTCCAGACAAAATGTTGTATGTCAGAGATAAAGTTTTCCTGACCCCAGAGTCAGGGCTAACTTTACTGCCTTGTTGGGTGTGGGAGGGTAGATTCATACGCAGTTGTATGTTTTATACCTTGTTTGTAAGCTATGGAAGTATCAAAAGCAGAAGTGAACTCTACAAATAACCTCATGGTCTTTATACTCAGTCTCTACAAATAGGAGGTAAAAGTCCTTCTGCTCTTCTACCTCAAGCACGAGTTAACGTGTGGAAGAGACCATGTGCGGCTTCCAGTGATGCGGGTAATCATCATTGGTTATGTCCTTGAAGTCTGTAAGCCACCAGTTTGAGATATGGCCAACGCAGCAACTCACAGCAACTAGAGCCCAGACGCTTTCTCTCTGCTGTTCTCTGTGCGTGACTCGCTCTTTAGGTTGGCTTTTTTCTGGTTGCAAACGTCCTTCTCGGTGGCACATTCAGATAAGCCCATTTTGGAGAAGACACAACTCCACTTTGAAAAACAATGTAATCTTTCCTAGAAATCAAGGAGTTGATTTCCATCACCTCTTCCTGGTTAAGACCAAGTCACATAGACTCTGGTAACCAATCACTACCAGACGGGGAAAGAAAGTATTAGAATTGGTGTAGGGCAGTCAGGATGCAGCCTAGAACTTGACTAGAATTCTTTCATTGAGGGGTTAATATCTAGATAATGTTGGAGTACTGATAGGAAGAAGCAGGAATCAGGCCCTTGTAGGTAGTTAACAGTGAGTACATTCATACACATGTGCTCTCTCTCTCTCCCTCTCTCTCCCTCTCTCTCTCTCTCTCTCTCTCTCTCTCTCTCTCTCTCTCTCTCTCGCACACACACACACACACACACACACACACACACACACACACACACACACATGCACCCACACATGCACTAACACAATCATGGAACTTTGGATCAATCCCAATATCAGTCATCTCTCAAGACTTTACTCCATGCAGAAATGTATATTGCTGCTTCTTTAAATGAAAAAAAATGAGTCTTATATTCTTTACTGAATGAGATTTTTTTCATTCTTTCTTTTTTTTTTTTCATTTCTTCTATGAGTGCTGAGCGCACATAGCAACCATTAAAGGTCTACCCACTTTTACCTGCCCATGCCTTTGTGAATAGATGCACATTCTAGTCTAGATTTCATAGTATTGTAAAAGATTGCTCTGATTAGACTTCACTGCTTGTGCATCTGAGCCACCGTATGCCATTATTCCTGTAAGATAGCTGCCTAAGGCAAGCACTTTCCAAAGATTTAATACCTGGGTTGGGGATGTGGCTCAGTCATGGAGTGCTGGCCTAGTGATCAAGACCCTGAAAAAAAATAATAAAAGGAAAGAAACACTATGCAGCGATTCCCTTGGACCAGCCTGCCTCTTTCAACAATCACAAGCAAGCTTCGTCACAGCAACTTGCTTTGAAACCCTGTTTTGTTTTGTTTTGTTTTGTTTTGTTTTGTTTTGTTTTGTTTTGTTTTGCTTTGCTTTGCTTTGCTTTGCTTTGCTTTGCTTTGTTTTGCTTCTGTCTGTATTCCTTTAGTAAAGCAGGATATATTTCCGATGCATGTGGGGCATCTGTGTTTCATGGGTGAATTGCCCTCTTACACCCTTGCCCCCCTTTTCTTCCTGCCTTCTAGTCTACTGCCAAGCTGCAATCTGTTTCTGTTATTGCTTTACCACCATTTCAACCTTCTGTGGTTAGGGCTTCCCTGACGCAGCTCTGCTCCCATGAGGGCCATAGCTCCTGCTGCCCCAAATGTACATTTTCCCCCTCCAGTGGGAGCCGCAGGGACCAACAAGGGCCACCTTGTTCTAGTTCCTTGGCAAGCCCCAGTGTGAAGGTACCACTTCCCCCCTGTGCTGTTCTGGGAACTAGCCCTACAACTTCTTAGATGTTCACCAGCTCCTGTGAACAACTCTAATGCTGCTCCTCTAGCTGGAGGTAGAGAACCAGTATTCAGAAGGGACCTAAGTTCTCTGGGGGAGAGTAGGCACCTCTACAAGGGTATCCACTCTGCCCTGTATGATACTGTCTCATCTGTGGAACTCTGGCAGGACCTGATCATATGGGTGGCCATTGCCTTGGATAAGCCTTCTAGCACCTCCCTCTGCAAAATGGAGCTTGAGGTTGGCACATCTGGCTACATCCTATCTTGCTGGCTCTCTCTCTATCATGACTGACCCACCTCCACCCCACCAACTCCATACTTTCGTGTATGTCAATTTGGGCAAGTTACTGAATCTCTCTAATCTCAGGGTCTTCACCTGAAACACAGAAATATGGTTAGTATAGTCAGCCTGACACCTGGGATTCAGATCTCTAGGCACATCTCTGAAAAGCTCTGTGGATGACTTGTGGGCCTGCCCGTGAGGGCTTTTCTTAGTTGGGGGGTAAGAAGATCCATGCTAAATGTGGGCAGTACCCTTTCATGAGTTGGACTTGGAACTGAATGGAAAGGAGAGAGCAAGCTGAACTAGGGCATGTGTGTTAATTCATTGCTCTTGTCTGTGACTGTAATGTTACCATCTGCTTTGAGTTTACTATGCCTTGACTACACATCATGATGAGCCATCATCTGAAATGAGTCAAATAATCCTTTCTCCCTTAAGTTGCTTTGCTTAGGGTATCTTGGCACAGCAACAGAAAAGAAACCGAGGCTGACCATAATGGTGCCTCCCTGTAGGATTACTGTGAGTTACTGGACAAGCACCACTCAGGAAAGCCTCATACAAGTCGAGCCCTTTCAAGTGTCTGGTATTCTTGTTAATCAATGTACATTGCTGAACAGTCTCCTCTCTTAGGTACTTGGAAGATCATCCCCTAGGAGGGCATGCAGTCTAGAATAGGGGGTAAAAAAATAAAGTGAGGATTACAATTGGTACTCCAAGGCAGAAGTAAAGAGGGTTAAGGACTAAGGCAGGCCTCAGCACAGTTACGGAAGGGCATGTGTGGTGGTTTGAACGAGAATGCCCCTCATAGGCTCATATGTTTAAACACTTGGTCCCCGATTGGTGGGACTATTTGCGAAAGATTAGGAGGCGTGGCCTTATTGGAACAGGTATGTCACTGGGAGGAGGCCTTGAGGCTTCAAAAGACTTGTCCCTTGTCTCTTGTGAATGGAGAGGTGAGGGCTGAGCTGTTTTTACTGCCAAGTACTTGTTTCACAACCATGGACTCTAACCCTCTGCGACTATGAGCTATAGCCCAATTAAGTGCTTCCCTTATAAGTTGCTTTGGGCATTGTATTTTATCACAGCAATAGGAAACTAACCAGTAAAATATTAGTATGTTTTCCATTTCAATAGCACAATGTCCGAGGTTGGGTAACTTATAAAGAAAAGAAGTCTATTTAGTCTATCTTTTTGGAGGTCCAAAAGCATGACATGAGTTATGCTTGGCTCTGATGAAGTTCCCCTGACTCTGCATGGTTTGGCAGGTGGTGCCGTGATGTAGCATAGGTGTGGGAGAGAGCACATGACCAGACACAATGCCCAAGAGTCACAGGGCAGATTTGCCATGTTTAAGCAACTCCTGCAAGAATAACTACCTTGCTCCACAGTGCTAACACGCATCCCTTTTAAGAGCAGCTAGTGGTCTAGTTATGTTACATTGGACCTTTCTTCTGGAAGGTTGCAACACATCACAGCTTCGCTCATGGACACACTGGAACCATGTACCCACAAAACACACAGAGGACAATCCTGGCAGCATGCTGGGGTTCAAGCTGCCTACAGAACCCTGCCCTAACACTCTAGAGCCTCAGAGGATCGGAAGACTAGCACTACAGGGCTGAAAAGAACTCCATAATATAAATAATCAGGGTCTGTCCTACAGGTAAGTTTACAGAACACTTTGTCCTTTTATTGTAACATTATAAAGGGTGAGTGTATAGAGGCCAGGAATAAATGTTCAGAGTGCTTCTGTGACCATGTCTGGCTCCAGAGCTAGGTTTCCCCATACTTGATATATCAGTGCAGCAAAAGCCATGAAGCCTGTGAAGTTAGAAGTGGCTTCCTGCTCTTGGGACTCTGTGGGAGAACACTACAAGTACCTTCTGGAAGCAAAGGGACATCCTGGGGCCCAGTCTGAAGACTCTTACTTGTGAGTCCTCTTCCCCAGGCCACAGAAATGGCCCAAAAGGTGCCCAGCAGACAATCTATGCAGGATGCATTTTGCCCTCAGAGCCCTGGGAAGCCCTTGGTTCTGGTACTCATGGTTTCAAATCTTAAAATACTCTTAAAAAGTACTGAAAACATACCAGAATGCCAGCTATCACCAACTGACAGTGGGGAGCATTAAGCACTAGCAAGTTTAGGTCTTTCCAGTATCATGTGGCTGAGTTTCTAATTCATAAGGCAATTCAGAATGATAAGATTTTAAAAGAATACATGAAATTGCTATGAATATTGCCATCACCTAAAGAAATTTTAAGATGAATTTATGATTGGTGGTGAATGGTGTTGATGGCCTCTCAGCCTGTGTGTCTCCACTCAACCTGCTGTCCTAGAAGTGATGTCTTTCAACAAGCATGGGCTGTCGAGGCTGCCTGTCTTCTGTCCTGCTTCTGTATGTTTGACATTCAGATACACTAACATTTGTCAAAGGAAACAGCAGCAAGACTCTGAACAGCCAGGCTTGCCTTACTTTATGCCATTCACGGCCTCCAAAAGAAGTTGCACTGAAGTGGAATTTGGGGTAAATTGTTTCATATTTTATGATCTTTTAGAAAATAAAAATCAATACTAACCTCTTCTTATACATAAATTGAGATTCCACATGCCACATTTGCTTAGATTGAAATATACCTATAAGAACTATTTTATAAATTAGGTAAACACAGAAAGCACACTCATTTATTTATGAGTTTATTCAACAATATTTATTGAATATCCTTTGCATGCAAATCACTGTCACTCTGAGGATGCAGGCTTTCAATAGCAAGCAGGCCAATGTCCCTGCCTGCCAGGAAATGAAATTGCAGCAGGCCAGGCAAGCAGATTAAATAATTGCATAACATAACCTCAGCTAGCAGAAAACTCTGTAAGGAAAAGCACGGGGTGAGCGATAGGGCATGGTGAAGGGGCCTGTTACAGATACTTGCTACAAAGCAAATTCCCACAAACCACAACTGACCACAAAAGGACCTGTATTACTCCATTCTTCCCATGGTTCAGAAATCTGGGCATGCGTTAGCTGTGTCCTCTGGCTAGATGTTATAAGATATTGTCAAAAGATCCACAAAAGATGGCTTCTCCCTCAAGGCTAAGTATCCTCTTCCAAGCTCCTGAGTAGAGATTTCTTTGTAGCTATGACACTCAAGGAGACTGTGTCACCAAGGATATAAGAAGACAGTCCTTTTGTTCTTCTTTCTCACATGAGGTCTTATCCTGATTAGGTCAGACCCACCAAGATAGTGTTCCTTTTTATTAGCCAAAAATCAAGTCTTGTGCCTACAAGAGGAAGATGTCACTACTGAATGGGAGAGACAGATTCTAGGCAGGCTTTGGAGGTGGTGTAGACTTAGACATCCTGCAAATGCAAAGGCTTCAGAACATAGACTCTGGATCTAAACTTCCCTAATTCAAACCCATACTCTACCATCTACTAACCATGTGGACTCAATAACAGTATTTAGATTCTCTGAAGTGGGCTGCAACGATACCTATCTAATGCAGTTTGGTGAACATTGAACTGGATTTCAGACATGGTCTGTTCACTTCAGCACCAGAGCACACAGCAGCTGGCATGTGAATGGTACTTGTAAGTAGGTACATGGTTACTGTTTCTTTATCTATTGATGTAAGAATGGATTGGGCGATGAGCAAAAATCAAGAAATCAAAGATGGTATGACTGGGAAAGAGTGGTCTGCAGAAGTCTGAAGGGTGCTAGGCTGTCAGTTCTTCTTATAATCAAGTATTAAACTCAGATGAGACATTGCATGCGTGATACGAAAAAAAATGGGGTAACCTTATAGTTAGGCTGAGATCTGAGTCCCAGAGTTGCCACTAACTAGCTCTGAATCCTTGAAAAACGTAACCAGAACTCTATGAACACTTTTACTCATATGAAAAAAAAAAAATCCACCTTCCAGAATAGTGTGAGGATGTCCACCAGAGTTCCCAGCACACACAGGGTACCAGGAACCGGAACACCGAGGACTGACAGCTGGTGTTCTCCCAAATTCCATTGTTGAAATCAAAACCTAAAAATTGGTAGTATTGAGAGAGATGGAGCCTTTGGGATGTGTGTGAATTGCAGGGGAGTGTGTGACTGAATTATCGCCCTGTATGTGACTAAATCATGAGAGTGGAGTCCTTATGAATGCATTGGTGCTCGTGTAAAAGGAGCCCCAGAGAGCTTTCTCTACTATCCAGCAGGTAAAACACAGGATCTCCCACTGCAATCCTGAGGTGGCACTGGCCAGAACACAGTCATCCATCCCTATGAGCTCTGACTGCCAGACTCCAGAATGGAGAGAAATACATTCATATTAGAAGTAAGCCCCAAGCCATTTCATTTGGTCATCACAGACTGAAGAGACGTAGACAGCTAGGATGCCATGTCTCTTGAGGGTAGGGAGCGTTCCACAGCTCTTCTCACTGGTATAAAATTATTTGCTTTGTACCCACTGAGCCAGGGGATCATTTTCAGTTCTCTTGACACCCACTTAACACAGCCTGAAGGCAGGTCAGGAAAGGTCTTGTGAAAGTGGCTAAGCAGATACACTGGTTTCCCTGTCCACTCAGCAGGCATTCTAGTTATAGCCTGATGGAAGCAGAAGTGACTGTTCTCACCCAGGTGACATGACAGTGTCTCAGGACTGTATAACCCAGGATCTACCAGCAGCACAGGGTCCTTCTCATCCCCTAGAAAGCAAGAAAGGGACAACTATACCCCGATAATGAGCTAATCTGTTTTGATTATCTCCAACTTATTGAGGGAAAAAAATGCTAACTTCTATCTGCAGGCTCAAGTATTTCACAGAATGTAGGAACCAGAAAAGACCTCTGGTTGTTTCCTGATCTCTCATCACTCCTCCCAGACCAGAGCTCCCAGACCTCTTTGACCTTTCCTGAACCTCTCAGACTATCTCTGTGCTCCTGTGTCCTCATGGCTCCCAGGGGTGTCATTGGTAGAACTCACACTTTATTGCTACCCCTTCAAGTTTGGTGTTCCCCTCATAAATGGTAAAGTTTGTGAAGAGGAAGAAAGTTATCTTAGGCTGGGTGATTATGAACAATATCAAATTTCTGCTCAGAGTTCTAGATGGTGGAAATGCAAGCTCAAGTTGCTGTAGATGTTGGTATTTTGTGAGGTTTGATCTTCAGATATGATACTTCAATGGGTTCTCTTCTGGTTGGAATAGTTCCCTTCGGCTCCTTTCATAGGACACTAACTAACTCCACTCATGGGAATTGAACCTTGTGATACAATTGTACCCTTCAAAATTTCATCTCTTAAGGCCATCATTACCTTCAAGGTTATCTTTTAACTTTGAATTTGGGCAGAGACAAACATTCAGGAAACCACACTTACTTGGACAGGTTGTTTAATCAAGGCTGAACCGACTGCTCTATACTACTGTCTGCTAGGTCCTGGATAAGGCACTAGACTATGAAGGATGTAAAGTGGGATTCTTGTCCATTGTGGGTATGACAGTTAAGTGTCAATTGTCAACTTGATGTAGCCTAAAAATTATCTGAGAGATGGGACTATTGACATGTCTGTGGGGGATTATCTTGGTTTTATTAATTCATAGAGGAAGGCTCATCTTAATTGTGGGCAGAACCATTGCAGAGGCTGGGGATTTTGGAGTGGATAAGAACAGAAAAAGTGAGCTGAGGACCAACATGTATGTATTTTCTCTTCTGACGGTAGACATAATGTGACCAGCTGCTTCAGAGTCCTGCTGTACTGGCTGGTTTTGTGTGTCAACTTGACACAGGCTGGAGTTATCACAGAGAAAGGAGCTTCAGTTGGGGAAGTGTCTCCATGAGATCCAGCTGTAAGGCATTTTCCCAATTAGTGATCAAGTGGGGAAAGGCCCCTTGTGGGTGAGACCATCCCTGGGCTGGTAGTCTTGAGTTCTATAAGAAAGCAAGCTGAGCAAGCCAGGGGAAGCAAGCCAGTTAGTAACATTCCTCCATGGCCTCTTCATCAGCTCCTGCTTCCTGACCTGCTTGAGTTCCAGTTCTGCTTTCCTTTGGTGATGGGCATCAATGTGAAAGTGTAAGCTGAATAAACCCTTTCCTCCCCAACTTACTTCTTGGTCATGATATTGTGTGTGTGCGTGTGCGTGTGCATGTGAGTGTGTGTGAGTGTGTGTGTATGTGTGTGTGTGTGTGTGCGCGCGCGCGCAGGAATAGAAACCCTGACTAAGACAGACACCATGACTGAGGCAACTCTTAAAAAACAAAGCATTTAATATGGGGCTTCCTTACAGTTTCAAAGGCTTAATCCATTATTATGGCAAAGAGCATGGTGGTAGGCAGGCATGGTGTTGAAAAAGTAGCTGAGAGTTCTATATCCTGATTTACAAAACACATACACACACACACACACACACACACACACAAGAGAGAGAGAGAGAGAGAGAGAGAGAGAGAGAGAGAGAGAGAGAGAGAGAGAGAGAGAAGCCTGAGCCTAGTAAGGGTTTTTTTTTTTAAAACTCAAAGCCCACCCTCAGTGACACACTTCCTCCACTGAGGCCACACCCACTGCACACCTCCTCATCCTTCTCAAACAGTGCCACTCCCTGGTGACTAAGCAGTCAAATATGTGAACCTAGAGGGCCTTTCTTATTCAAATCTCCATACCTGCCATAAATGACACTTTGAACTATGAGACAAAATAAACTCTCTTTTAAGTTGCTTTTGTAGAGGTGTTTTATTGTGGCACTAGGAAACAAAATGAAGTCAGAAATTCGTACCAAGCAGTGATGCCACTGCTGTGACAAATTTGACCATATAGTTCTCAGATCTTTGGAACTTTTTTGTAGATGGAATGTGGAGAAGTTTGGTACTCTGGAAGGAGAGGTTAGTAGAGAGAGAAGAGCAATGCCAAGAGAAATATAGACTGTGGAGCCTTGGCTCATAGATTTTCCATTCTTCTGGCAGAAATACAGGTAAGAGGCTATTAGTGTGGCATCATAGCCATTAACGTGGCCTCATTTTTGGTATGTCCTGAGAACTTGAGTAAAGTTGAATTTAAAGATATTGGATTAATTTGCTTGGCAGAGGAAAGGTATGTGAGGGGGTTAAAGTTTGGGATCCGCAAAGTGCATGTAACAAAGTAGTTGGAACTCTTACCAAGTCTGGTTCCATTGAAGAGAAGCTGACAGTGTCATCCTGTGGTACTGATTTTAAAACTATGAAAGATGGAAGGTTGAGGGGATAGAGGAGAGTAACCGAGGCCAGGCAGGGCAGGCAGAGGAAAGAGTCCATGAAGACAGGGCGTGAGAGAACTTTGTATAAAGTCTAAGCTGCCATAGAAACCCCAGAATATTGAAGATAACAGGACAATAGGACATCCACCAAGAAAGGCTCTAGGCATGGACTAGAGCTGGCCTAAGAGAAAATCTATGTGTGCTGCAAAAAGCAAAGCTAGAGGACTCCCTAGGTCTACCCAAGCCTACCCTTTTACATTACCATGATCCCCACATGCCAGACATGGAACTGCAACATCTGGGGTTGTCTTGTGAGGTTTAGATTTTGTCTTGATTTGGCCTTTCTTGTGATGCCCTAATTCTTTCTTTTGTGGAGCAGGAAGGTTTACTTTGTGCCATTATATGTTTGAAGTATGTAACTTGATTTTAATTTAGTTCATGGCTATGATACTTGGAGTTTTTAAAGTGTTGGAACTACTAGTGACTATGGGACATTTAAAAGTTGGACTATATTCTACATTATAAGATAAACAGGGGAATATGGGAACAAGGAGTGGAAGGGTATGGTTTAAAAGTGGTGTGTTAGGGATCAAATTGACAAGGGATGAGGTTGTGTTAGCTAGTATTGATTAATGGAATCCTGAACTACCTGAGGGCCTCTGGACATAACTGCGGGGGTTATCTTTAGTAGGTTTGTGAATATGGGAAGGTTCATCTTAATTGTGGGCAGGGGTATTTTCTGGTTAGAGGATCCTGGAAGAAGCAAGTTGAGCATCGAAATGCATGCATTCATTTCTTCTGCTCATGATGGATGTAACGTAACAGCTACTTCGAGTTTCTGTTGTATTTACTTCCCCGCTATGATGGACTATACTTTGAATCATGAGCTAATGTAAAATAAAATAAAATTTTCTTTTGTCAGAATATTTTGTCTCAGCAACACGAAAAGGAACTAAGACGAGAAATTTACCTATAGCACAATTGTCACCAACTCCATCAGTGCTCAAGGGGTGGCATATTGTAGAAGGGAATGTGTCACCAAATATGGTCATCTTAAAGGTGTTTATATGTTACCATTACAGTCATTAAGATGTTTGAGACACTTTGAGGAAATGTAAGGATTGTGGCATCAGATGACTGGAGCCACTGACATATCATTGTTTTTCAATGAGAGTCCTACTAAGCTCAGAGAAACAAGTATCTCCCAGTCACTTCAGGATCCTACCCTGAGGAGGTATGTGGGCACATGGCTAAATGTGCTCCAGTCACTATTTGGAAATTCTTAATATTTTTCCCCTTGATCTTGAGGTTTGAAAATGAAACCTGACAGGACAATAGTGAGCCCAGGAGACAGCTCTCTGCTGCCATTGACATAAGGCATTTGGGGCGCTCTAGGGCAGAGAAGTTCAGTGGATTCTGAATGTCTGAGAGTTCAGCAAGACCCAAGTGAATGTGAGGTGTGTTACATCTCCAACTAAGATTAATGGGGGATGCTGACAGCCCTGAGAGGTGATGTCACTTTCATTTGAACCAGAGCTTGTTTCAAACACAGAAAGAGCCAATGACATTCTTAGAAACACAAACAGTCAGTGAACCCTATCGTACCCTTTCGTACCCTTGTCGCCTCAGTTTATTAAGCAACCACTTCCAGTAAAAATGGTAACTGAAGTAAGGGAGGGATAGGAAAACCCTACTCCTTCTTCCTCTCAACCCTTCTTTTCCGGGCTGTTAGCGCTGAGCAGCATGTCAGGAGAATGGGCACAGATCAATTGATGTAGTTCTTCACCGTGTTTCCACTACGCTGGTAACAAGACCCATGCACAAGCTTTGAAATATGAATTGTGCGATTTTGACAATTACAAGTGAGTTAAATGTTCTTAATGTTCTAACACAAAACAGAAACAGTAAATGGTGTGTTCCAAAGTTAAGGTTTTAATGTTTCATTTTGACTTTGGTTTGTTTGTTTTTGTTTGCATATAAAATGACACTAAATAGCAAATACCATACTTTCTGGGCTGCATGTAGTAGCTTATACTGTAACTCAGCACTTGAGAAGCAGAGAAAGAAGGATTGGCAAGAGGCTGAAGCCAGCCAGGTTACAAAGTAAGGTCATGCAGCCAACAGAAACAGACAACCAACAAGTCATGAGAATCATGAAAAAGGACCACGATGTAGAAAAAGCAGCTTTGCATGTCTATGATCAATAGTGTGCTTCCCTGTTTCTGATGAAGGACTCCCCCCTTTTGCATTTGTACTGTGCTCTACACATGCAGATAACCCAGTGCTGATGCTATTAGGTGCTAGAACATGCCGTACCCTTAAGGAAAGTTCAGTTCTTATAGACACTGCACGGACAGTGATGGGAGAGCCTTGTGGAGTACCATTATGCCACAACCTTTTCTGGTTGCAACTTTAATCTTCTACCTCAAGCCCCAGTCCCTCCCTTTTAGAAATCTCCATCATCTTTGGGCAAAAACAAAATAAACCCTCCTTCTCCATTCCAAGGTGGAATGGCAGGGATTAAGAAATGTCAGAGTCACTTGGTATAGAGGGGCAAAGGACACACATGGGTCACTTACTGCTTGTTTTTAAGCCCAAAAGCATGGATTGTCTGCAATAATAACTACATATCTAAATTCATGTAAGGGCTTGCAAATAATTGTGCTCTTCGAAGTATGTGCCTAACTTGTATGTGCCAAGGGGGCCCAGCTTGAGGGAAGAGAACCCAGGCAGAACTGAATGGTGTGTGGAGGTGCAGAGACCAAATGCTCTCTACTTGAAGCCCTCCTGGAGAGTACATCCTTTTGACAGAGTGATTTTGGGGGAAAGTGGTTTGAGTATGAGACTTTCCTGTTCGAAATCTTTGGGGAAAATGAAACCAGGGGCTGAGTACAATACCAAACTCAAACTCGCCTGTTAAAGAACTCAAGTGAATCTATGACACTCCCAATCAGACTCACCAGTTGAAAAGTTCATGAGAACTTTGGGGTTCTGTTGCAAAACATGCAGTTAGGCCAGGTTTTGGGTTCTGTAACAAAAGTCTTCCCAGTCTGGTGACCGCAAAGCCAGCCTGACATTTGTAAGTGTGCATTTCCATGGAAAAGAAGAAAAAAAGAAAAATGAAGGCTCTGCTTAATTGCATTAGGAGGATTGTACCACATTCCGCCAGAGAGCACTGACAGGCTTTGACAAGCATGAGGAAAACCTGCTCCTCTCAATGCTGGGCCCCTTTCTTTGGGGTCATGGCGATTACCATGGAGATAGCATGCAAAGAGAAAGCTGACTCCCCTACTGAAAACTAAGCTGGCTGCTTTTTCTTCACAGTAATCACGTTACCACCCAGCGCGCTACCACCAAGACATCACACTTCCTGTCAGGCACAAGACTGGAATTCTGTTCTGCACAGTGTCCTTATAGCACAGGATCCAAGGGTGTTAGGGGCACTCAGCACAAGGAGAGGCTTGAGTCCTCCGGATAGCACAAATAAGTAGAAATCATGTGTATTGATGATTCGGTGCTGTTTGTTAAAAAGCAGAACAACAGCGGGAAAAATGTGGAATGAAATCCTTCAAAGGCAGTCTTTCAAAGTACATAGGAAGGACTCTGGGGGAAAAGTTTTAGGAAGGAAGTTGAAAATTATGGACCGTTTCAAACAGGAAAATTGTATAAATGGACATTTCCTAAAAGGGGAGTGTTTAACTGTGCTTCATGAAAGCTAAGAACCATATTTTGCAAATACTACACTTCTAACTTCTTAGTTTCATCTTAAATCACCTTCCCCTGCTGTCTTCCACCTCCAAGGCTGAGGCACAAGGCTCATGGCCCCAGGGATACTGCCTAGAACAAAGAGGCCATTGATCAGCTTGGATCTCAAAGCTGACTTCCCTGACCTCCTAAGCAAGAAAATAGTCTTCAAAGCTAAGCATTGTTGAGAAAGAAAGGGATTTTCTAAATTCCTTTAGCTCCCATTAGTGTATTGAGAGCCATACCTGGTGGAATAGATCCTAGAAATTTACTATATGCCATCGTGAGAGGGTAGAGAGAGGGTGCTCATAGCCTGAGGGATTGGATCACAAATTCAGAAGGGCTAAGTAGAGATGAGGCATGCTGTATATGTCCTTGTGTCCTCCATTCTTCCCTTCAGCTATGGGTCCTGACAATGAGAGGTCATGTTAGATATATCCGAGCAAGGCGACAGCATCAGGAGACTAACATCATACTGTCTCTGAGGATTCCAGAGGAAGACTACAAGGCTTAAAGAAGTCATCTGCATGGTCACCGCCAGCAGAGTGAGCAGCAACGGGGCAGCTATGAAAACAGAGGGTAGCATGGTTATCTATCAATGCAGAGCCTCTGGACTCTAGGGAGAGTGAAATGGGGTCCTCGTGCTATGAATGTTCTAGACATTCTGATGTAGTAGATGAATACCATGATCAGGATAGAGGTGTTCTCAGATGCCATGAGACCAGGAAACACAGGCAAGAGTTGAATGCCAGCAGATGACCTCAGAAGCCCTACAGAGATTGCCCACATAGACCACTCAACGGTGAAGATCAGTAAAGATCCAAAGGACCCCAGGTGGGTCGTCCCCACCAACTGATTCCGAGACATTCTTAATCATTCCACTCCTGCTTGGGAAGGAGAATGGGCCTTTACCCAAAACAGGACAGAGATTTCCAAAAGGGAAGACCTCTGAAAAGGAATGAAACTTTTAATTAAAAAACATTTTTAATGAAAAAGTTTAAATTAGGAGAGACATGTATAGGGCTAATTGACAAGTGGGGTGGTATTAAGGAAGCTGAGATCAGTGTCTAGAAATACAAGGGATTTGTGCATGTGGATAGAGTGTGAGCCTGTGACCCACTACATCTTTATCCTCACGGCTCCTTACCATTCTACTGAGTGCACACATGTCAACTCCCTTTAAGTCAAAGCAAATTTGGTGTTTGGAAGTGTCCTCCGGGAAGCCTAGGGGCACAAGAAACTTGCTTTAATGTCCCAAAAAAGGCAAGAGCAATTTGAAGTTTCAAGATATCCTCTTGAGAAGTCCTCAAGGCTTGTATCCCTTGAATTAAAATCAAAGACTCTGGAAAGACTAGCTGAGCCCCTCATACTCTGTGCAAAAGTGGATGTGGACAGGCGCGTTCTTTTGGGAGGAGAGTGTTACCGGTTGTCAGGAGGAAGTAGGGGATGTGGAAGGAAAAATCAGGAGAGCCCATTGCCCTGGTGAAGTCTGGTACCTCTGTTATGGTACACCAGGCAGACAGAGTTTCGCCCAAGAAGAAAGATGAAAGTAGCTCTCTAGAGCTGGCGAGCAGAGATTCAACCCACATCTTCACCTGACCCTTGAGGCCTGCCGGTCTTTGTTTATGAGACTATCCATACCTGGGACTGTAAGAGCACACGGATGCATGTTGGGTCAGCTCTAAAATGTTATTGAACACCATTTAATGTCATAAACTGCATTGATTAAGCTATCCACACTCCGAAGCAGCCCATTCAGCCTCTGCCAGCTCTGTTGTTCTGCAGCAAAGATTTTGAAAAAATCATGCCCAGCACGAGAAGAAGCCTGGCTTGTTAAGAAAACACACAGAGCCTCGGGAACTTTCTGCTCTGCAGACCTGAGCAGGGAAGAAGATTAAAGCCTAACTGGCCCAGTCCCTGTCTGTAGGTCAGGCATTCTGCAGCATAGCACATTTAGAAGGGTAGTTCTCCACTCTTTACCACATGCAACCAAATTTCATGTACAGTTGATTTTTGATAAAACCAGGACTCAATCTGTTGAGGTGAGCCAGCCATGCATGATGCAGAGAGGAGTCCAGCTACTTAAAAGACAGAAGAGGTGGGCCCAGGGCTCTGGGCAGTAGGGTTGGATGGGATTTAGGGGAACTTTGACAAATGTATAACAATGAGATGTGATGGAATTGGCCACTACTCTACTCAAAGGCAACCCCCAAATTCATAGACTCAGGAAGCACAGGCTGCAAAATGGGACAAGCTTATTAAATAAAGTACATGGTGGGGTGGGCTCATGCAATCCACACGCATTACTGTCCGAGTCGGACAGATCTCAACTCCTCAACTCTCATCACTATGCTAGACGTGGAGTTGACGTCATCTGATCCCACCCCTTCATGCTCCCACTTACAGTGATTGCACTAAAATGCGAGGTAATGCCTGGCTTCTGTGTCCTCCCACTTAAGATAATAGCACAGATTCTATTTCAGAAAATCATATGCTCCTTTGCTGGATAAGACTCAAAATCTACCAAGTCCTCTTCCCCACATTTGATAAAGGACTCCAACCAAAACATTTTTGTTGGGTGGCCCTTCAACACTTGCTGATCAGATACCCCCACCCTTTTCAGCGGCTTCAGCCATGGCTATAAATGACTAAATTACCCTCAGACCATTCTCACCCTTCACTTGTCGCTCACTATCACACCTCTAACACTAGAGACTAGTTAATTTTTTTAAGTCATTATCTGTGTATGTACAGCACCGTTAGGTGCAAAATCACCTTCCAGTGTAGTGCCTCCTAAGTCAGAGGATTAATTAGGCAACAATTATGGGTTCCTACACAGAAGCACACACACTCACATATAGTGTTGCTCAGTTTCCCAATCGTCATCAAGAATGGCTTATTAACTCAGCCATTGGCTGTTCTTTTCTTTAGAAATTAGTAACAGATTCAGAAGAGATTCATTTTCAAAGTTCACCAATTTTTCTTGAGGTTAAAAAAAAAAAAAAAAGAAAAGAGAAACCTTTGAGTGCAATTTATCATTTTGCCACACTGAGTAAACCATGACTAGACACACCCATCAGTTGCTTAAATAAGCGAATACGGAAGTGTCAGCATCTACACCACTCACTCCCAGTGTGAATGTCCTATAGGCCAGCCAGCCAGGCAGTCTAACCTTAGTCTGCATGCAAATCATAGCTGGGCATGGTGGCACACGCCTTTAATCCCAGCACTCGGGAGGCAGAGGCAGGCGGATTTCTGAGTTCGAGGCCAGCCTGGTCTACAAAGTGAGTTCCAGGACAGCCAGGGCTATACAGAGAAACCCTGTCTCAAAAAACAAAAAAAACAACAAAACAAAACAACTTTCTCCATTCATGAACTAAAGAACAAACCATGGGTCTCAGCAGCGTTTTCAAAGATTAGACTATTTATTTTCTAATGTATTTTCTTATTGCAGTCACACTGACGGTAAGACTCAACATCATGCCTTCAGTAGCCATTGATTTAATTGATGTCCTCAACAACCTCAGAAATGACAGGTGGGACGTCTGCTAGGATTTGGGAAATCCTTCCTTTTTATTTTCTTGAGTATCAAAGAAATAACGTGCAAGGATATTTTTCTCTCCCCGCTGACAGCTACTAGGGAGAGGACCAGTCCTACTGAAAGCTACCAGGAGGATTCATTTGCTCTGTTTGAGATCTGAACTTAACCCGCTCCCTCCAGCTGCTCTCCACGATCCCAGCTTCCAGGGGGACACACACTCTCGCTTCTTCTCCTGGGCATGTTTACTTCCTTAGCTTTGAAGCTCAGCCCTGGTGCTGACTTCATTTCAGGCAACTGAAGCACAGAGGCAGGCTCTAATCTGAAGTTATCTGATTTGGGTTTCTTTAAGCTCCGAGGCTGGTACATTCTCCAAACCAGTTTTATCAGGGGAGATGCAGCCTATGAATTATGGACGTCAATAGTATTGGGGAAGATTGACCTTCACACAGACAGATAAATAAGTGATAGGTGTGAGACAAATAAGAACATGTAGATAAATAAGTGATAATCCAAAGAAAACTTTTCTTCTCCCCAAATCAGCAGCCAGCAAAGTTGGAAGTTCTCTATTTCTTTTGTAAGAAAGCACTCTGGAAGTCTCCAAAAGGCTCGTCGCCCTTTACCATTGGCAGTACCCAGGAAAACTGAGACGGCTCTGCCACAGTGCCCTAGCTGCTTTGGGGGAAATAGAGAGTTTGGGGACAGTGATAATCCAGCCTTTTCTGATCCTGGAAAACCACCTTAGCCTGAACCTGCTCATAGAGGGCCATGGAGAAGGTGGGCGACTCTTCCCCAGAACATTTGCATAAATCCTGAGAGAATGGAGCGCTAGACAGAAGCTCCCAGGGTCATCCTTTTTGCCAATTCACTGGCAGTCCCTTCTTCAGCTTTGTTCAGCTAATTAATCCCTCCAGACACGTACATTCACCACATGCAAATTATCACAGAAGGGACCTTTTCCCCCTCCTGCTCTTTTTAAAACATACACTTGAATTATACTCTTCTGACATCAGCTTCCAGCCCCACTGAGGGGTTTCCAACTGCCTAATAACAAACAGATTAGAGGCCAGAGGACCATGTGTACTGGCTAATTTTGTGTCAACTTGACACAGCTGGGGTTATCACAGAGAAAGGAGCTTCAGTTGAGGAAATGCCTCCATGAGATCCAACTGTAAGGCATTTTCTCAATTAGTGATCAAGGGAGAAAGGCCCCTTGTGGGTGGGACCATCTCTGGACTGGTAGTCTTGGGTTCTATAAGAGAGCAGGCTGAGCAAGCCAGGTGAGGCAAGCCAGTAAAGAACATCCCTCCATGGCCTCTGCATCAGCTCCTGCTTCCTGACCTGCTTGAGTTCCAGTCCTGGCTTCCTTGGTGATGAACAGCAGTATGGAAGTGTAAGCCGAATAAACCCTTTCCTCCCCAACTTGTTTCTTGGTCATGATGTTTGTGCAGGAATAGAAACCCTGACTAAGACAAATTGGTACCAGCAGAGTGGGGTATTCCTGTGACAAGCTGACCATGTTTTGGGGAGGACTGTGGAAGGACTTTGGAACTTTGGGCTTGAAGATCCACCCGTTGTTAAAAGCTCTGTCAGATGTTGTGTAGGAGCTTGGAAGATAATGTTGAGAACACTGCAGAAGATGGAGGTCTGGTTTGTGAAATTTCAGAGGGAAAATTAAAGACTTTTCAAGGCCATTGCTGTTTTGATTGTGAAGATTCTGTAGTTCTGGTTAGCTGGGGCTGAAGAATCAGCTGTGATTAACAAGATACCAGAACTACTAAAGCAAAAACTTTGCATTACTGGGACTATTGATGCTGGTTAGCTGGAGCTAAGAAATTAGCAGTGATTAAGAAGAGACCAGCATCATTGAGGTGACATCTTCTGGGAAGTGTTTTCTGAGAGCACAGTGGCTGTGTTCCAGATATAGCCAAAGTTGTACCTTGTGCTGTGGCTGGACTTGGTAATGTATAAGGGTCACCCAGGTGGTACTGGTTTTGAAGGCATGAAGGAGTTGAGCAGAGCAGCTGAGGCTTGGCACTGTGAGAGGCCATGGAAGGCCATTGGTGAAAGTCCAGCCTCAGTTGCAATTGATGGCCCAGGACTGAAGGGGTCATGCAGTGTTTTGGAGATGCCAGTACCATGAGATGACCACCAAGAGCAGCAGCAGCAGTGGAGTAGAGGCATCTGGAGCCTAGAGGATGACGCGTGTGCTACAAAGGGCATGGCTGGAGAAGTGACCCAAGCCCTTGGAGGAGCCCAGAAGATCGTAAGTTGGATCCCAGACATTGGACGGTTGGAGATTGACTTTTGCTTTTGATTGTGGCTGTACCCTGATATTTTCCCTCTCGAAGGAAGAAACTGTTTTAGTGGAGCCCACAGTTAAGAGACTTTTAAGTGTAAAAGGACTTTGGATTTTAAAAGAGATGGATATTTTAAAGAGATTGAAATTTTAAGAATATGTAAAGACTGTGGGACTTTTAAAGTTATTTAGATCTTGGGGATGAATAAGATTGTAAGGGTTGAGGCTTACTAGTGATGTGTTTGTGTGTCAAGTTGACAAGGGGTCAATTGTACTGGCTAATTTTGTGTCAACTTGACACAGCTGGGGTTATCACAGAGAAAGGAGCTTCAGTTGAGGAAATGCCTCCATGAGATCCAACTGTAAGGCATTTTCTCAATTAGTGATCAAGGGAGAAAGGCCCCTTGTGGGTGGGACCATCTCTGGACTGGTAGTCTTGGGTTCTATAAGAGAGCAGGCTGAGCAAGCCAGGTGAGGCAAGCCAGTAAAGAACATCCCTCCATGGCCTCTGCATCAGCTCCTGCTTCCTGACCTGCTTGAGTTCCAGTCCTGGCTTCCTTGGTGATGAACAGCAGTATGGAAGTGTAAGCCGAATAAACCCTTTCCTCCCCAACTTGTTTCTTGGTCATGATGTTTGTGCAGGAATAGAAACCCTGACTAAGACACCATGTATTCTGAGAGTCCTCCTCTGAGTCCAGCTGTGAGGCTGTGCAGCGATTACAGTCAAAGGCCAGCCCAGGCTGCAGTGCGAACTCTGATGTTAAAGTGGAAACTCGGTGGGAAGGTCTCGGGGGACCCAAGAACACTAACTTTGTTGCCCATCACAAGTGGATAATATTCTCCATTCTGTCCCTGCTGGTGTCAATTCCAAGTTGGAGAGCGGCCTCTTCTCCTAATTCAAGCTGGGGCCAGAATGGAGCAAGCTTTCTCAGATATTATAAGCCAGTGTGAGCTCAAAAAAGAATTCAGTGCTCAAGGCCAAATAGCTTCAAAGCTAATAACCCTCCAGAGTCAGTGTGAGAGTGCTACAACTGTCAATGTCAACTTACACCATGCACGGTGAGAGCGAAACTTCAATAATGACATCACGAAGGCGAGGGCAGAGGGCATCTGCAGCAGAGAGAAGTGCGTGGGCCCTTCAGATCTTTGAAACCTTCAAGGATTTATCTGGACTAACGTGTCTCCATGTAGTCATTGCAGTTTTAGGCTACTCTGATTAAGGATTTAACACATTCAAAGGGTTTTGGCAGTAGCAAGATGACACGTTTGCAGAAACACTATTGGATTCCATTATCTCTCCTCTCTCTTCATCTACGGATATAACTCTTCCCCAGCAAGGGGGCTGCTCTATCCTCTTATGTCCTCTCCCAGACCTCTAGACAGGTCTCACATAGGAAGCTGAAGCTGGCCCAACTTAAAGCCTGACCAGCTTGCAGGCCCTGTCTCTTTGTTTATGTCTAGCTTTGATTGTCAAACAGGCCTGGTTCCCACTTTGGCACTTTGAGACTCACAGTGCAAACCACAGTGGAATTGAGAAAATTCCTCCAGGATACCGCTGAGTCCTGCATAACTTCTTTAACTAATGTAGGCATGGAAGGAACACAGGCTCCTGTTAGAATGTACTAGGGGATGTGTACGGTCAGGGTCACAGATGAAAGAATAAATTTCACTGAATCCTAGGGGAGGAATGGTGGAAATAAGTAGAACCAGAGTCAGAAGTAGGAGGCCATCGAGGGATTCCTTCTGCCTCCAGCCCCTGTGAGGAGAAGGAGTCTGACTGTGCAAGTGACCATAAGGAACCTAACAGGTTCTCCTCACACAGTGAGCCTGAATACCTGCTGCGCATCACAGAACAATACAAGTGCAAAGGAAGGAAGGCTCGTGTGAGGGCTTGAGAGTGTGGCTCAGTTGGCAGAATGCTTAAGGCACGGGACTAGCCCACATCATCTACAAAATTACTGTTCAGGGTGTGGGAGTGTGGCTCAGTTGGTAGAGTACCTGCTTAAGATGCACAAAGCCTTAGCGGTTCAATGCTCAGGACCACAGAAACCAGACATGATGGCACATGCGTGTAAACCTGACCGTAGGGAGTAGAAGCAGGAGGAGCAAAAGTTCAACCTCATCCCCAGCGTAAATTCAAGTTGAAAGGCAGCCTGAGAAACAGGAGGCTCTGCCTGTAGGAGGAGAAACACAGTGATGGGGGCTCATGCGGAGAAGGGAAGGGCAAGAACCACATGAGCTCTTGAGTAACATGTATGTTTAGCACCAGATTGTGTGGTCTGGCTTCTCCAGGGATGGAGGCCTGGGGGCTTTGTACCATGAACACAGCATCAGATTACCAAAAAAAAGAAAAAAGAAAGAAAAGATATGGGGAGAGGGGTATGGAGGAAAAAAGAACTTCACACACAGTGAGGATGTAATTAGAATCACCATCAGTACAATATCGCGGGTCTTCAAAAGCCAGAAACAGAACTACTGCAGGATCCAGTGCTGGGCTTTTAACCAGAGGGAGTGTCTTCAGCATGCCCAACTCACCTGTGACAACTGCAGCACTGTACCCTAGCTGTGGGGGTTTGAATGAGAAATGTCCCCACAGGCTCATGCCTTTGAACAGTTGATCTCCAATTGGTCGAGCTGTTTGGGAAAGTTCTGGAATCCTTAGGAAATGGAACATTGCTGAAGAAAGGGCATCAACTGGAGGTGAGTTTAAGGGTTCATAGACTCATCTCAATTCCTGTTTCCTCTCTCTCTGCTTCCTGTATGTGGAACATATGACCAGTTATCTCTCTGCTCCTGCCACCACACTTTCCTCGCCTGTTGCCATGCCTTCCTCTGCCACAAATGCTTCTATCTCTCTGAAACCATAATTAAAAAAATAAGCCCTTTTCCCGCTTCTACATTGATGTTGTTCATGGTCTTCTATCACAGTGACAGAAGATTAACCAATACTCTAGCAAAGATATTTATCCACCCCACTGATCACCAACAGGCCAGTGGACAAAGAATGTGTGCATATACACAGCTGACTATTATTCAAACATTTATAAACCCTGAAATCCTGCCATTATCGACAGTGTGGATAGACCTGGAAGATCCTGTGTTAAGTGAAACAAAGTAGAGACGCAAAGTCAAACTTCACATGATCTCATTTATATGTGGAATCTAAAAAAAAAAAAAAAGTTGGTCTCACAAAGGTTCGATACAGAATAGCGGTGATCAGGCTAGGGTGGTAAGAGGCTGATCTATAAGCACAGTTCGATTTTCTGATAGGATGAATTCTGATGCTGTGTAGTATGGAAGCTTGGGTAGAGTTAACAATAACACATTCTGTATCTCAAAATAGTACAGGAAGTGGGGTAATAGAGGACTTGGTCCCTCACTGGTGGTGCTGTTTCGGGAGGTTATGGAATCTTTAGGGTGGCAGAGCTGTTGGAGGAAGTATGTCACTGGAGTGGGCTTTGATGATGCATAGGTTTATTCTGCTTCCCATTCTTTCTGTTTCAGTATGTGCTGGAGATGAGACCTCTCGCCTTCCCGTTCTAGCTACCTGTTGCCTGCTGTCATGGACTCAACCTCTGGGGCCATGTGCCAGTATAAATTCTGTCCTCTATAAGTTGCTTTGGGCCATGGTTCTTTATCACAGGCACAGAAAATTAACTGAGACAGAAGTGTAACTTAAATTATAGGAGAAACTGCCGAGCAATTCTCTAAGGGGACTTTGGCCTGATGAGCATCCTCACACATATGTGGCATCACCTACTGGTCAAGATGGCCAAGTAGGGATCATGGTAGGGGTGGGCAAACCTGTCCTAGCTGGGGCACAATGTCCTATCACTGACATTGTTTTGAATGGTGGATACGTGGTAATAGGAAAAGCATATTTCTTCCAGTGGTTTTCATTGTCGTATTTAAGTTCCCCACAGTCCACGTATCCTCTCACCCAGGCACCTTTGGTAGACCACTGCTAACAAACATCGGCCAGATCAGAATTTTCAAGGTTGGCTACTTCAGTGGAGATGATGTGCTATCTCACCATTGTTTGAATTTGCCTTTTCCAGAACACCAATGAAGTTGAAGTCATTGTGAGGCATCTGTTCAAAAAAATAATTTTTGCCTATTTTTAGCTGGACTATGTATCCAATCACCCTATAGTATAAGAGTTCCTTGTGCATCCTAGATTTAAGTACCTTGTCAGATATGTATACAGCGAATGCCCCTCCCCAGCATGTGTTTGCGTATGCTTGCTATCCTGTGCCGTCCATTCATTCTTATCATGTTGACTTTAATAGGCATTAGACTCCTTCCATCCAGTCAATCCGAGTCTACTGTAGAAATGTGAGCTCCACAGGGCCCTAGCTGACAGACGCACTACTCTTTGTTCCTTTGGCTGACATTACTGTCTCCATATATAAATCCCAGGATTAACCAGGAAGCTGTCCTCTGACCTACAATGCTATAAGGAACAGTAGATTCCCACCCAGCTAGCTTTCCATGTAACCCTTCCCCTGGGTGCCTAGAGTGGGCTTTCCAGAGACCCTCTCTCACCCTAACCCTAACTCCACATCACAGCAAGGGTCAAGATTCTGAGCTTTATTATTCTTGAGCAATTTCCAAAGCTCTTCTGTGTCACAGCTCCCACCTTCGGGTTTCTTTGTCAACTTCCTCATCTCCAGGCATGAAATCTGAAGCCTGTGTTGAAGCAGTTTAAAAGCCACTCTGTCCCTTTCCTGCGGTTCTATCGGGGGTCTTCTAAAGGAGTCTGGGAACTCTGCACCTTCTAGCAAACAGCTGTAGGAGTCAAGGTGCTGGATAGCAGAGGCGCAGTTCAGTAATGGGGTGTTGGCTGGCAAAAGATGGAAAGGTAAGTGGGAGGCAGGAGAGCCCAGGACCTGTAAAAACTGGCCCATGTGCCACCCTAGGATGCTATTAGTATCTAACTCGTGGGCAGATTGTAAGGATTAAAAGAGATGCTACATAAAAGGCACTTGGTATAGTGTCTGGCACCAAATAATTGCTCAATAACTGTTAGCTATTAGATCAGGATCCCTTTTATCTGACACGGTATAGACTGGTGTTGGTCAGTTAATGGAAAAAGTTGGTTAAAGAGAGAAATCAGAGAAAATTATACTATCCACCTTCAACATTTCATTTTAACTTAAAACATATAAGTGTGCATCCACTCACTGTCCTTTGATGTAGATCCAATGCTTTTTCTTTGAGTACGGGGCCATGGATGGGCGTGCCCAACTGTCTTCCTGAGTTAACCACACCCACCCAGTAATGCATCATTTAGTATTTCCAGTTTCCATTTCCTTGAAGTGATGCAGAAATTCAGGCTTTCAGAGTAAGAAAGATGAGGAGATTCACTCTAAAATGTGTTCAACCACACCCCCCAATCTTTAATTCTATTTCACCCACGCTCCACTCCCCAGCAAGGCTTTCTAGCAACCCAGGGCCTTTTCATCTTCTAAGAAATATTTAATGTGGTTCACATAGGAGTGAAGACTCGCCTTCCCGCTTTCACGCCATGATGTTTACAGAACATTTTATTATGTCGCTTCGTTTCAATAAGGCTTGCCCCAAGATAGAGAGGGTGTGAAATAGGCATGGGAACAAAGTCCCTGGACTGATAACAAGAATAATTTACCTGCGGGGAGCTGTAATGTGTACAAGGAAGGAATATGCTAGAGAAGGTTGTGTTGGAAGGAGTGACTCAGAGAGAGGGTGATAGAGGAGGGTGCCAGGCTCATTCACTGTGTTGTGGATTTCAGTAAACATACCTTTGAAAAACATCTGTTACCTAGAAAGTGGATTAAGTAAATGGAGTCTCTACAGCTGGTGTCTGCACAGTATTTGCTGTTGTGTTAGTCCTGACCTTTGGGGTTAGTGCCACAGTTCTGGGGGGGGGGGCAGTGAGATGAGGCTTTAGAGGTTTTAAGGCCTGGGTTCTAGTCCTGTCTCTGCCACTTACATACCTGGTGATGTTGACAGTAACCCTGACTTAAACTTCTAGAAGAACAATCTGACACTCTGAACTGAGAAGTTTTGCCCACATAACCACAAACCCCCAATGAACTGGTGTGAGAAAGCTCTGTCCACATTAGGGTTAGCCTCAGGCATAGTGGTTGTTCTTGTCATTTCATTGGTTCCCATAAACTCAGATGCCAAATGTCAGGCCATGTCACATTCTAGGGCCTTCAAATTCCAAGCCCCAGTGCTCAGGAGAAGAAAGGGCAAAGGCATGAACCTGCTGTCCATTTCTCTCAGCATCTCATCTTTTCCTCCAACTGACCTTTCTCTGCTGCCAGTGTGGTTTATCAGGTTCAGCCCTCTCATCTGGGCTCTGGGTACCCCTGGGGCAGGACCGGACATCCCTGTTAGGTCAACAGTCCTGTTCCCCACAAACTCAGCTGCTACCAGATCCACACCCATTTTCAACATACCTCTTCTGGGTGTGGGGATGCTTGGGATATGAAGGAAGCAGTATCCGGGACTTCTAATCACCCTGCACCTGCAAGCCTTGTGGGGGTGACTCCAAAGAGCAAGGAGAGCAGAGGAGACCTTACATTCAAAGCAGACCTTTAAGGTAAGTGGAATCAGGAGCCACTTGTGGTATTTGCTTGTGGTTCCCACTGTCAGAGATGCCCCTTTGCCCCAACTGGTACTCCACATCAGCTTACCAAAACACAGATCTCACACCTCTTACAGTTACACAACACATGCCAGCTTGCTGCAGTCATAGATGTGGGGGGTTGAGAGGAAAAGAAGAGGTATCATTTGCATGAGAAGAACACAAAAGAGCATATGTGGTCCAGGAGCCTCCAGGAGTTGGAATTGAGGGTCATCCCTACACTATGATGTTTCCAAAGAGCACCTATACTCCAGATATAGCTCACGGATGATAAGAACCTACCTAATGGCCATTCTCTCCAATGTCTCTGTCTCTCTGTCTCTCTGTTTCTCTCTCTCTCTCTGTCTCTCTCTCTCTCTGTCTGTCTCTCTCTCTCTCTCTCTCTCTCTGTGTTTTTCCGCCAAAAAAAAAAACCTTATAATGATCCAATATTACTATAAGCTTTGCCAGGATGAACATGTTGACATTTTGAACATTTTTATTTTATTTAAATCCAACCCCGATTTTTCCTCTCTCCGTCTGTGTTCCTTTGGCAGAAACTTGTACCCAAAGAATGAAGGGGCAAAGTGTCATGCTAGGAAGGATTCCAGGATGCAGGCCAAATTGAGACTTCTCTGCAACAGCAACGTGCTCCTGTCAGAGTGGCCTGGCCACTGGCCTGTTGATGTACGACAGACATAGTGGAAAGGGAGGGATGGCCTGCAGATCTTGCCCTCCTATGCTTGCCTTCTGACCAGCTCACAGTGACTCTACATCGGGGCTCTGGTGCAGACCCCTTTCCATTCTGGTCAGGCAGCAACCCTACTCTCTGTGTTGCATAGTGGTACAACAGACTCAGCAGAAGCCTGGACAGTCCATGTCTGGAGTTCTGGCCACACCCCTTTGAGAACATAAAAGGAAATGGTATCTGTACAGATCCATTTGGAAGAAGAAAAATACATCCTGTATTCACCATTAACCACGGAGGCCCGGGGTGTGTTCTCGTGACTGCCACACAGCACACACTAGTGACTCTGCTCTAGTGATGTTGCTCTTTAGAAGAAATTATTCCCACTGACCTAAGACACCTCCCAGGGCCCTCCCCATAGGCATGCTCATAGGCTCTCGTGGAAACAAGAACCACATGGCCCATAGAATCCCAGTTTTGTCCCTTGTATGATCTCTAAGCACTTTAGTCAACTCTGTCTTTAAACGTAGTGTAGGCCAGTGCAGAATTACATAGGACTTGAAAACAATCCTTGACACAGGCTCTGGAGGTGGCAGTCACTCCCTCATCTGCTATGACTTACTATTCCTGTCTTGGGAAGGTTCCAGGTACTACCTTATAGGTAGCAACTAAGCTAGCAGAGAGGGCTGAGCCTCAGGGAGGGCCACTGGGTAAAGATGCAATTTAGTGCAAGGCACAAAGCTCTCAATGCCCTGCTCCTCCCAGCCTTCTCTGGCTGGTCCCTGGAGCCCTCCATGATGCAGTAGGAGCCCACAGCACAGTTTTTATGACTCTAAGTGATCCAGGAAGTAGCCTGTGGCTGCCCGTCATTGCTAGAGAGGCCAAGTTGTGCTAATAGGAAGTGATGGTTGATCCCATTTACTTGGAAAGGTTCAGGAAGGCAGGCTTTAACGGAGGCTCACATTCCTGCAGTTGCTCTCCTCGGGGCTCAGAGGGAGAAGTGTGGACCGTGGCTGGGCTGTGTGCAGGGCAGAGCATCAGAGTTTGGGAAGAGGAGAACGGAAGGTGGTGGAATGGTCTCTGGTCCTGCCCTGTGGGCCACCAAGGACTATGTTGCTGTCACCAACCTTTCATTCAGAGTGTAAGGAGACGTGAGGAGGAGCTATGCGGGAAGGGTGAAAAGCGTTCTCTGGCAGAATACACTCATTACTGTTGCTATTCTGGTGATGCTCAAAGATTGAGGATGCCCTGCCTGTCCTGGATTTGAGCAGTTTAGCGTCTAAATGTCACAATGTCATCTGTCATGGACAGTTTGAGAAATATAAACTAAATGGTGTTGCCATCAGTCTGCCAGCTTACGGTGGGGATGTGTCCACTGTCCCTTCAGATTCTCCCTGTCTTTCTGGAGCAGCTGGGAGGGCTGATGTCATTTCTCAGTTCCTGGAAGGGAGGGCCACTGGTCTCCTTTAGGACTCAGTGTCCAAACAGTAGAAGACTCTCTGCCAACAGCCAAGGCAACCCTCCTGACAAGATTTGAACAGTGCATCCCTGTGCCCAGCTCTTTCTTTCTCTTTTCTTAGATGAACTCATGGGTTACCTGGTTTCTCAGGCAGCCATCTCTGGAGCACAGCTCAGACACTCCTGCCCACTGATAGTGTATCAGGTAGATCTAAAATGGCAGAAGACCACATCTGTCAGTTTACGATCCACAGCACCCCTAAATCTGCTGCTAATGTTTCTGCCTCATCATTGGGACTCTGCTCTGCTCCTGGGTTCAGAGATGTACTTCTCCAAATTTAGTGTGCATGCGTGCATGTGTGCTCATGTATATGTGTTCCAACATATATGCATGCATGTTTGTTCATATATGTGTGTATGTTCCAGCATATATGTGTGTGTTTGAGTTGTATGCATGTGTGTGTGTGTGTTCAAGCATGTGTGTTCTCGCATGCACACACGATATAACAGAGCACTACACATAAAACAGTTTCTGCCCATGAGATCACTTAGCCTAGCCAGGGACAGCAGGTACCTTTTTTTTTTTTTTATTTTATCTGAGAATAAACAGGAAGTGTGTGTCCTGGGTACAATTTATAGCCCTACTGTGGTCAGAGTTACACAGAACCCAAAGAGACATCAGCAGAAAGAAATGTGTTTAGAAAGGCCAGGTGGTTTGCTTCAAGCCTTAACCCTAAGTTCAGGTAGAAACAAGAAGCGATTGCACGATTAATTGCACCCATGATGTCTCTCCTTATCTTTACCACAGGAAATGAAAGGCTAACAGGGAAAACAGAAAGAGGGGGCTTAAGGTCCTAGATGCCAGAGAACTTTGGGGCAAACTCTATACTGTTCCCCATTGCGCAAGCTCCTCCATGAAGAAAGCCCAACGGGGGACAGACTCTTGAAAACAGCGCACAGAGCCCTGGTTCCCTGCCTCTGCGTCCACATCTGTTGACTAGGAACAGCGGAGCCACCCACCCTGTTCCTGTTGGGAAGAGTCTATCAAAGAAGCTGCGCGAAACACCCACGGAGCACGATGTAAAGTGTCCACTCTGTGAACGGTATTGTTCATCCGACTGCCAATTTAAAGAGGGAGGAAAAGCCACACCTTGCAGAAAAGAAGGTTAAAAACAGGTCCGAGAGAAGAGATGTCAGTGCCTGAGGAGACAGCTCTCCAGGAGATGAAGAATGACCTTGAGAGAGACTCACCGGGGAGGTACTGGCGAGGTGAGTGGCTGACGTTTAGCTGAGCCAGGCTTTCTGGGCCTCACTCCGCGGCCCCTCAGCCTGGGAAGAGTGCCCTGCGTGTGGGCTGCCAGCTTCAAGGCGCCGCGTAATTACTTAGCTGTTTACTAGCACCAGACATCCAGGGTGCACTTCAGCCATCAATTAGCTCTGCTCACGGCCCCCCTGTGAGGCCCAGTGGTGTCAGAACTCCCATTTTTCAGCCAAGGAAACTAAGGTGTAAACAGGTTAAGCAACCAGCCCAAGGTCACACCTTGAGTCAAGCGGTCACCAGACACCCAGGTTGCGTCCTTGCTGACTCCCTGGCCTGTCCTTAGCCCACTGGCCCATGCCGCTGCCCATAAAACCCACCGTTTATATCTCATCAGAACGCCAGGTAGTGCACCCGGGACATTAGGAGCTGTACAGAAAGGCCATTCAGCTGATTTCCAAGGCACTGTAGGGTTTTTAAAGAAATCTTTAACCCCTTGCTTTGAGAGGGCAACCGGGGGCAACTTGACTTTAGCAGTTTCTTTACTGGGCTTCCAGAACTGCTCCTAAACGTGCTTCCGGGATCCGGCCCTCGGCTTACCGTTTCTCTTTTTGCTCCATTTTGTGGTTGGCATGAGCATGTCTCCTCCAGTTCCTGCGCTGAAACCTAATCTCCAGTGTGATGCTACTCTATTTCAGGGTGGGCATCTTCAAGGTAAGTTAACACTGCAGCAGAGCTGTCCAAATGGTATTATGGGCTTCACACAACAGGCCCTGCCTTCTATGAGACTACAATCTCTGTCTCATGGCCAGAAAGTGGGCCTGACCAGACCCTGGAGCTGCCAACACCTTGACCTTGGACTTCTAAGCCTCTGGCACCAAAAAAATTGATGTAGCCATGTATTACCGCCCCACCCCCACCCCCAGGTCATGATAGTTGCTGTATTCTGAATATACTATACTAAGACACTGTGACAGACACATGTGCTATTTCTACCTGCAAACCATAAGTGAGACCACTTGGGAGACCTTGAGCTGGTCACCACACACAAGCCTCCACTCCAGTTTGCCCCCAGTGCAGGAACTTTTCTATTGACTGTCATGTGAAGGAAAGGCTGATTCACCATGTTGGAAAGGTTTCCCAAGTGTCCTGGGAAGCTATCGGGGTAGGGCAAAGATATACATCTGTGGCCTGGTGGCCCTCCAATCACATGGAACCTGCCCAGGAGTCCCTGCCCTAGCCACATCCTCCTTAGTTTGCCCGTGTTCCAGATTTTACATGAGTATTGCTATTCAAGACTTTCGGTGGCCTGCCATCTATCTGTCTGTCTATCACCTGTCTGTCTGTCTGTCTGTCTGCCTGCCTGTCTGTTTTCTTCTTCCCCACATCCTTTCCCAAACCCAGTCTCACCTCCCTGAAATGTTTTGTCGGTATTTCTGGTCTTTCTACCTGTGCAACTAATTCTGGGCCCTCATCAGAACTCACCAGTAACTACATCACTGTAACAAGTGTTCTCTATATCATACTTGCACCTCAGATACAGCAGCCAGAAGGCCCCATCCTAAACTGCACTGACCGTACTTGAAAAATCTGCTTCCTTTATTGCCTAGGAATGAAGTGCGAGTTCGTTGATTTGGCCTTCCAGGCCTCAGCATCCTTTCTAGCCTTTCTCTGCCTTACATCCCTCTTTGCGGCCATGTTGCTTCATTCACAGCACTAAGCTCTCAGGTTCTTATCTGACCTTAGTACTCCCTGGAAAGAAAGCCCTTTGCCTCATTCCTTCAAAGGCTATCCTGCCTTCCTCTTCTTTTCCACTCAAGTTATAAGGCTATCCTCATTTCTCAGGCTGAACCAAAGAAGAGATTCTTGCATTGCCTTCTGTCTTAGTTAGGGTTTCTATTGCTGTGAAGAGACCCCATAACCAAGGCAACTCTAATAAAGGAAGACATTTAATTGGGTCTGACTTACAGTTCAGAGGTTTAGTCCATCATTATCATAGTGGGACACATGGTGGTACACAGGCAGATACTGTGCTGGGAAAAGAGCCAAGTCATCTACATCTTTATCCAAAGGCAGCAGAAGTGAATGCCACCCTAGGTCTAGCTTGGGCATCTGAGACCTCAAAGCCAACCCCTATAGTGACACACTTCCTCACACAAAGCCACATCTACTCCACGAAGGCCACAGCTATTAATAGTGCCATTTCCTATGGGCTAAAGCATTCAAACACATTAAGTCTATGGGCCACTCCTATTCAAGCCGTTCCTATTCAAACCATACCATAACACTTTATACAAACTGCACTAACACCCCATTTATGCTTGGGGGGTCTCTGGTGGCCACTGACCTGTCCTCTCACAGTGCCCCATGAAGGATACCTTCAGACTACATATCTGACTCTCACAACTGATAAGTTAGCATAATAAAGGAAGAGTTCCAACAAGAAGTCCCAAACTGGAAGAGGAACTTGGGTTTCCATGTTCAGTATGCACAAGCCAACTCTCATTTGTTGTTTGTTTGTTTGTTTGTTTGTTGTCCAGAAGGCAGAAACACGAATTAAGGATCACAGTTTCCTCCCTGGTGGCACAGCAGTTTCCAGATGTTTGGGAAACTGGGTCGGGGTCCTTTGGTCCTGCTATTAGGACAAGGAAAGGCCCAAGAGACAAAGGCTCTGAATTCCTATTCAAGCCTCCTGCATCTACGATCTTTAGACAGAGATGGCCTACTTTTGTCTATTTTTACCAACTAGATTTTTACATGAAATATTACTTGAGTAAGACTCTATAGCTAAACAACAGTTGAGAGCCACTGATCCTACAACAGTGCCAACTGGAGACATGGCAGATAGGGCCAAGGTCCTTTTGATGTCCTCTCAGTTGCACATCTGTGGCCTCAATGCATAAGATCCCTTCAACACTTCTATACAAAGGGGGCACCTTGAATGCAGCACTCCTGCAGACCAATAAGCCGGAACCCAGAGAAGCAGCCCTTTTCTTGTGACCTTTGAAAATCTCCAGGGGCCTCAGGCAGGGAAGGCTGCTCTAGGCAGAAAAGTTCAGGCTGTCTGTTGTAGCTGGGTGGTAGACTGCTAATTGCAAAAAACAGGCCAGCAAGGAAGGAGGAGGGCTGGGGCCCTGTGGTAGTAGGAACACTAGGCAAACCCCTCCTCCCTCCAGCTGCATTTCTTGCGACCCAAGGGGGTGTGGCTGGTCAGAAGGAACTTACAACAGGCTTTACCCCAGAGCATGCCAGATCCAACAACCATTTCCCAAAACCAATTCAACCCACCTCCAGGCACTCAAGGGAATGAGTCCCTTTTCCAGGGTGGGATAGGGAAGTGGGAAGCAGCCTATGGTGCGGCTGTTTGTTTCCCAGGCGTTAGTTACCTACTGTCTATAGCCTCTTCTGTAGCACACCTGGAACCAGCCCCAGGATCTAACACTCACTTCTAGGTCCTACAAGGCACAGCTGTGTCTGCATGCAAACCCAGCTCTGTAGTCTGCTAACTCTGGGATCTTGGTTAGGCAAGTGAACGCATCTAAGCCTCGATTTTGGTAGTCTGTAAATTGGACAAGCTTTAGAGATTCCATAGCAAAAAGGAGACATGAAACTAAATCAAGATCCTAGGGGGCAGAAATTGAGAAAATATGACATCACTTCCCTTGCACTGAGTGGTCAGTGTGACGATGTCAGGTCCTTTTCCTGTCAGCCTCCACCATTAGCCTCCCTAGGCCCTGACTGGCCTTGCTCTTTCTGATTCTCTCATTTTTGTTTTTGTTTTTGTTTTTGTTTTTGTTTTTGTTTTTGTTTTTGTTTTTGCTTTTGTTTTGTTTTGTTTTTGTTTTTGTTTTTGTTTTTCAATTCAGGGTTTCTCTGTATAGCCCTGGCTATTCTGGAACTCACTCTGTAGACCAAACTGGCCTCAAACTCAGAAATCTGCCTGTACTGAAAACCCTGGAACTGGCACCCAGATCCAATCCTACCTTCTTCTAAATAGTTTCTCAGAACTTTTGTTATAGTGACAAAAAACAAAACAACAAAAACAACAACAACAAGAGACTGACACATAGGGGACATGGTGATGGCAGTCTCAGAAGGGTTATTTTCCAAATGATTAAATGGGTCTGTTTCCCATGGGAATGCCTGGTCAGACCCTCCTAGCAGGAAAGAAAAGGGGAACCCTGGTGGGCTGGCTGCTAGCTATGATGGTCTCAGCTGGCCAGCATGAACACAGGTCGTGAACTCATTTGCAAAGAGACCTGCAGGTGACATCTTTGCTTTCTGCTCAGGCAGAAATTAGACTGGGCCTTTGGCTCCTGGATGCTATATTCTGACACCGTCCTTATTCATAGCCTTGATGGTGCCATCCAGGTTGTATACAACCCTACAAGACCTAAAGGCAGAGCTCATGGAGATCCAAAGTGCTCTGAGCTTCCATAGGCTTGCCTCCAGGGTCTTTGAAAAGTCCCTGTCATCCTGACACAGCTTGTCTAGACCTGGGTGGCATCCACTGGCACTGCAATGCAAAGCCGTCAGCTTTGTTTCCTTGGTTTATAGTCTCCAGTCTTCAGGAGACAGGGCCATAGCACAGAAGGAAACAGACCAGTTAGGAACAAGAAGACACTGCCTTGGTGAGCCTTGTGTGGCAGCCTTGACCGCTGGACTGCCCAGGACAGGATCTCCAGGGGAAGAGGCCAGAACACATCCTTTTTGGAGTTTCTGCCACACTCAAAAGCAAAACCAGGGCATGGGGTCCTAATCTGTGCTCTGTTTAGTGCTTACATTGAAGAAACTGACACTTCCACAGAGGCACAGCAGCACGGGGCAGTGCAATGGCCAAGTGTCCATGTCTTCTGGTAGGACTCCAGTCTCAGGGTATTAAGGACATAATGTATAATGAACATATCTTCCATGTCTGCCAGGACAGTTGTGTAGCTCTATAGACCATTCTGAAAGGAATACACAGTTCTGGCCTGAACATCATCTTTGATAGCACCTACTGATGGAGAAGGCTTTGGAGCACAGTGACATGGAATTTGTTTCAGAAAGGAGGACACCACAAGGCCAGCCTCCTCATTCACCCCTCAGAATTACCCCTAAGTCCCCTTCACATCTTCTTAGCCAGCTCTCCAGGCAGCCCAGTTGAGTTTCCAAGCAATGGCAACCACTGTGTCAGTCCCAACTTTGAAACCCTTAGTTCCTTCCATCCCTGCAGCTACACAAAGCAGCTGCTCACACACACTCAGAAGTGGTCATGGGTTTCGGCACTGTCCCCTTCAGACAGAGCCTACTCTACAGAGTAGAAACTGGAAGAAGTAATAAGTAACATCTGAAATCAGGACATCGAAGGTACAACCTTCCCATTTCATTGTGCCCTTTGTCAACTGGTCATGTCCAGGACCTCCAGGCCACTCCTGCTTCTGGACTCATCTCTGCAGACATCTCTGCATCTCTGCAGAGCTCAGTAATTGGCTACTCTGACCCCATTTGATACCTCCCAACTCTGGACCAGTTTGTCATGATTGTCTTCCATAAGCTCTCTCCCCACATCCTCAGCCTTCTCCCATCCTTCATCCCTATGCCATGGATACTACACATATAGCAGTGCTGAGGTCTCTCCCATGCGCCCTTTTCTCCCATGCATGGATATGAGCTAAGTGTCCAGTTTCCTTCTCGTTGCCACCTCTGGGTCATCGTCCCTGTCTGCACTCTAGAAACACAAGCTCTGAGGCTCTATCTTGGCTGGACTGTTCATTCAGGCTGTCTTCCTGTTTCATAACTGATGGTTGGTTTTAAGCAACCCAGACCCTAAGAATAAACTAGTTACAAATGAATGAAACAGGTTTCATGATTGACCAGTCCTTATCTGTACCATTCAGCATGTGCTCTGCTAGACTCTTTCATCCTAATCCTCTTTTTTCTCCTCTCCCTCCTCCTCCTTCTCCTCCTCCTCCAGTTCTTCTTCTTCTCTTCTTCTTCCTCCTTCCTTTTTTCCTTCTTCCTCCTTCTTCCTCCTCCTTCTTCCCCCTCCTCCCCTTCCTCCTCCTTCTCCTCCTTCTCCTTCTTCTGCAAAGGACCAAACCAAGGCCTTGCTCATGGTAGGCAAGTGCTCCATCACTGAGTTAAATCTTCATCCCTATCCTGATGTGTTGTTCGAGATGGTCTTCCTATATGGCTCCTGTCGCCCTCAAACTTATGATCCATTGTCTCAGTCCACTAAATTTCTCAAGCAGACCTACCATATAAAAATCAGATGCAGGCTATATAGGACTCTATATATTTGTAGAGTATTTTCAGCTTTTCACAGATTCAGGATCTACTCTTTCAGCACAAGGAGCAGAGGCATCCCAGAGAAGATGGAAGTACATGTCTGAACTGTGCTGCAAACATAAATGCTGACCAGACTCAGGCAGATGAGGACGCAGAGAAAATGTGGCATGTATAAATCCATTGACATAAACCCACACAGCAAGCTTCAGTGTTGAGAAGATGGTGGCAGGACTGACTGTCATACTACCATATTATAGACAATCTACAGCACCTGAGGTGGGAGAGCTGCTACACACCTGCCCCTCCCACTGCCAGCTGTGTGATTTAATAGGTCACATGCCCTCTCTGTGTCCTCAGAGTCCTCGAGTAGAAGTAATAGTCTGTTACTATATATCATAGTAAGGTTGTCTTGAGCCATTACTACCAATGTGGCAAAGAACAGTGTATGAAACCATATCTGGCCATGGTTACTATTGTTCTGATAGTAACTGATAGTGGGCACACATCTTGCTATTACCAAGTTTTATTTTGTTAAAAGAAGCTAAAAAATCTACTGTTTTCATTTGTGTGGTGGTGGGAGGAGGTGCGTGTGCACGTGCATGTATGAGTGCATGTGTGTCCATGTCCGTATGTTTATGTTTTTCTGTGACTTTTCTAATCTTGAGGCATTCATTGTTTTTGAAGAACTGTGCAGGTTAAGCAAAACTGCTTGCTGCCTGCCGGCTGAAACACATCTGGACTGGTGCCTGCGATTTTCTCCCAGTGTCTCCTGGGCTGTGACCGGGCCTCCTTGCTCACCTCAGCATGTTTCAGGAGAAAGGACTCCTGGGTGTAAAGGGGGTGTGTCTGGGTGGTGATTCTGGCTACAGTGACAGATGTATTGAGTTTGTTTCTGCAGGTAAGTGTTTAAACATTACAGCGGTTTTAACACATCCTCTCTTAAGCATATCATGGAGACCACCACTGCACATTCGTAATGTGGAGACTATTTAGATGATTGACTAGGTGAAGTGTGGCTTCTGATTCGATCAGAGCTGCATCCTATGCCATCGATGATGTTGCTCACCCATCTGGGAGTCCATGGCATTGGAAGGTGATGCATTTGAGTGGCAGGCTGATTACCTGACTTAGAAGGTGATGGATCTAGTCCACACTGAAGAACTCCAATTTCCCCATGCTGATGTGATGCATGAGTTTTAACAGAATGACTAACATTGGAGAGCGTGGCACAGGTCCACCTGATCTGCCTAGACCTGCCTGCTGTATGGCAGGTTCCCACCACCAGGAGGCTTGCCTTAGATTATCACAGGACAAGAGCAAAGTGAAAACAAGTCTACCTCTCTGTGTGTCACTTGAGACTTGTATGTTCCATCATCACTGTTTTTTCTGAGATGCACGGGTGGTCTTCTATCTATTGGTCTTATTGCCTGACAGTCCACAGCCAGGACCCTGTGCTGAGACTCTTGTAAGTATTCCATCTGACGTGTGGTAAGGTCTCTATACAAGCCTTCCCAAGGCCGGACTCAATGGCTTTTAACACCATTTAAAGGACTGGTTTTCATGTTCCTGTGGATGGACTAAGAAGAGTTCTCACTGAACAGGTGTTCAGCCCCTTCCCAGACATCCATGTTCAATCCCAGTGGGATAGGAACCTCCCTTTTTAGATAGGAGTTATTCAAGTATTCTACCTTCTCCCTGGAATGCCATCTGTCTCTAATGGAAGCCATTCTTGCCCCTGATCTCAGCTCAAACCATGGAGGTTAGCATCCTCCTAGCAAAATCTTGGTGGTGATCCTTGTCATGTGAGTGGCTCTGTAGCAGAGAGGTTCCTAATCAGCTATCTCCCAAAGCTGGCTTTGCACCTGAGACATGGGAGACATGTAAGCCTGCAGGAGAAACACATTAATACCAATCACAGTAATTAGCATGCACTGAGCATCAGGTTCTGACTGCCTTGTAAGAATAAAAATCCCAATGCTAGGATAGGCATGATGTTCCTAAAATCTAGACCTCAGGAGGTGGAGGCAGAAGGATCTCAAGTCCAAAGACAGCCTGTCGTCTGCAGCAAGAAAGATCCACCCTCAAAAAGTGAAAAAACAAACAAGCAAACAACAACAACTTTACAAGTGTTTTATCATTTTCAGTCCTTAGGACAGGTCATATTCTGCATGAGAAAACTGAGGTTAGGTGAAGAGAAAAGGCAGCTGTAGAGTTTCTACATTCTAGTCTAGGTTTCTAAGACCACCCAAAACCAAGCTATTGATTGTCACATCAGCATCCAGTGTCCAGAGCCAGACAGGCTGGGATCGCTAGATGTTGATCTATATCTATATCTATATCTATATCTATATCTATATCTATATCTATATCTATATCTATATCTATATCTATATATATATATATATATATATATAGAGAGAGAGAGAGAGAGAGAGAGACAGACAGAGAGAGGCAGAAAGAGAGAGACAGAGACAGAGAGAGACAGAAAAAGAGAGAGAGGCAGAAAGAGAGAGACAGAGAGAGACAGAAAGAGAGAGAGAATATTACTCAATGCAAAACAACTAGATGGTAAGCTGAGCCCCAAGGGACCATTACAGACAGATTTCCTGAAGGAAGGTTTTGATCTAGTCCTGAAGGGAAAGAAAGTGTCCACCCATGACCAACACTGCTGGCCTCATGCTTCTCCTTAAACTGCATGAGTGATGACGGAGGACCCAGGGGCTTTGTGGTTCAAAGTAGAGCCTGGGCAGAGCTACAGGCAGAAGTAAAAGGGATCCCGCCCCAGCTAAGAGAAATGAGTTAGCTCAGTACTTCTTAAGATCATAGGCCCAAGCTCAGACTGAGTGCTGAATGCTGGTATTCCCGTGGCAATGGACAACGGAAGCCACATTTCTTGTTCCCTCTGCCCACATCTTATCTACAATCACCCCACTTATTCCTGTTACAGACTGGATGGAGTTCCAGAGTGCAGCACACCTTAGCACCAGGGATGCTTTCATCTAGTAGAGCACACTTGGAGGATGACTTCATGGATTTAACCTATTCCCTACCCAAGCCTCCATGAGGAAACACCCAGGGCGACCACCATAGGAATGATATTTGGGACAGAGATCTCCTTCACAGTGAGTGACTTAGGCCATCTCCCTAGGCGTCCTGAGCCAGTAGCCATGAAATCAGAAATGTTGCAAGTGCTCCCCTGAAGCTTGACCATCACTGCCTGGCACAGTGTGAGGTGGGGTGAAGCCGAGCAGAGGGGCTCAGACCACAGAATCTCAGTCTCAGACCTGGCAGCCCCTCCAGTCTTCTGTTAGGCCACAGTTTAGCTCCTCCTTCCTCTGTTCTCATCCCCAACCTCAAGAAAGCCCATAAACACTTCAGGTTTCCATGTCTGGAGAGGAGATTGAGGCTTACATTCCTAAGTAAACCTTTGACGAATACATGGCACCTAGGACATGCGCCCCACCCTGTAGTGTGTGACCAGGAAGCACGACAGGCCGTTTGAATCAAGTCCATCTTTGTGTTGTCCACTCTCACCACTCCAGCAGAAGCCAACTCCAGCGAAGGGTTGGTGATGGGCCAGACAGCCGATTCCTTAGAGGCTCAGTAAGGAGCAGCTGCCTGCCCCACTCCCGCTGCTTCTCAAGGCCACGGTGGTGGCCCTGGCTGCACACATTTTTCCCAGGCTGGGGCGGCAAGTGGGGGGTCCTCAAGTGCAGACAAAGACATAGCTCAGCCCTGCAAATGGCTTTGAAAATGGGGCCTTCGGGATTCCACTTGGCTGACACACTCTGCCCTGGCCCAGACCTTGTCCCCCAGAGACATCCCCCAGCCCCTGCTGGCCAGCTGTGCCTCCCACTGCCGCCCACACCAAAGCCCTGACCACACGGAAATGGTTGCTCAGTCCAGAATTCCCCATCACACCCCTTCCCACACAGGGAGGGGCAGGAGCAGGGACAATGGTAGCAGGGACTCTGACGGGTGACTCTCCCATGTGGGGTTGTGGGCCACAGGCTTTACTCAGACCCTTGTGAGCCAAGCAAGATGGTCAGAGGGGACTTTCCTGTCATTTCCCCTCAAAAGAGAGCTCTGTTCTGAGCCTGAGAGTGCTAAAGCATCACATCCTACCTCGTGCTGTCAGGCCACCTGTGCAGCACCTGCCGAGGGATCCGAGAAGGTGCAGCCACTCTCAGGCCAGCAGGCTTCCAGTGGGGCACCCCGGGCACACACACTTTCCCAGAACTGCTGCCGGTATATCACTTCAAGAACTCTGTTTTCTGGCCACTCTCCTTTAAACAGCCTTTCCTAAAGGCAGTCGGTCCAGGCAAATACTAGTGGTTTATAGTTTCCCACAAAATGAAGGTTCTGACCATCTTGATTCTGACTTTTCCATTTCCCTGGGTTGTAAAATCCTGACGGCACCAGCCGTGGGATTCCCAGAAAGAGTCTGGCAGGAGTAGAAGGAAGGACTCTTTAAGATAAGTGGTCCACCCTTGCAAACCCCTGTTCCTCCCACCTGCCCATCTCCCCACCTGCCCTCCTGCCCACCCTCTCTGCCTGCCCTCCTGCCCAACCCCTACCTGCCCACCTCCTTGTCTGCCTACCTCCCACCTTCCCACCTGTCCATCAGCCTGTCTGCCCACCTGCTTATCTTCAGGTCAAAATGCAGATGTCTCCAGGACATCACAAGTATGGATAATCAAAATGAAAAGAGAAAGCCCAAATTTCATTTTTTTAAATAGAAGTCTCAGTTTAGCAGGTTAGCATCGTCATCATCATCATTTTGAGGCCTTCTTTAAAAAAAAAAAAAACTTTTACAAGAGGATTTTGATAAAACAAACAAACAAACAAACAAACAAAAACAAAAACTTCTAAACCAAAGGTTCAACATACCAGAAAGTACACACTTTGTGAGTGTTTAAGGCTGTGGTAAAAACAAAACACAACCTTTAGATAGCCACTTACAAATGCCCGAGAGGCTACATCCTCTGCACACTCCTGAGGCAGCGAGCTGAAGAACAGTGCTCTCCTAGGCCGCCCTTTCTCCTCTCAGCATAGAGGACTGCTGATAGACTTGTGGGAATGATCCCTGAGAGGAAAAACACCCAGCGACCCTCCACGACTTCTCTGCAGCAGAGAGAGGGGCTCCCCAGTTCCCGACAGATGTGGGGGGTTCCCATAGGAAGAAGCTGAATTCAGCTCTGATGAGTCCTACAGAGATCGTAGTCTTAGTGCAAGGAAGCTGAGTGAGCCCAGGACAGAAGCCGGCGTGAAGAGAGGAAGCAGGTGATTCCCATGGGCCAGGCAAAGCTTCTGTAAGCTGGATCTGGTTTTGACAAGGTCTCCAGCTAAGAGGACTCCCTGCCAGAGGCAAGGTGACTCCAACAAAATAGATGGAGGTGGCCCAGAGACTAGGACAGGTTAGAGCATGTCAATGGAGCTGTGTCTCTCAGGCCAAGGAAAGACACAGCAGGGGACCCTGAGGGATCCACCTGGGCACCTATGGCTCCCATGGACACACTACAACCAATCACATAGAAAGAATGTGCATTCGTTCCCCCCTCCCCCCACTCCAAGAAGCCAGGACTGCAGGCAGTAGCAAAGGAGGGGGAAGGGGAATAAGAAAGAAGTTCCCGACAGCCCCCTCGACTGCTTAGAGCTCATCTGGAGCACTGGGGCAGTGTGAAGCTTTGCTGTTAGACTGAACTGGGATTGTTTTTAAAACACATTTTAACACTGTGACAAGAAAGTGGTTGTTAGGAACTGTTCATATTGCCCATAGTTGAGATGGTGAATCCTAACCCATAAAGTGATCAACAGCGATGAGACCAGTCTCTGGAAAAGCCACAGAATGTTTCTTCTGATGTCCCTGACCTAGTAATGCACACACCCCCAACATTATCAGGGGAGAGAAACACATTTAAGGAGCCACAGTTCACATGGGAAGTTCTACTCAGCACCAGAAGTTTGGCTCCACTTGTTAAAAATAAAATAAAATAAAATAAAATAAAAATAAAATGAAGCAAGAGTAAGGGTTTGAGGGATGGTAGGCACACAGTGCTGAAGACCAAGTACAGAGGAGGAAGGCAGGCGACCTGCATGAAGGGCAACGTCCCCATAACATTTGAGGCTATAAACACCCCAGACTGTCTACCTGAGTGCAAGTAGGTACAAGGGTCCAACAGAGTCATTGCAGCACGCCTGGGCTTGGTCTCTACCTCAGCTTCTAAGTGGTCCTGCTCTGGGGATGTAGATAGAGGCTTGGGATGCTCATGGCAGCCTACAGCCTGGTCAATTCCTTCTAGCCCTTATTTTGGCTTCAAGAGCTGAGTGCACACCACACACACACACACACACACACACACACACACACACACGAGAGAGAGGGGGGAGAGAGAGAAAGAGAGATTGATTCATGGCTCCCAGGAACTCCCAGTACTGGAAACTAGTACGCCCTACTACGTGTTGGTCTCCAAGGCCATCCTACTGAACATTGAGTCATCTGATTATTGTTCCCATGACTGGGTCTCTTTCTTACTATGCTACAAAATTCCTAAGTAGGAGTTAAAATTCTCACTGTGTCTGGCCTGTGGAGAGAGCTAGTGGTACCTTCTTCACTCACTTCACTTTACATCTTATAAACAAACCCCCATTTCAATAGAGCCTGCTCCTCTTCCCATGCATTGTGACTTCTGCCCCTCCCCTGGGGCAGGGGTATGACAGGCAGTGCTCACAAAGAGGCCCGATGCTATTAGTCAGCTTGGTTGTCACAGCAGGCAGCCACAGCCTGGCAGCTGAAACAGCAGATGTTTGTTTTCTCACAGTCTGGAGCTATATGTCTGACCAAGGTGGCAATAGGGTCTGTGTCTGGTGACCAAGCCTGACTTGCAGGTGGCTGCCTGCTCCCTGGGCCCTCGTGATGCCTTTCCTCTGTGCACATGTACTGAGAAATCCTCAGTATTAAAGACCTCAGCCTTGCCACCTCATTTAACATCATCTCTGTAAAGATTCTATCAGGAAGTACAGTCACATTGGGATGCTCAAATTCAACTTCACATAGTCCTCAAAGCTTCCCTTGTCCACTCACAGTTCAAGGCCACGGTGCCAAGGAATGCCATCGCAAGTCAGCCTCGACAGGAGATCGACACAAATTCTGAGGGCTCCCATGACGTGCCTCAGTTCTCACAGCATCTTGGGAAGCGAGTGCTGCTTCTAGCCATTTCCTTGCCTTCTCCTCACTCCTCACAAGCTTCCCTCAGAACGGCTCTGCCGAGCACACCTCTTCAGTCCAGACAAAATCCTCCCGATCGCTCATGAGAGACGCTATGCATTCTGGGCCCTACAGGGTTCATCGGTCAATGGGACACTACTAGGCCATTGATAGAAAATGATTCAGCAGCAGTAGGTGGGAGGGGTGGGACAGAGATCTGTGGCACAGAGGACATTTCCAATTACTGTCCTCTGGTCCTACGTGGGGGCAGGGACTGTCTCTTCACAGGCATTGCAGCAGGTAGATATGCAATGTGGGCATCTTAAGACGTGAGAAATGTGGCTGTTTCTGGTAGAATCCTCCAGTGTGTTCAGTCAACTAAGACAAGATGATGGAGGCTCAGGGCTAAAAGGGGTACCAGGGGAGACTGAGAGGTGCCTCCTGCCTTAAGACATTGATGGCCTGTAGGGAGAGAGAGACATAATTAGCCAACCATAGTATAGTTGAAGTGCCCAGATTAAATTATGTATCATATGCTCCCGGCTCCCTGGAAGAGAAACATTTATTCTGCCAGGGAGGTGGGGGCACATTAGAAAGGAGGAAACTGGGGCTTAACGGGTAACAAGGTGGAAAGGTTTGCCTGAGGTCAATGACACAGTCCAAGCAGATTTGGATACTGGGCCAGTGCCCTGTGCCTCCAAGGTTTGAGACGTTCCATGCCCTGCCTCCTTTCTGGTAATTCTGATGCTTAGCATCCTGGGAGAAGATGCTGGCAGGACCTCTCCAGGACCCTGGTCTGGGTCTCTGGAATGGAATCAGGTGGCCAATGCCTTTCTGTGTTCTAAAGCCTCTTGCCCAGTGTAGCAGGAGTTGGGAAGGAGGGTTGGGGTGCACCTGGACTGGTCTCCTAAGCAGACAGGAAGTGATGCCTTCTGGGCTATTCTCAGCAGCTGTTTCTTGCTTGGCATGCTTCAGACAAACAGGCAGATGTCCTCAGGGTGACCTTCCTGACTCAGAGAGTTTGGGAACTGAGGTATTCACTCCCTGGGGTTGAGGGGAGAGGCAAGGACAGGACACAAGCCGCTGACTCATTTCTTGTCTCTGCCTCCCTGTCCTGGTTTTTCAAGGCATTGAAGAGAGCTGGTGTAGGAAGGCACTGCCTCAGAATCAGCCCCAGGACACAAAGATGTCCTCCATCCCCTGCCCAGGTTGACGTCCTCTTCCAAAGATGGAAGCAGATGGTGAAGAGTGCCATGCCTTCCAGACACAGCAGTCCTTACAAAGTCTCTCTATGGTGGGGATTGGGGGAGGAGGAAGAGAGAGATGATATGGTGGGCCACTACAATGACAAACAGCCAGACTGAGGAAAACTCTACATGTGACCTCACTGGACTGCAGTTAAAGTCAAGCACACTAAATTCCATTAAGTTACCCTCATACTAGGTGCCTAAGGTATCCATGAAAACATTGAGTTTCCTGGTTAGACTTGGTCTCGTTGCTATGATACCTCTATATATCTGAATGTATTCCGCAATCCATAAACAAAATGAAATTTGCAACAGTTTTGTTCTTAAGTGTTTCAGATAAGGAATGAATATTGTGTATGTCCATCTTCAGAGCTGACTTGTGGCTGTGCATCTCATGCTGCCACACAGATCTGCATGTAGGAGGACTCCTCCGTGACCTTGTACCTGCTGTGACCTTGTACCTGGAGTATCCCTCTCCTATTAGTCCCTGTTTAGGGCAAGAACTTCTGGCCCTGACTTCCAGACCCTTTGTGACCTGTGCTCTGTTGCCAGCAGCTCAGACTGAGCCATGGCTGCTAGCACGAAGAATCAGGCCATCCTGTTGGAATGTCCCTGTCCTATCACAGAAGCTCTCTGAGTGCCTTTTAACACTGTTCTTAGCAATAGCCCAAAGACTGGAAACAAACTTGTCAGGGACCTAGCCTGTGCTAAGTTTTCAGAACCCAGTCACCACAGGAAAAGCATGGCATTGATTCTTAGCCTTTGCCTTTTCCTCTAGTCCCCCACTGCCCCTCCTGCTTCCCCCTGCTGGAGAGAGGGGAACCTTTGGAACATGGACTAAAGGGTAAGCTGCTGGTCCTCTCAGCTCCTGGCAGTCATGTGGTGTGGTAAGTTCTTCCCCAGAGTGCTCAGCCAGTTTCCATGCAGTATTCACAATGGTAGGAGGCTCTGGGGGTGGCAGGGATTAAGCAAGGCAGTGCAAAACAAGCATTAGCACAGTCTAGCATGCTCCTGGTGTCAAAAAAAAGTGATCTTGTTGTTATTTACAGTGTCTCTTATCATGCCGTAGACTAAAGAAATCCCTTTGTTCTGAATTCTGCTCACACCCTATTACTCCTGCTATGGTCCTGAAGGATCAGAGCCACCTGGGACCTCATTAGAAAAGCAGACCCGGTCCTTAACCCAGAGTCAAGGAATCTGGGACGCAGTTCAACAATGCTTCCACCTGACTCACAGGGGTATTAATGTTTGAGACACGACACAACTTCTAGTGCACACAACTGACCTCTGGCTCTGACTTGTCACTTCCTAATCTCAGTCAGGATGATTCTGTCCAACGCACAGGCAATCATGATAGATTTGTCCAGAGTCTGCAGCCCTTCCTGAAGGCTTGCCGTTTGACCAGGGTAGACTAGGTAAAGAGCATCAGCAACGTGAAGGACATATTGAAGCGGGCAATGGGAGAACATTCTGGAAGCAGTCCTAGCAAGAGGTCAGGAGTCAAAGTAGATGTGAAGAGAGGCCTCACAGTGTACTCATATCAGAACTTGGTCAACTCCGCCATCCTACAGATATAACAAGGGAGAGGGAGAGGGAGGAAGGACAAGCCAAGGCTCCTACTTTGGAGCTTGTAGGCTGATGGTACTTTTATAAAAGCAAGGTAGGGCAGAAGGAGGAGGAGATGGGGCAAATAATGTGTGTCTTCCATTTTGGGTTTCTGTTTCAATGGAATATCAGTTAAAGGTTTTTTTTTTTTTTTTTTTAACAAGAAGAGTGAGGTTCTTGTGGCATTTAATTCACATCTCTTTATCGAACTTCCTACTCTGTGGAGAGCTGGGGGGCTCTGGAGTTAAAATATCTGCCGTGGCTTTGAATCTGAGATCTTCCTTCTTAGCAGTGGCGGGGGAGGGGAGTTGATTGGCTTCTAGAGCCCCTGCTGATGTATCTGTACCCTTGCCTGTCTCAGAAGGTTGCAGTGAGGTGAATGAGTACCTGCCAACTCCCCCACAAACATGTCTGGGGTGTGGTGGGCATTTAGTCAGGAGGGGACATCATAGCAATTCCTGTTTGTCTCCCTTCCCAATGAAATGGGGATGACCCCAGGGACAGGGGTAACTACAGCAAGAGCTTTTGTGTTGACTAGCATGGGGAAGGTACACGATATAGACTAGAGAGACCATAACAGATGTTCACGGGGGCGGGGCCAGGAGGCCACCATGATATACAGATGTCAGCCCCTTTACAAATGCCCTCCTCTTCCCTGCTCCTGTTTTTATAATCACAGCTTACTGACTTCTAGGTAATGAGAGTCTGTGTTCATTCTTCTCATAGTCCCAGTTCATCTATGGACTACTCTGTGAACTGAAACTGACTCAGGAAAAGCTACTACGTTCTCCATCGGTTGGTGCCCTTCGGTCTCCTCCGTGCCTGAGGAAAAGCCATCTCAGAAGATTCTGCCATTCCTCTGAACGAGATTGTCTGTGTGACAGAAATAGCATACAGATCACTAATGTCTCTGGAATTCGGGCACCGAGTTGAGTTTTAGTAGCGCAGAGTCTATGGCAGCTCTGGAGCACTAGCCTATCAGAGAGGAGGCCAAGAAGACAGCAGATAGTAGTATATGTGACGCCAGCAGTCAACAGAGGGTGTTCAGAAGACATCGGCTATCCTCAGGCCCTACACATTCACCCCAGCTGGGACTTGCCTCAGAATCAACAGAGCTGAGGGACTTGAGGTCAGGACCCAGACACACATGCAAAAAGAAACTGAAAGTAATGTATGAGCCTCAGTCAGGTTAATCAACTTAGGTGAATTTCCTATTCAGGGTCCAAGCTATAGACTGGGTATTCCCCATTATCCACCTAACTTTGCCCTTTAATAAGCCAATAGACCAAAGAACACTCACGTACAGTTTGTTGAACAAAGAAATTTACAGGAGCATAGCTGACCGCTGGGAGCTGTATCACTGAAAAATCCCTAACTAATGTGGACCACTTACATAGAGCTATACTACCAAGAAGCCCCCAATCAGATTTTTACTATAGCACCCCCAAGACCACATGTAGCTGGAGCTAGAGGGAAAGGTGACACCCCCTCCCATTGGAAGGGAATGGTAACCACTTGGTTCACCATAGACATAGCTATTGCAGTCATGTGCTTACCTCATGGCCAACTAAAGTCACAAAACACTCAGCTCCCTGTCTAGCAATGATCACGTCAGGCCCCAGGACCCAGTCATAATCCATGCCTCAATAAGGCACCTTCCTCAGTCATCTTAGTACCAGTAGCCAGTCTCATGTGCTGGGGCGGGTACAATCAGTTCTTAAGGGACACCTAAAGGTACGGGTAAATTGCCAGACCCAAGTCAAGAGTTCCATGTGGGCCATCCAGGAAGTCTACAGAAGTAAAGCTAGAATACTAGTTAGATGCAGAATCCCTTGCAACTGCTAAGTGTTAGAAACTGAAAGAGTCTGGGGGAGTTTCTACTTCTTTCTGTGTAACCAGCTTGTGTGTTTGTGTGTATGAACAAGTATACAAATGTACACATCTATGTGTTGGTATGTATACATGAGTATGTTTGCATATGCATTTTGTATTTGCTGTCATTTCTTTGTAGTTCCTAGTCACTTTATATCATTACATCGTGAACATAAATGTAGGCCATAATGTGATAGGGACATTTGTTTGACCAATCTACTATTGTTACAGTCTTGTACCACACACACTTTCTGGTCCTCTTCCAACTTTTAAGAGTCACGAGTACTAGTTCAAACACTTACAGCTCAGATAATCGAGCTTCAGTTTGTATTGCTTGCAATTGAGTGTGCTGGTAAACACAGTCAGACCAGCTGTTCCCAGCTGTCTCCATTTAAGATTGTGATATAGTAGACAATGGCACAATTTTGTGCATTGCCTGATTAGTTCCTTGTCACTAGTCTTAAGAAGCGGGATTCCTGATCATAGCCTTCACAAGTGTGGGGCATAGCTCGTGGGAGCCCGCCGCACCGTGCAAGAGCCTCTGTGTTGCTGTGAGAAGGACCCAGAACAGTGTCCTGGATGTGCAGCTTGGAGCTTTACATACAGCAGTTTCTAGTGTCACGGCCCCCATCAAGGCCATGAGGTTATAACTATCACACTAATGAGAAAAACAGAGCAGTAGGCTGGGCCTCTTGTCCCTAGCTACAGAGCTGAGACATTGAAAGCTACTTGAGAAGTAGCTGGGTGCTCTGCCATTCTGCACCCTACCCCCAACACAATCAGGCCATTCTTCTCCTCCAGGCTCATGATGAGCCTTGTCACAAGCTCCTATTGAGTTCATCCAAGGGAGCTCACCAGCAAGAATTAGAAGCCTGAGGACACAGTATTGATCTCTCCTCTTTCTCCCCAGAAGGCCACTCTGCTTAGCTTATCCTCATCTGGGTTGGAGAGTTTCTCCCTCCACTTGCTTTCTTCAAGGCTAAGGACAGAAAAGACTCTAGGAAGCACCACCCTTTGAGGGTTTTCCATGGCTTCTTCCCCAAGCTGTTCTCTCCATCTCTTTTATATTGCTATATTCAGAGTGAGTCTGCCTGGAGCCAAAGTGCACACTTTCCCCTCACCCTGATTGCACACACGTTTGCTTTGCTCACACCAGTGAGGGTACAATTGGAAGATCACTCTGATGAGAGGTAAGCCATGTTTTGCTAGAGCCTTAGCTCTCTTGAACTTAGTCTCTTCATCTAAAACATGAGGAACTAGACTAGTTGTCAAAGTCATGTGCCCCAGGAGAAAGGACAGGCATAGTGCATGCCAGCAGATGCAACATTTCCCTCTAGACCAAGACACATCTGTAAGGCAGTGTGTGCATGAGGGGAGGGTATCTGTGGATGGAGAAAAGGGAGCCCCTTTGGAAGCAGAGTTTGGGGACCTTTTCTTCCTATGTACTTAGAACCTTCGCTGTTTGTTCTTGTCTAGATTTGGATGGCAAAACAGTCTATCCTCTGTGGAAATTATGACTTATTTTTCCAGCTGGTCTGCCAGTTGCCAAGAAATGTCATCTGAATATCATTATTTAATCAAAGATTAGTCCACGCCTGTGACATAGGCTGCAACTATTATCTTCTTTGATTCTTTACATAAGCACACATTTTCTGCAAAGATTAGACCTGCATTTGTACAGGCCAACAGTGTCTACTCCTTTACAAATGGCCTAAAGTTGAGTCTACTGACCCAGAAAGGTTACGGCCTCTTGAACCTTCAAGTACATGAGTGTGAGCTAGGGTGCATATGTGCGTAGGAGGTGAAATATGCGAGTGTGTGCAACTTATTTTATTTTATTTTATTTTATTTTATTTCAGTACTGAGAATCAAACCCAGAGCTTCATGAATAAATCCTAGGTAGGCAGTGCTCTACCACTGAGCCACATACCCAACTCAATCAGTTACCTCTGAACTCATTTCTTGAAAAACTCAACAGAAGAGACCTTTCCTTAATCACCAAGCCTCTCAACAAGGACTTGCATTTTATAGCTGATTATCAGTGTTGTGTTGTATTTCTAGTACTGGGTGATGGGATATTCTAGAATAGAGGACTTTAGACTGGTCCCATGACATCTGGAATAGTTCCTGCCTTCTAAGTTCCATGTGACATGCAAGCTGACTTCCTGTACTGCTATCAGAACTTTCTAGGACATCTGATTGCTGCCTTCGTTAGACAGTCCAGGTGACAATTTATTTCCTGTTGGTTCTGCTGCATCACGGTCCCTGGTGTTCTCAGATTAGAGCTCAGGGCTTGTTCCCTTGTTATTGAAGTTTCTTTGGATATTTTCATATTTTTTTGGCCTCTTCATCTCTGTCTGCTTCAAGTAACCAAGCATCTAGCACCACCATTGCCAGACATAAATGACTGTCAGAAAAGAGGAACACAGTGACAAAAACTTGAGCCTGGGGGATGGAGAGATGGTCCAGTGGCTAAATGTGCTGGGTGTTCTTTCAGAAGAACTGAGTTCAATTCCCAGCATGCACATGGTGGCTCACAACCATCTATAACTCCAGTTTCAGGGGATCTGATGCCCTCTCCTGACCTCGAAGGACACTAAGCTTGCATGTGATGCACAGACATACATTCAGGCAAAACACTCATACACATAAAATTAAATAATAAAAAAAAAGCCAAGAACACTTAGCACTATTTCTTACTTGAGATCTTCTCAGACACAGATGAGGCAGGAGAAGTTTCGGGCTCTTTTGTTTAAGAGACAATAACGATGGAGAACCTGGGCTTACCAAGTAGGACAGTTCAGAGTTTATTTCTGCCTCTTTCCACTTCCATTTTCCAGTCTTTTCCTGTTTCCAAAGCCACGAGCAAAGGAAATCATAACAACCAGCAGGATCTTTATGCCAGGCCCCCTACACTCCGCTGGTGATCTGGAATGTCAGGCATATAAGCACACTTTTAAAAAACAAAATCAAAACCCAAGTACTTGAGTGTACAGGTGGAGGAAGACGGTTCCCAACGTAAGTCTTCAAAATGATCTTGGGAAGGGCTTGTGTTTATTATATAATAAAAGATATAAAATCAGCCGCCTGCCTGAGAGACCCAGTTTTCAGATCACGTTGGAAAGTCCTCCAAAGCTCCTCTGGGTAGACGAATGAAGCCTGGCCATGGAGACAAGGTTTGCAAGGGAGGTGATGCTCAGAGTGCTCCCATTTGAGTGTCAGGTCTGGTTCTATGATTTTCTCACAGCGCTGCTGTGCCCACCTCTACCTGGCACTCCCTGAGGTAATGAGGACGATGACTGAAGGAAGAGAATGACCAGAAGCCCAACCATGTGTGCTTTAAGCTCCAGTTGATAAGTGTAGAACCATATCTGTTTTAAGGTCCAGTTGGTAAGAGTAGAGTGACTCATGAGAATGTCAGACAAGGATGTCAATGGGAAAGAAATCAGACAGGTAGGGGAGAGGCTGAGCAAAGGCGCGGGGACCCGAGGTTGGGAGAGAACAGGAAACACGTTTGTAAGATCTCCAGGATTTTGGGGGGCTGTTATAAAGAGTCTTTCATAAGGCCCATTATACTTCTGGGGTTTGCATCACTATTTGATCTGAGCCCCTCCAGGACGGCTACATCTGCTACTAAGCTGTGTTGTAAATGTCTTTAATTTTTATATTTCATCTGAAGGGAGTTGTTAAAGCGAGTTTACAGGGTGATGGCTCTTTGAATAAAAGCCATCAATACTGGAGCAGAGCTCTGTATGACACTTAATTTTCGCTCTAATAAGCCCTCCTAAAACATTACAAGATTTAGAGCCCCTTTTCCCTTCCTTTTTTCTCTTTCCCTTTAACTTCCCTTCCCTCCTGGAAGCTTTCTCCGCTAGCCATCTTCTGAGCTGCCTCCCCCCCCTTTTGCCTTCCTTAAAGGACAGATTTGAAGGGAGCCTTTCTGCCCAGATGCCGTCACTTCGCCGTTCACCGCCAGCCAGATGTGCTCTTGACTTCTGAACAGGAGAAATGTTTCTTTGAAGTTTTTCAAAGACTTTGCTTTTATTTAGAATTTTCCCCCCTTTCTCTCTTCCTCATATTTAACTGGTTGGGAAGCCCCAGGAGGGGTTTTCGCCTGGGCCTCTTTTCTTTTCCTGGGGCATAAAAGGAATGGGATCAGAGGCGCTCTGTTCCCAGAGAGCCTTCTTGTTTCTGCCCTCAACGACTCCAAGTATTTTCTATCGGAGCCGCTGTCCCCAGGAGCAAAGGGAAGATGGCTTTGGATATGCCCTAGAAGCACAACTATTAAATGAACAGAATGGTTCTGATGGGAGTGGGGGGCTGGAAAGCACCCTACCCCTTTTTCCGAATCTATCTTATTCTGTTTGGGCAAAAGGAAGCCCCTCTTTCCTCTCTATATGCCAGACATGCTTTCTCAATGGCAACAGAAGAGCAGCAATGGGAATTTAGAGGCACAAGAGGAAAAAAAAACAGATAGGCACCCAAACATTAAATCAGAAGTACCCGCCCCCCACAAGCTAGAGTGCCATAATCACGTGTCCCCCTAACTGCCACCCCCTCCCCAGCATCCAGTTGGCAAGCTACTTAGTTTGCTTTGGCCGATGAGTAGGTTTAAAGGCTGGCTGGGAACACTAACACTGTGGGAGGTAGCAGTGACAGCGAGCTGGAAGGCTTGCTTGGAGAACACAGTGGTCTCTAGCATGGGGTGTTGGTGTGGAGGGTTCGGAGTGTAAAGTGTAAGTCACTGTCCAGCTCCCTAGTGGACTGTAACTTCCCAAAGGACAACGTCCCACTGTCACATTCCCAGGCTCTCTCAAAGTGCTGGGGACTCGGGCCATACAGTGGGAAGTACCTGTTGCCTGTGTGCTTGTTTCCTTTGACAACAGCCATGAGACTGTTGGAGGGAAGTGTGTTCAGGTCAGAAACATGGGATTTTGGGTTTAGTGAGTTTTCAGAGAAAATAGTAATTAAGGGGTTCTCTGGCAACTTATTACTCCTTGAAAATATTTGTATTTCCTAAAAATCTCTGGGGTTGCTGAGGAAACAAAAAAAGCAGGCTTAGATGTGAAGATGTTGCTTTTTTGTTTTATATAAAAATAAAAATGATGTATTGATTAAAGTATCCCCAGGGTTCGTGTCTCTAGCTGCATATGTAGCAGAAGATGACCTAGTCGGCCATCATTGGGAAGAGAGGCCCCTTGGTATTGCAAACTTTATATGTCCCAGTACAGGGGAATGCCAGGGCCAAGAAGTGGTGGTGGTGGGGGCGGCAGGGGGGTAATAGGGGACTTTCGGAATAGCATTTGAAACGTAAATAAAGAAAATATCTAATAAAACAAAATTTAAAAAATCTTGATAGTGTGCTTGTGTGCTGGATTTTATTTATCTAATGTTGAATATGTTCACTCTTATATCCTAGTTGGTGCATTCCTTTGACTGACTTTTAAGGACTGAACCACCTAAAGTAGAATTGACCCAGTTTGGGTACACCACAGGGTCCCTGCCTGAATCCTAACACCACGCTGCAGATAACCGGGAGGGCGGCCGAGATGCTGTCTGGGTCCACCCCTTCCTCTTCTCAGCTTGCTCTCAGTTTATAAGCAGCTTGTGCACGTGCCTTTTTCACTCCTCACTCAGGGTTAAACTCTGAAATTCCCTTTATCCAGCTACTGAAGAGGCAGCTCACCAAACATTCCATGTCCCGTACTCCTCTCAGCTTCCCTTGTGATAGTATCAGGGCTCTGCAATCAAGTCAACAGACTATGAATGGCGTTGACACTGGTGTGTTGTCAGAAGTCTTCATGTCTTCTCCAGTCTTCTCTTTTCTTCAGATCCCAAGAGCCACATACATTTTAAGATGCAACTATGAAAAAACTATGAAAAAAACACATGTCAGTTTCATTCATGCTAAGACACCGAATGACTGGGTGGAGCAGAGAGCCTCCTGCCAACCGTCTTGTTGAGCAAGTAAAATTCTATGGCAAACACTGAAATTTAGGATTAATTTGTTATTGCCGAATGGCCCTGCACATCCTGTTTAATTCACTTTTGCTGGGCAGGCAAACCACCAGAGACTCATCTGTTCTTGGCCGTGTATTCTTCCCAGATTCCTGGTCTCAGCCCAGCCTCTCACCTGTGTGACTTTGGGACGTTTTCAGAGCTAAGTCCCTAGCTTACCTGACTCCGAGTCTTCCTGTCAGTTTCAGACTATATCTTCCTATTTCAACACCTCCTCTCTCCCCAATTAAACTGGTTCTCTCACAGAGCCCTCCTTGACGGAAACTTATTCTTGCCTTTCCAACTGTGAACCAGCTCTTGCCCTCAGACCCAGCTAAGCCCAGTAATCCTGGGTGGTCACGCCTTCTCCTCTAGCCAGAACCCGTTTCCTTCCAGAAGACCCCACTTCCCAACGGTGACGCCAACCCACAAAGGCTCCAGGACAGAGTCACCCATGACACTCACTCCCTGTGGCTTTCTGTAGACGACGCAGCACACAGCTGATCCCTCATGCCTGGTGCTTTCTGCCTTCAGAAGATTTAGTATGCTCCACCAAGTCTAGGAACTCTCTAACAGCACAGTTCTCATCTAATTCAGAAACTGGCCCAGCACCCACAGGAGGCACTCATGAAGGTTCAGCTGAAAGGATACATAAACAGTGAGACAACATCTCAGAGACCTGGTAGGCCTGACAGTAAGTACTTTATTGTGTGGCCTACGGAATGCTCAAAACTTATTTTGGGAGTATACTCTTAAAACGCATTCCCCAAGGTGTCTGTTCAACACCAACTCTGGGGCTTCTGATTCTACAGCGCCAGAGTGGGTGATGGGGGGTGCACATTTTAAAAAGAGCACATGAGATTCTGATCCAAGAGATCTGCAAGCCACATTGAGAAACACGGAGGCACATGAATATTGAGTATGTGTTTGTGAGTGCTCTTAGTATATGGATGAAATGCATATACTAAGCGGTTTGTGTCGCTGGTGTGCAATGCTTTCCAGGCAGGGATGGCGATACGTTTTATCTCACTTGTCAACACCAATACATCGGTAGGGGCTGTCCAGAGGACCATTTTAAGTAGGTCTCCGGGGCCACATCTGGACTACACAGGAAAATGTCCTGTGATTGATTGATGATGTCTGCCACAGGACTAAGGGGAGAGTGGTGGCCTGTGTACCAGGTGCCTGCCGGGATAGTTAGTCCCCTAGTCTGCAGACAGAGTCCTTGGAAATGAAGATCAAAGGATCATTTGAGACTTAATCCAGGCCTCAACCAGAATGGCTTCACCGTGGACTTCCTCAGGTGACTTTGTAGCAAGAGAAAATAAAATCAAGATGTGCGGTAAAAGGCAGGACTGAGAGGAGCTGCCGTGTTGCTTGAGCAAGCGTTGCCTCTTTGTGTCCACAGCCTCCATTTCTTTCTTCAGAGTGACCTTGGCTTTTCTTTCCCTGTATCTGCTCCTTGTGTCCCTTCTGTTTTATTCCAATGGTGTACAGTATCACACGCTCAATCCCAGAGGTGGGTCCTGTGCACTTACATCAAAAGCTGTGTCCTGTGTCGGAGCTCCTGGATGCTCTTCCTGAGTGTAAAGACAGCTCCACTATCATTTTATTACCATCAGAGAAGAAACTGCAGCTGGTAAGGGGAACCTCTGAGCAGGATAGGGATGACATAAACACCACCTAAGCAAGCTAGTGAAGTCTAAAGAAGCTGAGCATGGGGACAGCCCTTGAGCCATGGATCCGGTCTGACATGAAAGCTATCCTACTGCTAGATTCCTCAAATACATGAAATGATACATTGTCTTCATTTTCTAATGGTTGCTTCAGTTATTTATTTTCAAACAGATGCTATCAATTATGGGAGGGGAGAATGGGACTTAGCAGTACTTGATCTTGGTAGAGTCCAAATAGAGCCATGGCTCCGACTAGCCAGACTGAGTAGATGTGTGTCTTAGTGTGGCACTGTTCCCCATACATTGTTGCAATTTTCCTCCAGCAAACCTTCTGGGAGGAGAGGAAACAGGAAGTGTCCAGCCCAAAGGTGGTTGACTCTAGATTGCTACCATAGACCTCAGCCTTCAGCATCCGTCCCTCACCAGGGCACCAGGCAGTGATACTTCAGCTTTAACTAGCTAACTGCTAACGGTCTCTGGGGGAGGTGCCACTTGCTGAATGTCTTTTGAATGTAGAAGCATGTCACTGCACAAATAAAAATGTAAAAATGAATATCCCACAAATTATGTATAACAAGAGTTGTTGGTTCACACATCAGTATCCATACCAAAGACTGCTCCTTTGTGGTTGAATTGCTGTTTTGTGCGTATCACACTCTGTCATCTTTATAATTAAATTATTTTCTGAGCCACTACTTTTCCCAGGCCCAGCTGAAAAGGGAGACGTCAACACTAGGAACCTTTACCCTTGTCAGCGTGGACTTTGTCAGGCCGAATGAGTAGCCACCCCGCAGCATAGGGACGCTAACATCTGCATGGCTTCTTTCTCCTTCTTCTTCCCTCCATTGGTCATCATTTCTAGGCTAAAGGTGAAATCGATGTGTATGAGACTGTCAGCAAGCTGGAAAAGTAATCACTTAAATAAGGAAGCTCAGAAAGATTACTTAGTGTTACGCCAATTTTAGATGTTTCAAAAAATCACTTTTGGTCAGCCAGGTAAAATGTGAATACTGTGTCCAGTTTCTTGGAGGAATGGCGCTATCTCTCATACTCAGCTGGTCCCTTGGGTAGCAACACTTGTCATTTTATACCATCTACTCTACTCTCCGTCTTTACATGTGGGAACACACACTCTCGGTAAGCACAGAGAAAGACAGACGGACGGACAGACAGACAAACAGACTGACAGGGCAGGATGGAATAGAAGAGTCTGTCCAAGAAGGAAGACTTCCACTTTGCCTTCTCAAAACAATACTGTTAATTTCCTCAGTTTGGAAAAAAAAATTGTCAAAATTTGGAAAAGAAACAATCTCCAAATGCAGAGAACTTTCCAGTCTCTCTCTAAAAATGAGCACTGGGTCTACAGACCATCCCCTCCCCTTGCTTGTTTCTTTTCCCCACCAAAATTATGCCGTCTGGTTTCCTACCTTATGAAATACCATCGATCTACTTGGAAGAGAGTGGGTTGTAAATTAATGCATGCGTCGCTGTCTCCCATCGGATGGTGGAGGTTGGAAAGCCACAGCTTTTAGGATGTTAAATATTTATAGTCATTGTTTCAACCAAAATAAGGGCTTGCACAGACAACAGGATGCATGCCGCAGAGGAGGAACCTGCCTGGTGTACTGTGTCTTTCCAGAGACTTCCAAACAACAGTGTCCATGCAGGCCTATGCCTCACAAAGAGAAGCTTATGATGTTCCCCAGAAGATAAATGCAAAAGACCACTAGTCTCCTCTGGAAGAGTCCCCACCACCCTGGAAACGAAGGGTTCAATTATATTATTCAATTTTCCACTTGAATTCTGGCAGACTCGGGCACCTTCTCACCCCTCCCCCCAGCCGTGGAGAAAGACTTTGCCCCTCGTCTCTGCTTCTGACGGTCACTGTGGATCAGCAGTGCTAACCGTAATTGTCTTCTCTTGGCTATCATTACTGCTGGAATTTTGGATGCCTGAGGTGAAATATCTGAAATTTGTTGTTAACTAAAAACCTCTCAGCAATTACAGATTTGTGAAAGCTTGGAGATTTTTTTTTTTTTGAACATAGAACACTATTTTACAGGATAAAGCTGAATTCTCTTTTGGATAAAATAACCATGAGGAAGTGTATGTACCTCTCAGTCACGCAAAGGAATGCAAGATAACATTCAGTTTTCATAGTCAAAAATGGTAGGGAGCAAATCATACCGACAATATAACTTGTAATTAAAAGTTGTCGGGTGAGATTTGAATCCCTGCGAAGAAACTTGATATCAAGCATGTCTCTGAGATATCAGCTGGGTCCCAGGAGGAGTATATATATCCTCAGTGCCTGGCTCCATCAGGACAATTTCTGAGTATTTTGAGCTAGAGATCAAGTAATTGCTCACATCCCCACCTTAATCTTTAAAAAGTTTCAATTGGCTTACAAAGTGAAGACAAAGGAAAAATAAGGTGAGCCAAATTCGAGAGTAGAGAGAAAAAGATTAACTCACCAAATGCCTGCCATTAGAGATTCCAGGTTATCCCATGACAAGAAGGCCATGGGTTTGGGCTTTGAACTTCCTAGACAACACCATGAAGAGAGAACATAGAAGGTTTGATATCTAGGATCTGCACATTGAAAACAAAACGAATTATCTGTTCAGGGAAGGAACACAGCAATTTCTGATGCTGTGGACAATAATGCATTGCTCCTGAGGGTCCTTGTACGTACCAAACTCCACCTTCTGCAGCATCCTTGATCACAGTGATGAGTTTCACAGTCTGCCTCCTGTGAGTAGAAGAGGCCACAATAGTTTTCAAAGTCTATGTAAGGTTAGGACAATGAAATCTGACCTATCCCTTCGGAGCATTGTGGTACACTCAACTCTTCTGCAAAGAGCAAATCCTGGGCTAACAGAACTTGATTAAGTTTTGCAATCATGAAGGTTAGAAATGTCTGAAGAATGGACACATGCTGCCTTTCAGAGTTTGCCTTCTAAGAAGAGCCCCCTGGATTTGCAGTAACCCCATCATCCCACAGTTGATGAACAGACAACTTTTTCCAGGCTTGAATGGTAGTTGTTTTATCTTTGGCCATATGGCCAAGATCCTTTCCGATTTATACCATGACCAGGCTTTTCTGAGTGTGAAGGTGATGGTTTAAATGCCTCCGACAGTTGTCTGCCAGAACCCTTCCTGCACTTGAGACATCTGACCATCTGAAGATGTTATCTATCATCCCTCAAGTCCCATTTTATAGTTGGAGTGGACATGGTGTCCACCCAGCCCCTGGGCCACAGCTGATTGTTCTAGGATTGCTCATGATCAAAACTGGTCCAATCAGAATTCTTATTGGGAGAATAGAGATGGAGTAAGAGTTTTGTCTTTTCTAGGTCCTAATACTGTCATATGTGGGCCTGGGAACTCTATGGCTGAGTCTGCAGCCCTGTGGTGGCAGCCGGGCTGCATAGGCAGAGTGGAGGGCTGCACAAAGGCAGGCACAGGAGGGAGGAGCAGGCTGGCCAGCATCACATTGTGGCCCCTAGTCCAAGGCTGCGCTCTAGATTTGTCAATTCTGCATTGCCAATTCAACCTCACTTTCTGTCACTCACAAGCAGCAGTCTCTTGGGTAGTGCCTACTTCTACCCACCTCCTCAAATGTTCACCCTAAAATACCCCAGGTTTGCAAATTCAAGAAAATCTACAGCCCCAGTAATTACTCCTGTGTTTCCCATAGGGATCCTATTTGATTGGCAGTTCACTGTGACTGCAGATTCTCAAAAAGTGTACAAATAGCAGGATGGAGAGAGGGGCAGATTCCAGGACTATGGACATCAGCTAGGGCCTTGCATGAGCTCCACCTCTGCCAGCCACAGGCTCACACGGAGCCCAGTTTTACTGTGCCACCCAATGCAAATCACCGGGCTCCCTGACCTTGGCATTTACAGTACATGCTTAATCAGGGCCATTTGGCAGGTTGCGTGATTTAGAAGCAATTATGTCAGAACGAAGAGTCAAAGTGGTGTTTTGAGAGTCACTGTATGGTGGGAAATCTCCCCCCCAAGAACCAGATGTCTCCAAAGTTCAGCTTTACAGTCCAAGTGGAAGACCAGACCTGTGTGTTACACATTGTAGACTGGTTTTGAATACAGGACTTCATGCCTTAAGAACCTCCTCTGGAATCCTGGAAAACATACGCTTAGCACGCTTGGCTTGTATAGATAGGAGCTGTCAGCTGGGAGCTAGATCTTTGTCATAGCCCAACCAAACGTCATTGATTCGAAGATGCTGTCATCTGGTGTTTTTAATACCCTGGTAATGGATAGTGACTGGCATGATGAGATCCTGCAGCTGGCAGCCCCTGTCTTTCTCGGTGGTAGATAAAATGATAGAATTACTCACAAACAAGAATGCTTTTAACTTGGCATAATGTTGCATTAAAGCAGGGGGCATTTTTTAGTTGCCATATTTTCAGGTAGATCTCTCTCTCTCTCTCTCTCTCTCTCTCTCTCTCTCTCTCTCACTCTCTCTCACACACACACACACACACACACACACACACACCCTACTACTACCAGTTGCAGCAACAACAACTGATGGAGAAACATTTTTTTTAATTTGAATTTCCAGTGCAGGCCTAGGATTCCAGTTGCTACTGGAAGAACCACATTTTGTACTGTGTGTTCTAGAACATACTCCAGAAGTCTACAGATTGAATTAGACTCAGAAGAAGCCTAAATAGTTAGCAGCCCAGCTACTGCCAGACAGTTGTTGTCACCATTTCCAGGCATCAAAACCAAACCAAACAAAAAATCCATACTGGGTTAGTTAGTGCACAGAAGGAATAGTGGAAAGCAGGAAGGGATCAGTTTATGTGCACCATCATGGTAGAGCCTCCCTGTCCTCAGGCAGAGCATCTTGGGACAGGAGTAGATTGATGGGCCTTCAGCCTATATTCAACTCTGCTACTTGGTCAAATCTTTTCTCTTTGACTCTGAGAAACCTACAAACAAATCAGATTGGTCTCTACTTCTCTTCTCTCCCCTCTCCTCCCTCTCTCCCTCTCCCTCTCCCTCTCTCCCTCTCTCCCTCTCCCTCTCTCCCTCTCTCCCTCTCCCTCTCTCCCTCTCTCCCTCCCCCCTCTCCCCCCTCTCTTCCCCTCTTCTCCCTCTCCTCCCCCTCTCCCCCCTCTCTCCCCCTCCCCCTCCCTCTTCCTCTCCCTCTTCCTCTCCCCTTCCCTCCCCTTCCCTCCCCTCTCCTCCCCTCCCCTCCTCTTCCTCCTCCTCCCTCTTCCTCTCCCTCTCCCCTTCCCTCCCCTTCCCTCCCCTCTCCTCCCCTCCCCTCCTCTTCCTCCTCCTCCTTCTTCTTCTTCTCTCTCTCTTTCTCTCTCTCTCTCTCTCTCTCTCTCTCTCTCTCTCTCTCTCTCTCTGCCTTATGCCCTGCTGTCTTGTATCTCCATACCTGTGAGCTACAGCTGACCATGGAAGAGTTTCTGACCACTTCAGGCTTCTGGAATGGAACACCAAGCATGTCACTAATTCTCTCTCTCTCTCTCTCTCTCTCTCTCTCTCTCTCTCTCTCCCCTCTCCCCTCTCTCCCTCTCTCCCTCTCTCCCTCTCTTCTCCCTTTCCTCCTAATTTATGAAGTAGACACAACACAAAATTTACCATATTAACTATTTTCAGCGTTTACATTTCCATTTTGGGCTACCAATATCCAGGACTCTCTGGTTGCATGAAGTTGTGTCTCTCACATTGAAAAAGACATGGATTCGCTAGCCACTGTCCAACCACCCAGCCCAGGAGATAAAATACTCTAGTCCCCCTTGACCTTGAGCCTGTGGGCTGTTCTCTTAACCCTTTAGGAGCATGACTCAACCTCCCTTTCTCCTCTCCTCTACTGCCCAATCCCTTCTCATGGTGCTCTCCTTGTCTACACTGAGCTGTCTGTATGTCAAAGCTAGAACGAAAGTCCTTCTCTTTCCCATCCCATCGTCAGCCTCTATAACAATACAGCTTCCTAATCAGAGGCAAGCTATTTGAACTCTAAATGCCCATGGTTCTTTTTTGGAACTCTTTCTATATCAGGTATAAATTTGTTCCCTAACACAAGGCTACAAATAATACCACTTAGAATTCTTTTTAACCTCCTAAATACAACCATGATCACTAACGGACGTGCTCTCATCAGTAGGCCTGTAGTGGTGGGCATTAGGCTTCCTGGAGCTGGAGCAACAGCTTCAAATGCTGCCTCTGCTATTCACCACCTGGTTGGCTTCCTTCCTGCTTTCAGTTGGGTTGTCAAAATCTTAGGACTTCTATAGCATCAAGGAAACAAAAGGCCCCTCATTTCAGTGCCTTCATCATGAACTTTCTCTTATAGGGAACCACGATGAGAACTGTTCTCTACTAGCCCCAGAAGTCTGGAGGTATATCACAGCTGGTGTCTTCTCCTTCCCAGGCTCCTAAGCACTGGAGACTAGCCACCCATCTGGATGTCCCTAGGGGCACTCTCTGAGAGTGCTGCCTAGCCTGGGGAGGACAAGAGAGTCAGAAAAGTCTGTGAATTCAGAGTGAGTTCATCTGTTCCTACCAGCTCCCACACTTTCTACCCAAACACCAGGAAGCACTCTCTTCCATCACTGTTTAAATCCCTGCTGGCCCTGTACATGGCATTACACAGAACTAACTCCTTCACCCGTATTTAAGGGTGTCAGCAATGATAGGCAATAGTGCCCTTTCATGCTTTGTGCCTCCTTCAACAGGAAAAAGTGAGTCTCTCTGACTGTCCTGGCATGATTCTGTCCTGCTCTGGGGCTCCTGTGCTTCTCTCTGCCACCGGATGAGAGGTCCCTTGGAGATCTCAGCTATGACAGATTCACCTAAGCTTTGCCCCTGGAATGGACACAAAGACCCCTCATTCTGATTCTTTGCGGCAGACAGCATCCACTCTATACTCTGATTTTCATTTCTCTGTGTCCCTTATCCTTGAGCCAAAGGACATAAAATGCTCTCAAAGGAGCTCAGCCAGTGGCTTAGTCCCATACTGGGCTCTGCAGTTCCCTCAAACCCGCCTGCTATCAGTCTCCCCCCCCCCCCTCACCTCAACTTAATGAGCAAATAAGGAAAGAAAATTAAAGCTAAAAAAATTAAACAGCTTTAGTGAAGATCAATAGAATTCTATAAAGCTCTGGGCTGTAGTATTGAGTGAGCACAGACACCCCCCACCCCCCACCCCCGGCACACTGCATGTTAAGTTAACTTGTGAGAGAAATACACTCCTTCTCAGCTGTGCACCTTGCCCTCCATTGTGAACCAGGAAGCAGGGGACACAAATTCAAATGATGTTGATTTAGTTTTTCAAGGGAGTTGCCCAGGAGCATTTTCTGCATGGCCAACCAAAAACTTCAGCCCTGCCTGGCTGCAGAAGCCTTCCTCTGAAGAATACAAAGAGAATATTTGATCCCCAGAGCTCTGCTCACAAGTGGATTTTTTTTTTATTTGGATTTTGGGTTTTGTTTCTTTCATGCTTCCCTTTTAGGTTTCGAAATCTTAAATGCCAACTTGAAAATTCCCTTTTCAGCATGACGTCTCTGCTCTCCTCCAGCGGGATCCTAAGGAATCAAGACCATTAGTCTTAGCAGTACCGGATCCGGACACGGCACAGGTGGGAGACTGGAGAAAAGCGTTGTATGTAAGCAGGTTCCATGAGGCCACTGTATTTTTTGGCTTGGTTTTCGGTAGTGACTAGAACACAGAAAATCACACCATCAGTTCTGCTCCTGACAATTCAGCCACCTGCTCAAATGCTGCAGATGCCACACTTAAATTCCAACTGTGGTGAGCATCTATCAGAAGCCAATCAAGGCCGAGAGATTAGTCCTTGTTAAGCAGAAGGCACCAAGGTCACAGGGAAAGCAACCAAGGGCTTGGAGTAGAACTGGTAGATTGGGGCATAGCTGTGAGCAAACCTTCACCCCACCCCCACGTATGCAAAACCGTGACCTAGTCAATTAACCTCTTCCACCTCATTCTCCCATCTTTAAGACAGGAATTATAATGTCTCCCTTATATAATGACTTTGAATGAATAGAGCGGTTAAGAAGAATATCTTGCTAAATAAATATTTGACAAATACTAGTTTGCTTCTAAAGGAACAACCCCATGAGTCCCGGAAATGGACAGTGGCTGGAGAATCATACGCCGAGATGAACACAAGGCCGACACTTGTAGTGCCTGGCATTTAACACAGACATAAAAGCAAATGAATATGAGTGGTCAGAATGCACAACCAATCATTTGCTACCAATCCTATAGAACTTTTTTCACACTACAAAATCAATTTCCACTGTGCAGTAGCGGTGCATGTCTTTAATCCCAGCACTCAGGAGGCAGAGGCAGGTCAACCTCTGAGTTTGATGGCAGCCTGGTCTACAGCCTGAGTTCCAGGACAGCCAAGGCTGCACAGAGGAACCCTGTCTCGGGGAGAAAACAAAACAAACAAACAAGCAAACAAACAAAACACCACCAAGAACAAGAACAAACCAGACCAAACCAAACCAAACAATTCTCATTAAATGTGGGCTGTTTTGGAATATAGATAATCCATGAGGGAAATGAAAATCAACCAGAATCATCCCAGCTGGAGATAGCTAGCATTGCTGTTTTGGTATGTAACTATCTGGGAATTTGTTGACATATCTGCGAAAATATTTTTTAAGGTTGTAACATGAGGAAATCTTCACATACCTTTTAATGAACTATTTTGCTTATTTAACAATGGATTGTGACCATCTTTCTATGCCGTTTAATGCCACTCCATTATGTGAGTTAAAATCTCGAAACTATTGCACTGATTGAATATATTCTTACTCTAAAGGATGCCTTCAGGCTCATTTCAATGTGCCCCTTTCAGAACGATATGGCAGGCACCTATCTCTAGATCAACACCCTAAATAATGTTCTTCCTAAGTGGTATCACTTTTGAATACTTCCTGATACTACATCCCTGGGTAGAGCATGGCTGTGTCAAAGTCTTAGGTCTACTACAATGGGAGAAGAAAGTAAGGAAGGCATATAAAGAAAAAACAAACTTCATTCTGCTTTCCCACTGATTAGACTCCTCATTCAGAGGAAATGGGGTTACAGTCCCAGCACCAGTTGTGATGAAGAACTAGGGGTGACCTTGGAAGTGGTCCAAAGCTGGCCACCCTACTGGAGAAACCGGGTGTGGAGCAGAACGGAGTCAGATTTCCAGTAGGTGCCTTCACCTCTAGCTATTTGACCCCAGGCAAGTATTTTAATGGCAGCAGCAAGGCTCTGAGAACTCCGAGAAATGATCTTTTCCATGTATGAGGCAGGGTGGTTGTTGTGTGGGTCTAATGAAAGGTCGCGGGTGAAAATGCTCTGTGAAGAGCAAATGAAACCAGGAAGCAGCTTTCCTGGGAGCAGCTCAGGGCAATTGAGCAGCTCTTCTTAAACCTCCAGAGACCACCCTCTCAGTGTGTGGCTTTAAGCTTTTGTTTGAAATAATGTGAATTCCCAGAACATCAGACACACCCGTGGTCAAAAGTAAGTAGGGCCCACACCCAAGCCAAGGGTGTTGGGAACCCTAGCTCCTTTCTGTTCACAGTTAGACACCGGCTCTGCCTTCTCTCTCTTTCCCCTTCCTGTGCAATCTACTAATCTTGAAGAAAGAAAGTTATAAACGCCACACTCCCTCCCTGAGGCAATCATGGGGGACTCTCTCCCATCCCACTCAATGGCATCTGATAGAGAGAAAGAAAGGAAACAGACAAAGAAGTGCTTGCTACTTTATTTAGGTCCTTGGGGTCATTGGTATTTCCTGATGCCAAATAATTTTGCTCTGCTGAGATCTTAAGAGAACTGTCAAGGGTAGATGTGCTTTTTGAAGCTTGGCACTCTATCAGGAATCAATTATTTGATCTCCCTTTTTGGATTCTTCCAGGGCATCTTCTTACCTACAATGGGCCCAGGTGACTGGTGGTTCAGAAGAAACCAAGAAGGGCTACTGAGAAGTATAACTTCCCTTCTCTCCTCTGCTAGTGTGATAAGGCTTATGGGACTATGGTGCGTTTCTTTTGGAAAATGAAATCTTCTAAGGTCATAGACAGGGACATGTAACCTGATAGGGTTGGTGTATGCTGCAGATAGGGACAATACTAAGATGCAAAAGGTTGGGAAGGAGCAACCTCCCAAGAAAGCTTAACTCTTCTCTCTGTTGTCACAGAACTGAACTCCTGCTCTCCCTTTACTGCATGTGACACTCTCGGCAAACTGGGTAACTTTTACCACCCACCACCACCACCACCATCCCACGCGAGCGCGTGCGCGCGCGCACACACACACACACACACACACACACACACACACACACACAAGATAAGAATATAACAAGTTACCACTAAAAATGGCTACGAGGGGAAGTGGGCTAATGTTGATAGATCAGAAGATGCTGCAGTGGCAGCCTTCCTGTTTTCCCACTTTGTACACACCTCGCTCCTGGGAGGGTGACTCAGGTTGAGCCAAGAGCATCACCAGCCTCTTTCAGAAATTAAGAAAAGACAGGTTGAGCTCATCCTAACACTAAAGCTTCTCCTTCCCCAGCACAGTGCTAAACAAACTCTGTAACCCTGCTTCCCGCCTCCCTGGGTGTCCTCTTCCTGGGTTTTCACTCAGAAGTTGAGAGAGAGCCCAGCAGCAGCCCTTTTATATAAGCATCAATCCCATTCATGAGGCCCAATCAGCTTCTAAAAGCCCTGTATCTTAATACTATTCCATCGTGGGTTAAAATTTAGCATGTGAACTTGAGAAAGATCTAAATATTCCACCTATAACATGAATCCGAATAGCCTATTTAGCTGATACTGCCAATATCTGTATGTGGCTCTCTGTCAGACATCTTCAGCCTGGCCGCATAGGCACGGAGGTGCATCCTCCACATCACTCTAGCAAGGCCCTCCTCTTGGACAGGGTCCCAACTGGGCTGTACTCTTAGCACTCCCAAGGAGCTCAATAGCTTACCATCCTCACTTCCCAGCTTGAGGTCTCCACTACAGCCCACCCCCTCATTCTGTCCTTTCTGCCTGTCCATCTTCTTAGAACTTTTCGGTCTTGATGCATCCATGTATTGACATTTCATTGGCTGAGAATTTCTTTACCACATGCACCACTAAGTATGTCAGCGAAGCGCTAGACATTTCTCTGTCCAACCATTGGCTAGAGAATAGGGTTGGGGGGATGTACATGCCCAGTCAATCCTTCTTTAGGAACCTCAAACTTGGATTTTTCCCACCATGGAAGTATTTCCATGTGAAAGTATGTTCTAGTATGGAGGTATGGAAGCATAATTCTCATGCAAGTTCTTTTCAGTGAAACTTATATTAGCTGACTCAAGCTCTTACCATGGGCTGAACACTGTTCTAAGAAATTTACATATAATCCATTTGATTCTCAATATTCCTCCCATTGGCAAGCAAGTAAATGAAAGTGTAGTGGCTGAGTGATCTGACCAAGCTCCTCCAGCCTCCAAGTGGTCGAGTGGAGATTCAGGGAACTCCTGCTGCATTGGTGGAGTTTCCAAACCCTGACTCATGAATCCGCAGCGACTCTCTGACTTTCTCAGATACAAGCTGGACATAAAAATGGACAGGAGATTCAGGAAAGAGTCATAATTTTAGCCATCTCTTATTAGGTGCTGGCCCCAGTTTTTAGAAGGTAGAAGTATTTATTGCTCATTGCCCCATCTTTTAGCCAACCAAAATTCCACAAGTAATGTAGTCAAGTTTCTCTTTAATAAAGCATCACATATATAGATCTCTTAGGACTCTACCAGCCATTTATCAACAGTAAATGGATGCTTCAAGGATAGGAAGCTCATGGCTTAGAAGGAAGCAAAGTGGCCAGAAAATCAACCCTCATAATACAGTAGTATTTGATTTATGTGGTAAATTCTGCAAATATTTATTAGACACCTACTATGGGCTTCTAGAGATGGAGACTCTAGCTATCAAAGTGGGCAAGGTGAAGATCCCTGACATATGGGAAATTTTTGAAATTGGATGGTAATACATTGCCTAGAAAGAAAAAATTCCAGCTGTCCTCTGCTGCAAAGCAATCTTTCCTGAACTTAGTTACTTAAGACGACAGCACTCTTTATTTGTATATGAACCTGCTACGCTGGAGGGACTCAGCAAGGGATGCTCTACTCTGGTCTATGTACACTGTTTTCTCAGGCTCCTATACTCATCGAGGAACTCCACTGGAGAACTAGTGCGGCTAAGAACTGGTACACCCCAGAGATCTCCAGATAGATTTTCTTTCTCCAGCCATCTACAATTGACCTGTAAGGAAAGGTCCCAAGAGAGCAAACCCTATTATGCCCTCTTTTTTTTTTTTTATCAAGTATAATTTCTTATCACATCTCTGTAGGCATTATACTTGCTGGTATCTCATGACTTAACTTCAGAACCTATATGGAAAGGAGACAAAATTAGAACAACACATCATATCAATAAAATAGCACCACACTGGATCAGGTCTGCTCCTGCCACCCACTAGTCTCCCCATCCCCAGAAGCTTCAACAAAGTAGAAGGCCATGGAAGAGAGGCCTCTCAAGTCCAAAGAGAAAGGACCTCCCCTAAACAGAACACAATTCTCCTTTCTTATGATCATAGTTGAAGAATCCATTCAAGAAGCACCAGACAGGTATCCCACTCCAAAAGTCTCTCTGCACTCTTGCTGTTAGTTTTGTTCTTTGGAGGCCACCAATTCTTATCTGACTAGAACCAACACATGGCTGCTTAACCTGCATCTGAGACCTGCTGTGTAGGATTCAGCGTGAACTGGACCAGTGTGACAGAGTGAAAACACCATTGCTGTCCTGGAGATCCCTGGATCCTAACAGTCCACAGGAGTTAGCCAAGTGTGAAGTCTCTGTGCACAGAAGAGCAGTGTCCATGTGTTAATATGAACATTTTGGTTGCTATACTGGGAATCCTTTGGAGACCAAGTGGAGAGTAGCTGACTAAGATCTGGAGTGTAGATGACATGAATCAGAGGGTTTCTAGCTGCTTAGAGCTAGAGGCAAGGTTCGGCCCTGCAAGCAGGACACCCTTCAAATCATGTGTTCTTAACTCCCATTTCATCCTTTAACACTTGTTAGCCAGTTATTTTTTTCCACAAAGGGGCCCAGAGAACTCAATAGCTAGGAAAAAGCTCCATGCTCCCATCACATTATTTTCCTCAAGGTAATGAATACAGAAGGATCTACCTAATTGAAGGGGGCAAAGGGCCAGAGAACACTGAAGGAAGGGACTGTCAACATCTCCAAAAATTCTTATCCCATCACATAGACGTGTACAGCCTAGCCAAGCAGTGAGGTACGCAGTGGTCTCCTCTCACTGGCAACAAACCATTGCATTGTCTTCGGAAGCCAAGGACCTCTCCAGGTATTTTTATAGGGAGAGTGAGTGGGTGGAGCAGGAGCTACCTGACCTGTAGTCAGGGTTCTGGCATCCAGACTGGGAAAAGTGAGGTAAGTCGCTCCCATTATAAACAGTTGCTTCATTGGCAACTACAGCTTCGCAGAAGGATAGACTGTGACATCCTGTCTTTCTGACATGATCAGAATTGTATTTGGAGGCAATTCATCTGGCAGCAGTATCTAGTCTGATTTGGAGATGGGAGATGGAATAATGATCCCCTTAAATTATAATAGCATCAGGGTGACCCTGTGCTAGGCACTTGCTGTAGATGCTTCCATTCTACCCTCACACACCTATGAGATAATGTACTGTTTTCCATTCTGTACAGATAAGGAAATTGAAATCCAACAGATCCAGACATTTGCCCAAGGGTTAAACTGCACATAAGCAGTAGAGTCAAGATCAAATTCAGATCCATCTGACTCTAAATCCCAGGCTTCTCTCTGTTCAGAGGCTATTACAATAGCACAGATAAGAGATAATGAAAGCCAGAGGCAGGGCACCAAAGCAAACACTGTAAAGAAAACCGTAGACAGAAGACCCTTGTCAGAGGAAATGGAGGGACCGGACTGTTCAGACCTGAAGGTGGGGTGGGCTGAGTGGAAGTGGTGTTGAGTTCTTCCTGTCAGGCCTGAGGCAAGTTTGCAACTGAATTCACTGAAAGGCAAAGAGGAACAAGGGCAGAAGGAAAGACAAACAGGCTGGAGGAGGCTCTGCTAGCTATAGATTCCAGGCTTTGTTTCCTCACAAAGAACATGAATCTGCTGCATTTACTGGGTCAGGAACACTGTGACTCTACCTCCTTCTAGGCCCAGTTCTTTTGCTGTGTTTGTACATTCTTCCTCTCCAGAAATGGGTGTTGACGGGTAGAAACAAGGAGCCAGGAATCCTTGAAACCTGGGAAATTATTGACTGCTCTTTCATAATAAAAGTTGTACCTTGCAACAATTCACTAAGTCCTTAAGGCTAGGCGGTTCATTCACGTTAGTGTAATGCCTTCGCCTGGCCAATATCCCACATGCACTTTGAGACAATGGTATTCACAGTGTCACTCAAGAAACTTTGACCACCTGGGCGCAGAGTTGAGGACCTATGTGGGTCATTGAGTAAGTCCCTTTAATCTTGGCTTCTGTTTAGTCGTCTGAAGGTCGGGGATGACAAATAGACTTCTTTAACTAGGTCTGCAGTGAATTACATATGTAGGACCTGGATCAGTACGTTCAGATACACTAGATAATAGCAGTAGTATCAGGGTTGAGAACCTGTGATTCTTATCAGGAAATGTTATCTTCCCTTGACCTCTAGGCCCAGGCTTGATAGATAGGATTATTTCTGTTATTGGACATAGAATTTTGTAGGCCAGAAGCTTAATCTCATTGATTTGGACATTTATACACAGAGTTCTCTTTATTTGTCTCCCATCCTTTTAGCATCCCTTCTGTTTACAGGATTTGGCTTGATACAGAAGTCTGTGTAGGTGCCAGGAGTCCTATGGAGATGTCTTCATTTTAGCACAGTACCTCCTTCCTCCCAGGAGACCCTCACTTTGTTCCCTTCATCTTTGCTGAGAAATGCTAAGCTGGCTTCTGTTTCCCAGTCTCCAGCCAGCTCTGCGTCAGCCATAGATAGTTCAAAATTGTTGTAACACTCATTAAGAAGGTCAAAAAGAAAGCAATTTGGAAGCTCTGCCTGTGAGGGGAGGCCCTGGAATCAGACTCTTCTGCTGCTTCTCCTGAAGTTACAATGCAGACTTCACCTTCTGCCCTACATCAGTGCATTTCCCTAATTTGGGGGTCCAAAGAGAGAAAGGCTTCCTTCTGTGTCCCTTTTCTCTGCAGGCTTTAGGAGCTGCCTGTCACCTGCCTCTTGGTGGAAAGAGGAACTCCCAGTTTCTCTCTCTGAATGCTTCCCACCAATCTTGCCCTAGTAATGTCCAGTTGACAGCTGACTTGACTGTATACTTTCTGAAAACACAGAGTTCTATCTGATCCCCTGTTCTCCTGCCTTCGGTCTTTCAGTTGATCATTCTTATACTCTTCTTTATGTTCTAGATGTTTCCTTCCTCTTCTCCTAACTCTTGAGAGAATTTTCTCACAGGCTTACCTTTGCCTAGCCTCCTTATGCTTCTGTGGGTCTCCTCACCCTCATGCAAGCATGTAGCAGGTGGGTGAAATTTGACTTAACTCAACTGACCGTAGCCTTTGGGTCTCAAAGTGGCCATCTCTTGCTTCTACAGCCTCTACTCTCACTCTTCCTAAATTCCTCTTTCTCATGACTCTATCAAAATTGCTTTTTTCTAGAGTTCTCAGAAAGGTCCTGACTTCTAGAGTAGATCATTTTCTACTTCACATTTTAGGGTTTCTGGAAGTGTGTGTTCCCACTGAACACACACACACACACCTTAGAAATGTCTCTTGTCTTCCTTCCCTACTTATCTTCTTCATTCTCAGACTGTCCCGTCTGCTGTCTGTGTTCTTTCAGGAAATATTCAGGGCCCACATGTTACAACTCACAGATCTTCTCTGTGACAACAACACTGGAGTGGCTCATCTTCAGTGCCACCACATCAAACCAAGTGAGCCACACCAACCTTAGAAACTTTATTTCTCCTCACATCTGTTTCTCTAAGGGGTGTGGTTCGTAGTAATGCTAGCTCACAGTGCCGACTCACCAGTGTCTGAAGCCATCTCTCTGATTTCCAGTGCTTTATGATTCATGGAATCCTGATGGCTTATTTCCCTTTCTTCCTGTCATCACTGTTAGCATTCTGGGACTTCCAGATTTATTTCTCAATGATCAGGATCACATGCTGACTTTTCTCTCCTCAAAGTGTCTCCAGTGTGCTCCATTTAGACATTGCTTCAACCTTGGGTCACTACTAGATGACTATTGGCTGCTATTGAGTGACTATTGGCTGCTATTGATGATGATTGGCTGCTACTGGCTGACTACTGGATGCTATTGGATAACTATTGGATGCTATTGAACGACATTGGATGCCTATTGACTGCTATTGGATGACTTTGAGCACTTTATTTTCTCTTCACTACAATTTTCAACCTTTGAAGGACAGGGACAGGAACCATCCTCAGCTCTTCTCTCATGGTGCCAAGTCAACAGTTAGACACAATGAAATATTCACCAGTGATTTCACATGAGCAAGGCTCTGAGACATGGCCTCTCTGGCGGTTATTTCTGAAGCAATGATGGTGGTATCCTGTCTACTCACCCAAGTATCTCTCTGGACCCCTGGCAGATGTCACTGGGCTACTTTCAAACTCACTCTTACTGTTGTTCTGTCTTAATCTTTATGTTACTTAGTATCTCTTAGTGGTGTCTTACTTCCAGTCTAAATGCTTTCTAGGACAGATCTTTACATAATGTAGGGACTAACTAAAGGTAAACAATCCTCACAGCCATGGAAGAAGCAGTATTTTAAGCCCAGAGACCATCTCCAAGGCAAACACGTGACTGATCACCTGTTCTCAGGGCACCAAGTTCCCAGTCCAAACTGTACCTAATTTGTATTTTTTGAATGCTTCTTTTTCTTCAATGGGAGAAAAGTGCATTCATATAGAGGAAAATCAAAGTTGGACAGTCCTTAGTTGTGCCATTATCTTAAAAAGAGACAGAGAGAGAGATTAAAGGCAAATGTGCCTGTGAGTATCAAAGTGATTAAGCAGCCATGCTTATTGCCCTGTGGGAGGTCATTACCTTGAAGAATGCAGCAGTCTTGGTAGCGCCGATTAACGCCACCTATTGACTGTATCTGTTTTCTAAATCCCTCTCCATAAAGACAGAACATGCTCCTAATGGCCACCAAGCTCTGGCACAAAGTAAGCGCTCAAATTCCACTGCACTTACTCGGTATCGTGATCGAGGTCATGACCCCTGCTCTGTACAAAAAGCCTGGTACCAGGTTCATACTTGACCTTGCAGTGTCAAATCTGAAGAGATCAAACACACACAACAAAGTTGAAAACAGGGCTGTGACTGACTTCAAAGCTGACCTCCCCTAACACCCACCCCAGCAGAGTGTGCTGAAGGTGCTGTTGGCACTAAAGGTCTGAGAAACCAGAAAGCAGTGTAGCAGGGTACTTCCATTTTGAGAGAAGATGAGCAGGTGGATGCTTGAGATAAATTATTTGTCTATGAAACTCAGTTTCCTCATCTAAAATACATCGTCCTTGAAGGTCTGTTGTGAGGGGGAACTACTGTGGAGTGGGATTTGAGAGCTTACTGTGTGTCAGGCACAAGCCCAACTATTTGCAGCCCTTAAATCATTGGATACTCTCAACAAACCCAAAAGAAGTATTATTCTCATTTTACATGGGAAGAGAGTGGAACAAAAGGCTAAGTAACTTGTGAAGGTTACCCAGCTCATCATCAACCATTGACCCATGAAGCCAGCAACCAGTGAAGCTAGGGCTCCAGGAGTTTAGAGTCAAAAGAGGAGACGGGCCATGAGGAGTCAAGGGTCTGTGAAGAACCGTGGGGTAGGCAAGGGTCACCTTCTGAAGGACAGACATCAAATTTTGCTTTTCCTGCTCTTTTTCATACTGTGAGAGGGCGTGGCTTCTGTGTGAACATGTTCTTTTTTGCATCTTTGTGTGAGTGTCTCTTGTTTGCCTATGTTTGAATATGTTTGTACAGATATACTTCTCTGTGAGCCTGTATGTTTCTGTGAGTGATGTATGTGTGCTTGTGAGTATCTATGTGTGTATCTATGTGACTATAAGTGTGTGTGTATGAGACAGACAGACAGACAGACAGACAGACAGACACAGAGAGAGGAGGACAAAGAAGCTTGGCAGCAGGTACCTACAATCATCTTTGGTTTGTCAATCTGTGCCTGCCCATTACCCCCATACACACACTGAAGCCCTAATCTTAGCATAGCTCCCAAGGCTTCTGACCTCGTCTCACTGCCGCCCATTTATTTTTCTTCTAAGTAGCTACAATTGGGCTGTTTTGTTTACTGGGACATTGATTAGGTCCTGTTAGAAAGAGATCATTCTAGTGCTTTAAAAACTCTACAATCTTGTCTGTGGGTAAGATTCTTCCCATATCTACCACAAGGATTATTTGACTAACAAGGCTTTTAAGAGTTAGACAGCAAAGACTTTGTAATCAGTACCTTCTGGTAGAAGCTTAAACGTAACAAGAAGCTAGCTCTCTTTGGCCGGCCTGCCAGCGTTTGGGGAGAGCATCTTCTGTGTTGAGGTCTAAAGTTGCTGTAGAAGTGATATGTCAGCTCCTTATGAGTGTCAGTCTAGAGGGAGGACAAACATGGCAGGGACACATGTGGGTCAGAGGTAAAGTGCATGTTGGAAAGATTGAAGAGGGGATGGCGTGTACCAGGACTGTGGTTCCTTAAGGCAGTCCTCAAACCTCTGGAACAGCTGTGTGACTGTTTGCTTCCCCAGCAGCTCTTCTCTAAACAGTGCACAGTGATTCAGTTACCTATGGCTTCTAGAAGTCTCCATCCAAGCTTTCCTATTCTGCTCTGTATCCTCAATACCAAGGAAAGCCCAAGGTCAACGGTTTCATGGACATTTGCTCCCAGCCACTCAATAGTGTGTGTGTGTGTGTGTGTGTGTGTGTGTGTGTGTGTGTGTGTGTTGTATTCATTACTGTAGACACACAAAGAAGAGACACAAGAATGCTCACTGGGGCCTTCCTGACAATCAGAGTAGCTAGGACTGGGGACTCAGAACACTCCTTCTCTTCCTGGCTTTCCTGGAAAATGATCTGGAAAGTCTGTTTTCTTCTTTTAAAAAGGTACAAGGCACAGAAAGTTTTGCATTCTGCTTCCCCTGGCCTTTGGTCAAATGCCACACTGAGGGCCACCCTTCCACTCCAGCACATCCTGTCCGCAGCCCTAGCTCTGCTGGCCCTTCTAGGGAGCCTTTGATTCGAAGGCTTAAGATGCTGAAACTTGAGGCTTTCTGAGAAAGGATCAACAATGAGCTCCCCTGGGGGACAGGGCTGGTCCAGTCAGATGGGAATCATTCAATAAACATTGCTAGGAAGAATAAGTGTTGGTGGTGGGTGTGATGAGAGCTGAAGTATCTTAGGACTTTCTTGAAGATGTCCCATGACCCTGTCACCCATTGCCTCCCTACTGTGAAACCAACTGCACTTCAAGAAAATATAAACCAAGAAATAGTGTTGGACATGGACTGTAATAATAAATCGAGACTCAACTGTACATTCATAATTATTTCATACATAAATAGCCTCAGTAGAAATGTGTCTGTCTCCCACCACCAAGCATATGTCTTTCATTAATGCACCCTGGCTTGCAGAGGGTGCAAGAGCTCCCTTGTCCCGCTCTCACTCTCCATCAACTGTCTACCACCAGGGTTTTGTGGTTCTGAGAGAGCTGCAAGCCCCACACTTCTGTGCAAGACGGATGGCTTGTCAATAACATTAGCCAGCATTATGGGCTGCTTCAGGGGTAAGCAGAATCGATAGGACCAAGTAAACAGTCTAATAAGTTGACATGGCCATCCTCAGCACAGCTCACATTACAAGAAATGAGTTTCCTTAAGGAACCAGCATCGGGGTTGCTCAGGTGCTCCACACTCAGATGTCCTGACCAAGATTTATAGCTCTGTGCTTAGCTGGTGCAACAAGGTCAGCCTGGAAGTGAAATGGCAAATGGGGTTAACTGCAGAATAAATGGGTGACTTGAGTTACTCTGCTGATAGCCATCGAAGCTCCAGGCTGGAGGAGTCTTGGTAGGACTGTGGTCTCAAAGAAGAGCCATTCTTGGTAACTCTGGATGATCTCCAGGGGGATGAACCTGCTGAGCTCTGGTTATGACCCCTGCTTTAAGGGCCTGTCACAGTTCCTGAAGAGTGACTTTCCTTCTGTCTGTACTATTTGTCTTCCCCCAGTCATCCCTGGGGGAGCAAGGAACAAAATAGAGCAGGCATTTTACCGTGGACCAAGTCAGCTGCTCACCTTGGGTCATTGGTCTGCTCCTCCAAGGAATGCTCCACACTTCTGAGGAAGGGGGAAGACATAGCAAGAGCCCTCGCTCTGGTCCAGCCATCTCTAACTACTGCTAGACCTGGCAGCAGGATTCTTCCCAGAGTTGTAGCTTCCTCTTAGAGCAATACTCTACTCCAACATTATGGGGCCTTCAGCAGAATCCATAGAGTCACCAGTGAGCACTCATGTCATTAATCTTAGTTCTTAAGAGCTCAGACAGTCCTCTCCACCCTGTACCCACAAATGCACATCAAGCACTGAGTGAATATTGTGGGCAATTAGAGAAAGCAATGGCCTCAGTCCCCAAAGAGAAGGAGGAAGCAAACGCAGGAAGACACCAAGCAGCTCTCTGTCAGTCATGGGGAAATGGGCCCCTTCTTTGGTCAGGCGCATGTGCACTAAGCACCAACTAGATGCTCAGCACTGCAAGCCTACAAGACTACAAGGCCATCTCAGGCTTTGCAAAAGTACATGCTGTTCTAGACTAGGGAGAAAACAGTGAGTGGGCATACTGTCCTGGGAGATGCTCTGACAGCTAAGGTGAAGGAAGGCAAGGTGATGGAGAAAAGCTATTGCTTCAAACCTTTGGGGGGTGAAAGTGTCACCAAGCAGGCATATTTTGAGTATATTCTAGGAATTAGCGAGTGGGTCAGGGAGACAGAAAGACTGGGCAGAGAGGAGAGCAAAAGGGAGCAAAGTCTTGAACTTGGAGCTGGGGAGTGTGGAATTCACCCCATGCACATGGAAAGAATCTTTAGAGGACTTGGGTTTGACAGAAATCTATTCTTCTCATCAGGACCCTTCAGCTGCCTTCTGGAGGAAGACTTGGAAAGGGGGGATACAAACAAGCTGATAATTCATTTAGCGACACAGTAGAAAACCCAGAGGAGAGACCCAAGGTAGGGCAGGGAAGTCCACCAGGAGGGAGGACAGGAAGGATCCAGAAGGGAAGGCAGAAACTCAGTGAACAAAGAGATCATTTGAAGAAGGAGCTGCAGACTCATTAAAGAGAGAGATTAGCTTTATCTGGAGGCAAATGGAGTTGACTGTAAACCTTGAGGAAAGACACAGTTGTTTCAGCCACATGATGTCTGGGCAGAAAGAATGTAAGGGTCTGGGAATATTAGTTACTTACCTCCTCAGTGTGACCTGAGAGAAGCAACTTAAGGGAGGAGACATTAATTTAGGCTCACAGTTTGAGGGGATTATAGTCCTTCATGGCAGGGAAAGGATAGGGGATAGTGTTTTCATCTATGGCAATAAAGTCTGGTAGCACAGATTGCTCCATCGTGGTGAATCTGGAAGTAGAGAGCTTAGGCTAGATTCATAAGTGCAAGCACACATCACACACACACACACACACACACACACACACACACACGCATCAGAAGAAAAAAAAATGTTCTCCTTCACAGTCCAATTTTCATTCTTCGTTAACTTCTCCAAACACTAAACACTGAGGACCAAGTGCTCAAATACATTAACCTGTAGGGGATGTTTCACCCTCAAAGTATTTTACTGAACTACAATAGAATACATGGGGTGGGGGAGGGGTAAGGGGAGAGCAGAGCCTAGAATAGTGGTTGGGAGCCAGAGCCAAAATGAATGTGCATTACTGGGTGTGTGTGTGTGTGTGTGTGTGTTGGGGGCATGTGACCTAAAAGAAAGCCACCAAATCATACAAGAGCCATTACAAGATAGAGGCCCCTTCACAACAGGCATCTGTGAGATTCCTAACCCATGTGCCCGCTTCCTCATGCACAGTCCATTTGACTAGAGCCATGGTGGGAGACATCCCAGCAATTCCATAGAGTCCCAGCCTTTGCGTGCATAAGAAAAACTAAACTGTCAAGTATATTGGTCAGCTTAGGTGTTTGTCCAGGTCCCTTTCACAAAACTGAGCCAAGGCCTCTTTTAACAATTTTGCTGCAAATCTTGGTGGCGTATCTGGTAAAGTAGACCATAGTGCGCTCTTTTCTCTTTCGCACCAAGGTCTACGTTGACTCTGTTGTGCGTGTGCCTTATGTTGTGTTTAGAAGACCCCGTGATTATCAGCTCTGCAACGGTTTCGGCCAAAGCAATAATGTGTTGGGGTGGCATTTGGGGTACGTCACACAGAGGAAGTGCTTTGTATCTGCCAATTTTACAGAAGTCTTTGATAACGTGAATAGGCACACACATAGCTCTTTCTCTATCTGACTGGGAGCTCTGCGAGCTTCATGGAGAACCTGCAGGTCATGCTCTTCAAATCATTTTCCTATGCTAACAGTTGAGTAGCCCAGACACCAAGGGCTTTGGGCTCATCTGTTAGAGTTTTTACTACTACTGTTATGCAAGATCAAAAAAGTTGACCAAGGTTAAATACTAACCCATACAAAGAAAATCTGAGTAGCAGCCAAAGAATTTCAGTGAAACACACACAGACACATATGCACATACAAGCATACATATGAACATGCACACACATGCACGTGATACTCATACAAGTACATGCATTTGTGTATGTGCAGAGACATGCACAACATGCACACATGCAAGCATGCACAAACACATACACACGTCTTCCATTTATTTTTCAGCTGAAGCAATAATGTGTTGCCCCCAAGAAGGTCTTGGGACTTCTTTTGGGGGAATTGAAGATTTACCCAGTAATGTCTCCAGGGAACTTAAAAGCTTCAGGGGAGAACAAAGGAAGCAATGTGGTGAGAGAAGAGCCTCTGAGGAGGGCGAGTTACAGCCAGGGCAGCTGGAGGGAGGCTAAGGAAGAAGCCAGTGCCCTGCTTGCAAAGAGCAGACCCAGGTTGGGCATCCCAGCCAGGGCTTTGCAGAGAAGGCTTGTTGCTGCCATTGTTATTGTTGTTGTTGCTGCTGCTGCTGCCGCCACTGGTGGTGGTAATGTTTAGTTTTTCATTTTGTTTCCTCCCTTACCAAGCAAATCTATTTAACCCCATTTTAGGGAAGAGCAAATCAGGCTTGGGGGAGGATTGTAGGGTTTTTTTTTTGTCTTGTTTCCCCCTTTGGAAGTTTAGTTATGAGATCAGAGAGCAGAGCTAGGAGTGGTCACCTGTCAATAATGTAAGCATACAATCTGGTTCTGACACCAGCCTGTCCATACAGGAAGTCCTCATCGAAGAGGAGGGACAGGAGAAGGCAGGGTGTGTGTGTGGGGGTGGGGTGGGGGGGAAGGACACCTACTGCACATCTCTCTGACCTTTAATCTTTTGTATTTCTCCCCAGCTTCCTACAGATTTGGCAGAAACAGTACACAGAGCAATGTGGTGAATAGAGAGAAAGAGATCTGATAGACCCACTAGTTGGCCCTCACACACATCTTATTCAGCTGGGACACAGAACCTGGGTGCTCTTCCCCACTGGGGTCCATAGGATAGGATACATACAAATCCCCAGGCAGAACTTCAGAATACCGAAACATTACAGAACCTCCCTTGCTGACCCCCACAAAGCCTTTGTAACTAGAATTGCACCCTGCTATTACATGCACAAATTGTTCCTTTCCCAAGGAACAGAGAATCTTTGGATTGGCTTAGAATGATTCACCATATGCCAACAAATTGGATAAGTCATGCCTCCAACTTTCCCACCGTGCAAAGGGTGGGTTTTGACACTGCATCTGCATGCAGACTGCAGTCGTCACATGCTGGCAGTCTTGTAAGAAAAAAAAAATTGACTATTGCCAGTTAAGCTGCTCTTTGTCCACCTTACCTCACCATCCTTCACCCTTCCTGGCTGGCAGGCAAGAAGGTGGAAATCACAGCACTGAAGGACTGGGTTTGGGCAAAGGGGAAGTTGACTTTGGAGATAAGTAGGGAGCAAGTGTACCCCAGTATGAATGAATGTTTTTGACAATAACACAAGCAGGGGCCCCAGTGCCTTAGATCCATGGGAATGCCAGCACCTTGCCCTGGTCCAAGTGTGGATGTTGACACTGTAAGCAGAAACTGTCTATCAGAGCTTTTTCTTCCCAGGGACTTCAGACTGAGGTTGCTCCTCTATAGAGACCCCCTACCAAGATTAGCTTCCCCCTACCTTACTTAGTTCTATATAATAAATGTTTTGAGTTTCTGGGCTGCTGGTGCATCACCGTAAGAGTTTCTAGTCCACCTGACCCCAGCTTTTCTGTATGTGTATCTGTCATTTCTTTATTCAATGCTGCCCCAATCAGGGCGATTGCAAAATCATGCATGTTAGGTTATGGCAGAGATACATTTCTACAACATAGGTGGATGGGTCTCACTCACCTCATGCATAGCTAAGTTACTTGCCTCTTGTGTCCACAAGCTGGTGTCCTGAGGCAAACAGGGTCAAAAGTCAGACCTAGAGAGTGGTCTGTTCTGGAAATGGGTGGGTAGATGAGAAACCAGGTTTTTTGTTTGTTTGTTTTGTTTTGTTTGTTTGTTTGTTTTTTGAGACTGGGTTTCTCTGTATAGCCCTGGCTGTCCTGGAACTCACTTTGTAGACCAGGCTGGTCTCGAACTCAGAAATCTACCTGTCTCTGCCTCTCCCTCCTGAGTGCTGAGATTAAAGGCATGTGCCACCACGACCAACTGAGAAACCAGGTTTTTAAATGTGTAGAGTCATAAGTTCATATATGGAAAGATTTTCCAAAACTTATACTAACATTTAAAATAGACTTCATAAAAGATGTTTTTGAAAGAAAGGAAAATGGCATTAGGTGAGTTTCACATCTAAAAGCAACAGTTATTCTAACTAATCACATTTTTTTCTGTATGAGTAATGTAAGAAACATATTTGTTCTACATGATTACTGTTTAAACTTGCAGAAAATTAGACCAGGAAGTCATGAGACAGAGTGAGGAAAAGATAACTAACTGGAAATAAATGGGATAAAATAGTCCTACGTTTAGGAGTCTAGATTCTAAACTTAAAATAACATCAATGTATTCATCTTAGAATGCTTAGAATTAACACAGATACTCACACACATACACATTCACACATACACAAATTATGCGGGGAGAACAAAGGAAACATATCATGTACTCATCCCATAAATGAGCAAACATTAAAATTAAACTGTATTTTTTCTAATTGGGCATCTGTTGTCAATAATATTTTGAGGAAACAAAATGGCCGGAAAGGAGGCAAAATGGCTCTTCCTTCACAGAAAGCAATTTCCAAATATGTGTGTAAAGTATGGACGTGTATACTGGGGACACATCAGTTTGCCTAAGAATTAACTCTAAGACAATGACTGCCCAGTGTTAGGATTTACATGTAAGACTACCCACTGCTGCTTGTCACCATTAAGAAAATCAGGTGTGTCTAGTTTTGCAAATAGAGGCTGACTCGACAGGTTATAAAGTGAGTATTCTCTGGAATGCCATACCACCGCTTTGTCTTACACAAGCTGAATCTCTATGCCTGAGTACAGTAGGGAAAGTTTTCTCTATGGTGAAGCAAACTGAGGACCGAGGTTAGTAAAGTGTCTCATGGCAACAAGCCATTTTCATTGTCACAAGTTTAGAAGTGGAGCACAAATGAGATGGACACATCCCAAACCTCCACTGGTGAGCATCCTTAGACATGCAGAGGAGAGGAGACCATAGACAACCTAACGTTTCTACTCCGTACAGTTAAGCAATTATCTGAATGTCATATTAAGCAGATACTCCTTTTGTGATCTGGACAAAAATGATAATTCCCTGTTGAAAAATAAATAACTTCATAACGGAAAAAGGGCTTTGGGGGCAGTTCTTCAAGTTCATTTATCACTAACTGTAATAAATTTTAGTTGGATTCAAGTTAGGCATAAAAATATTATATAAACATTAACAAGGAAATAAATTATTAGTAATCTCTGGAGAGAGAAGAATGTCCAAACACAAGGCAAGGGAAGAAACAGCTAGGAAAATATATCTTCATTTAACCTGAAAAACGGAAAGCTGGCTTTTGTACACCAAAATCATCATCAGTAAGATTCAGAACTGTTTTCACAACTCCACCAGAGAATAGTTACTACTAGCGATCATTAAAGCATTTGTAGAAAATGTGAAGAGAAACAATAAGAACTCAATTTAAAACTTGACAAAGAAGGTACACGGGTAGCTAGCACAATGCTTTTTAATACCCTATTTGTCATCAATTTCTAAAAGGAACACAAAAACCACAGAGACTCTTTATCATTTTCCCTACTATATTAGCAAAGATTTCGATGAAATGGTATTCAGTGCTGTAGAATGGAGGACCTGGCCTGGGGGACTAAGGTGCAAGAGAAGAGAGTCAATGTTTCTATTTGTGTGGAGAGTACCGGGAGAATGTTAGGTCTTTTACAGTGTGCATAGGAAAAGATATCAAAATTGCACGTGCATCTTCCCTGTTGTATGTTGTTAATAGCTGAGAACTGAAGTGTCTGTGTTCAAGAGCAGCCACTCCCACCACAGAAGCTGAGAGGCTGGGAAGGAGCTCTCCCACCTACAGGAGCTGTGGAAGGTCACACGCCTTAGGAAGCAGGTGCCTAGAAGTCAAATCAGGACCAATGTGAACCAAGGGCCCCCTTCCTGTGAGTACATTCACCTGCTTTTTTTTTTTCCCCAAACCAGTGTGCACGGGGCTTGTCTCGGATGCTAAACATCCACACCCAACATTCAGTGTTGTGAGCAAGGAAAACTCGGGTTATCTAGGAGTCTGATTGCAGTGTAGCTAGAGGAGGAGGCCAGAAGTGGAGTCATGTCTTCTTGGTTTTCTGCCTGGGGAGAACTCCTCATGCGGGTGAATCTCAATGGAATCACGGGCTGCTTCTGTTTCTGTGTCCTGGGTATTGATCACACTATCCTAGCCACCTCGCTCTGCCTCTGATTATCACTGCAACTTTTCCTCAAATCAGCAGAAGGAACAAGGGAGACCCCAAGAGGGAAACAGCATGTAGGTCTTCCAGAAAACCATTAGTTTACTGAAGGAAATATAAAGGGAAACAAGGGTGTGCTATTTGTAATTTTTTTAAATTAAGTTTTGTGATATTCTTAATGACATCATTTTGGTATTAACTGCTGAGAAAATGTATTACAATCCAAGTATTTGTCAGGCACTGTTGGAGACTGCCATGTGTTCTTTCAAGAAGACCCTGGAACAGGACAGGTCGGTCTATGCTGCACTATAAGTAAAAGGTGTTCACTTGGGTAGATCAGGGTAGGGGAAGGTGAGTCCATCCATGTAAACCCAAAGGCTAAATGAGAAGATACATAAGTTTCCTGTTCCTATGGGGACATATTACCATAGACTCCGTGCTAAAGCAACATAAATGTATCATTTCTACCTTCTTCAGGTCAGATGTCCCACAAGTTCTACTAAAAGAAATCAAGATGTTGACAGGACTTCATTACCTGAAACTCTGGGTGGAAATCTGCTTCGAGGCCCATTCAGGTCACTGGCAGAATTCAGGGTCATCCATTTCTAAAACAAGTATCTGAGCCTTTGGCGACATTTAGCCAAAGTTCCCCCTAATTCAGTAGTTCTTTACCTTCTTAATACTGGAACCTTTTAATACAGTTTCTCATGTGATGGTGATCCCCAGCTATGAGGTTATTTCTGTTGTTTACCTTATAACTGTATATATAATGTCATAACTGCTATGAGTCATAATGTGAATATCTGTGTTTTTCCTTGATCTTTTAGGAGTCACAACGCACAGATTGAGAACTGCTGATCTAGAAGATAAAGTGGAGACATTAGCAACATGGTCAGCATGATGATGCCAAACACCCAGCTCTACCCTCCTCTCTGCCCATTGCTGTAGTCCCTCTCTGACATTACCTTTGTCCACAGTGTTGTGTCAGAAAGAACTGGGCAGGGATCTGTCCACAGTTGGGAAGTCAGCCCTTTTACTAAGAAAGCAAGCATTACCCCAAGCAGACAAATGTGAGTTCGAATCAACTCTCTCACAGCTTAAGTGTGCCATTCACATACTAAAACAAGTGCTTTGTGTGTACAACTTAATCGATATTTACAAGTAAACTAGCTTTTATTACTGTTGTTCCAACTTCAAGAACAAAGTTCATTACATCAACCAGTGTTTCTGAGTTGATGGGTTAAAGCAAGTTAATTTGCTTGGTCACCAAAGCTGCAAGAGAAGCTGGGAGATGAGTTGTCTGTGAAGGTGGAGCTTCCCAAGGACCCAGAGTATGCAGGGTTTCCCAAGTGTCTTCTAGGATAGTTAGAGGTTCCATGATTCCTTGCTTTTTCTGGGTATTCCCTTTGATATTAGCTCTCCAACCAAAAGAGCACACTGCACCAGTCTGAACACAGAAGCATGCAAATCTAGTTATCTCCTGTTAAGCCAGACAGTGAGGAGATTTGCAAAAGTGTCAAATGGTATCTCTCTTATTTTTTGAAAACATAGATGTTTTCCAGAAAATGTGTTATTTATGCTACCATGTAATGGATTTTTTATTGTTAATTTTAAATAATATAAATATGTTTTAGATTTGCATATTTAACCTATCTGTGTAAACATCAATAAATATAACCCTTATAAACAAAAGCTCTTTGGTGTCTTTAACAATATTTAAAAGTAAAAAGAAGACCTGAGACATCGTTTTTCATTGAAAATCAAATCAAATCTCAGCCAGCTATAACATTTGGGGAAGAATCAAGCCCATCAGCTTTTTTCTTTTTCTTTTCTTAAATTGGATATTTTATTTATTTACATTTCAAATGTTATCATCCCCTTTCCCAGTTTCCCATTCGCAAACCCCCTATTCCATCACCCTTTCCCCTGCTTCTATGAGGGTGCTCCCCCACCCACCCACTCCCACCTCACCACCCATCAGCTTTTTAATAAGAAAGTGTGGGTATTTTTCTGAAAACATCACTACATTGTTTTCAATGTAGTATCTGTTACTCTTTTTTGCACTCTACCAAGAGAGGTTAAAAGCTTGTGACAAAGAGTACAAGAACACAAAACACATTTACTAACTGGCCTTTTAGTGAGGAAAAAGAAAAAAAAACAACAAATAACAGCCTCAATTTAGACACACTTGTTTCACCGCCCAGGACTTGACACTTGTCATCTTAGGGGAAAAATACCAGGTCTCTTTTAAGCATGAGGAAGACAGATCTAACCTCTGACCTGCAAAGCTTGTTTACAAGTAGGGAGTTCAGGGTAAAGTCATAAACTTAAGTTTAGTCATAAACAGTTGCTATTGTGTCCCCAGCAGCTAGGACAGGGCCTTCCATGATATCTACTGTAGGTACTCCATAAGTAATGATTGAATATATAAGCAAATGAGGAAGCTATTGTGTGTTCCGTTGTTCAGCCTAAGCGGATCCTGTGCCTCCTTTCTCTCATTAATGAACATCTTTGGAATTATCTAAGGATGCATGATTCTTGTCCCCGGGAGTTTGATCTGGTAATCAGTGAGTTCTCTTCCTGTTCCAGCACTCATAGTTTGCTAGCAAGCATCAGTCTCTATGAACTCTTCACCATGGGCTTGCTCCCACCAGGCCTCCTGCCAGAGGGACTTCTTAACCCAAGGAAGCAGTCTTTGCCACATCCTACTTCTATGATGGGGGTGGTGGGCAGATTATGCTTAAAACATATTGGTCCAAGCATGTCTTGTTTTGCCCAGGGTTGCTAGTCAAACTGTTTGACAATCAACTGGGTCACCATTGCATGGAAATTAGCCACAAACAAGCACATGGCTGTACTCAGGCACCTAAGCTAAAGGGCACTCATGTCTGGCCTGCTTGCTGGCATTGGGGAGGGGCTTTCTGCATTCTTATTTTGGGAATAAATAAGAATAATCACATTATATGCCACCTTTCCATACTTTAGTGTAGTTCATTCATTACAAAAGATTCTTCTGTAGATCACACATCCTACGGTCCCATTCCGATGAGGCCTTTGGAGAAGGTATAAAGGATGAAGGACAGGACAGGAAGCCTGCCTATGCTACAGAACCATCCTCCTTATATACACCGTGTATTGAGTGGGTGAAGAAGATACATGCTTCTCTCTCCCTGAGCTTCCTGCAAAGCATTTGTGGTGATACCTGAAAGCCACAGTCACAGAGCAGCAGGGACACAAGAATGAGCAGCTCATTCATTCACTTGGTGAGTGTTTCCTGAGTGCTACTCACAGTAAGGGGCTGTGATGTACAAGGATTTAGAGAAGAAGGAAATAAAACCCCATTCCATTGATGCTGAGAGCTTATTGCTCTGTGAAAGATAGAAGCCTGTAAGTGGACAACTCCAGTAGATCCAAGTGTGGGTAGTGCGTGCTGAGCAGGAGCCAGAGGAAACACTGGGAAGGGCTCCAACGTTCTGCAAGCTAGGTCAGGGCAGGCTTTGTCTGGATGCAGCATCCAGCTCAAGTCTCCAAGTCAACCAGGTAAGGTTTCCTAAGAATAGGAAGGAAGCTGGGAGCTTAGGAAAGTGTGCAAACTCCGTGGTGGAGCAAAGAGCTCGGACAGTGAGATACTGTAAATAGCATCAATATGACTGAAAGGCAGGGCGCAAAATGGAGAGATTAAGATGGATCAATTACCCTCTTTTGTAAACACCAGTAAGGAGCTTTATACTTTATCCTAAGGGAGACCCAGTGACAATTGTTTTTTTAAGCAAAAAAAAAAAAATGACCAGAGAAGATGAGCATTCTAAAATATCTGCGGAGACCAACATGGTTCTAAGAGTCTAGCTCAGGACTGTAAGAAGATAAGTCAAGGGTTCAACCATTTCTGGCTAAGAATCCCAGGGCATCTGATAGTGTCTTCTAGTTGTTGAAAGACAGTCCTCCATGGGGCTCAGCTTTCTTAATCAGCCCTTCCAGAGCTAAGGAGATCTGACTTCCAGAATCTCTTGGAGTTGGGTAAGACAACAGAAATACCAAAGGGGACTAGTTACAGGACCCCCAAAGAACCTCAAATTGAATCTATATATAATGTTGATTTTTCAAATAACTTATGCCCATCCATCCTCACTCTACACTTTCAGCATCTCTAGGTTATTTCTCCTACTCCCTAAAAACCACAGGAATGCTACACACACAGTTATTTTGTTATTCTACCATGTTATTCAGGAAATACAGATGAAAACCATCTACTGATGTTTTTCAGAGACATTTGATTGACTGATTTTATAAATACTTTGTGTATTTCGTTGAATGCATAGCTAAAGACAGTCAAGTGGTATTCTCATCACCGTAGGGATGCGCACATAGAAACAGGAATCTGCACCTAGAAAGCAGTAGAGCTCGGCCGGGAACCCTATCCACCAGGTTCTAGAGCCCTGCTCTCAGCTGCCTGGCCATGCTAAGGGGGCCATGCTCCAGTGCAGGACTGGAGCTGCTTTTCTATGCTAGATTCTAATGATAATAATAATAATAATAATAATAATAGAAATAAAGTTCCTTGACTCCGTGTTTTCCTCTTGTAAGGAATTCTGAACTTTAGAACCCCCTTGCCTGTGGTTTGAAATGGCACTGACTTCCTTGGTCAAGTAATTCGTTTTGAGAATTTCTATGGGAAACTCTATCTAAATATATAATATTATTGTTGGTTATTTGTATCCAAATATGGACTTCTAAGCAATGAGTTAGAAATGAGCAAATAACCGGACATCCAAGTATTTCTTCCATGATTCTCTCTGGTGTTGGGCCATTTGCATGGCCCATGTGGACCTTTGTAGAAGAAAATGTACTAAGGAGGCAGGACCCAGATGCCTCTGTATCCAGAGTCAGGTCTTTGGAGCTAACTGCCATCTCCAAGTTAGAGTCTTTCCAGAAATAGCCAGTGGCCCCAAGTGGGGCCTCCTCCTCTCTTCCTGAAGCTCACAGTTGAACTCCAGGCCAGCTCCTTGAAGGCTGGCCTGGTGTTAATTATGATGCAATCCCCCAGCCATGCAGCCTCAGCAACAATTTCAGGAGTCAGGGTCCATGTGCAAGGCCATTAACACTAAACATGTTTTAATCCATAATTGTGTGAGATTTATTTAATTTAGGGGCTTTATTTATAGTTCGATCGGAATTGTAATGTATTTTCAGCTCTTCGCACGGGGATCTGTCAATTTTTACGGCATCTTTTAATTGTGTTCTTCTAGGCCAGGTGCAAGCAGTTTTCCAAAGCAGGCTGATCAGAGAAGGCCCCCTGTCATGTGGCACAGTGAGGGAGGGGTGCTGGCCTCACACAGACATGACTCTATGGCATTATGGGGTAGGGAGTACTGAACCCAGAGCTGATGTGTCAGAATGAACTGCCCCAAATCCCTCTCCTCATATCTTTCTGTCCCTTTGTTTACTCCTTTGTCCATTTAACAAACATTTACTGAAAGCCGGGTCTATATCAGGCTCTGTGCTGAGGAGACAAACACGAAAGCTGGCGGAAAAAGTGGCCAGCCTTTCAGGGGTTTTTGGTATCACAGAGAAAGGTAATTTGGAGAGATAGTTGCTACAACTTGCTGAGCATCTAGTCAGTACCGGAAAATAGCATTAGAAGATACAGTAGCGTTAATAGGGAAAGGACCCAAGATATAAGATACAATTTCCTAAACACATGAAACTCAAGAAAAATGAAGACTGAAGTGTGGACACTATGCCCCTCCTTAGAAGTGGGAACAAAACACCCTTGGAAGGAGGTACAGAGACAAAGTTTGGAGCTGAGATAAAAAGATGGACCATGTAGAGACTGCCATACCCGGGGATCCATCCCATAATCAGCTTCCAAATGCTGACACCATTGCATACACTAGCAAGATTATGCTGAAAGGACCCTGATATAGCTGTCTCTTGTCAGAGTATGCCTGGGCCTAGCAAACATAGAAGTGGATGCTCACAGTCGGCTATTGGATGGATCACATGGCCCCCAATGAAGGAGCTAGAGAAAGTACCCAAGAAGCTAAAGGGATCTGTAACCCTATAGGTGGAACAACATTATGAACTAACCAGTACCCCGGAGCTCTTGACTCTAGCTGCATATGTATCAAAAGATGGCCTAGTCGGCCATCACTGGAAAGAGAGGCCCATTGGACACGCAAACTTTATATGCCCCAGTACAGGGGAATGCCAGGGCCAAAAAGGGGGAGTGGGTGGGTAGGGGAGTGGGGGTGGGTGGGTATGGGGGACTTTTGGTATAGCATTGGAAATGTAAATGAGCTAAATACCTAATAAAAAATGGAAAAAAAAAGAAGATACAGTAGCACCAGAGTGCTCATGGATCCTTGGAATTTGGTTTAAACTAATTCATGTAAAATGACTCAAGTCTGGCTACAAGCTGTATGTAGACAGCAAGCCGGTCAGTGCAGTAATTTGGTCTACATGCCTACTGATCTGATGATAGCTTTCTGATTGATGGTGAGGAATGTTTTAGTTCACGATGAACATTTCTTCTCCTTATTACTTCTTGAGTGTTGATGATTTTTCAGACTCCATGAGGGTACTTTGAGAAGCCTTCTTGCATCTTTAAGCACTTAAGTGTGTTTCCCCCATGGTATTTCCTCCCAGATCATATACTGCCATAGGCTACAAGTCTTGGCATAAAGACACCAGAAATTGAGGTAAGAGCAGAGTACAGAGACTGAAAGGTGGTCCTGCCAGCTGGGAACAGGCATTGGAGAGAGGGTCATTCAGATATGGCTGGAGGAAGGTATCACCCAACACTGCTACAAGCAAGGTGCTCATGAAGTCACAGGGCGCTGGTCATGCAGTTCAGTACTGCTGGGGACCAGAACAATTCCAAGCATGTCATTAATAAATAGCAAATGGATAAAAAAAATCAGACATGGAAAAAGAAGACATCAGGAATAAGACTTCATTGATTAAAAGAACTAACATTGTTTGGCTAGGGAACACAGAGAAACCCGTTATCTGAACCCTACCAGCAGCACTGAGCTCATGACTTTAGTTAGTAAATCCACAGAGAGGTGCTAAGTAAGATCATTCACCTCACAGAGGACACATGGGGGGGGGTGGATTTAAATAACACAAAGTCCTCAGTTATGAGAGCTAAGAAAAGAAAGCTATACGATGCTCCTGGCAGAAAAGCTACTTTCTTCTAGGTTTTAGACAAAGCCCAGCATGCAGAGTGGGAATGGCTAAGAGCAGCAAAGCATTGCCCCAGAAGGGATTCTTCAAATGTTAAGTTATGATGATGATTTGATTTTTCAGGTTTATAGGAGAATAGCTTCTGGGTTCAGGGAAGTCTAGATAGTCAAATTGAATACAGGGAGCTCTGTGGGTGGTCACCATGCCCTGATGGCAGCCCTGCATGCATTTAACCATTTTTGTTTGGCTTCCCAGGTTTGCCCTGTGTCTGTTCCTTCAGCCTTTCTTAGAAAACCAGTTAGGAAGGGTTCATGAAGCCACATGGGAGGCCCGAAGGCCATGGGAAAAGGTTCCATGGACAGTGTCTCCTGATGAAAGAGGCAGTCACTTTAACTTGGGTGACAAAGCTCAGACCCCAGAGATGCTCTGATCTCTACATTCTAGAGACTCTTGAGGATGCCCAGTCTCTCTACACAGACTTTGGGAAAGTCTTTCTTTTTCTTAGACTCATACATTAGGGTAAAAAGATCTTGTTAGTAGATAATTCCCTATAGGTTAATTCAGAAAATTGTGAAGTACCGTGGATGGATCTAAGAAGGAAAATGTTATTCCTTAAGAGACATCCTGATGCTCTGGGATGGTCACACTGATAGAGCAGTGTGTGTGTGTGTGTGTGTGTGTGTGTGTGTGTGTGTGTGTGTAAGTGACAATAAAACAAGACAGAACAAGAAATCAAGGGAAGTTAACAGAAGTGAGCACTGTTTCTGATAGGGGTTGGAGAAAGAGATGATGCTTTTGACCCTTTGGGGTTCACAAAATTCAGGGCAAAGAAGCAGAACAAGGGAGGAAGGGGATAAATCCGGATTTACACGGAGTAAGCCTAAAATACCAGGGCATTCATATGTGGGAGCTATGTTGCCACTGGGTACCCGGAGCCCACAGAGAGTGGCTGATGCTCTGGTGTCAGTGTGGGATCAGCTCTGTAAAAGCAAGAACTGAACGCGTGGGTTGGGTTGAAATTTCTATGGGTGAAATGACATGGAGAATCAGACCAAGGAGATCCCTAAAGAACCACGAGAGAAACACTGGTTCCAGGGATGAGAAACCCAAAGCAGTGCCCAGGGGAGTTTTAGTCGGGGACTTTGGCGATCAATCTTGATGGATGGAGACGAGATCCTTTACTTAAGAGAGGGCATTGATGACCTTGGCAAGAGTGACAAATTGACAAGTGAAGAACTGAAGTTGTGAGCATTGGAAGGCAGTGGAGGAAGTTGTGAGGAAGAGGAGGGAAAAGCGAAGAAGGGCTAAGCATTCAAGCAGACCTTGAGGAGAGGAAGTTGAATGGGTGGGATCGTGAACAGAAGACTTTGTTTAACATCCATCATTTCACACAGAAGGCAGCAGCAGCAGAGAAAGAAAGATGCTTGGAAAAGAGAATTCATAGGAGACAGAAGAAACTGGGCTCAGGAGTTGCACACAAGAGAAGAAAGCAGAAGACCTCCATCCAAGTCTGACATAGAGCATTCAGAATAATAACAAGCAAGATCCATGCCCTGTGAGCCGTGTGCATTATCTTCATACCTAACGGGAGGACCAGTATTGGCTTCCTTCCAAAATGGATCAGCTATGACACCCACACAGGCTACCCTCTCCTTTCTGTCTCGTAGAAGAGAGTGAAAGAGGAGACCACTGTTAAACAATACTGCTAAGAGAGGGTGTAAATGCGACAGGTGGCAAGACCCTACGTTTTAGAGTCTCCAGAGGGTAGCTGTCACATGTCCTGTGTGCATACCATATCCTTGGTTTTTCCAAGGACTAGTGTTTTCTGATGTGAACAATCAGAATGCAATTTAAATCGGGTTCTTTAATCTCAATTTATATAGTCAGCATTATGTGTGTGTAAACCTAATGACCTATACTCCTAATGCACTGCTCTGTTTAATTTTTATATTACTTGAAACTTTTTCTGCATTTTAATTATGTAAGTACTACATGAATATATTCTCCTGGTTAAAATTTTTCTAACAAAATAGGTTTTTATCTCCAGGTCTTTACTCAGCCCTTTTCCCACCCAAGGGAAATGTACATACATATTCAAACTTGTAATTATATTTTGAAGATTTTTTTTTTCCTATCAAAATTTCAGATATTGTTTTTCACCTTGTTCTGTAAACTTGGTTATAGATGTTACAAATCTTTCTATGTCATTACATTCAGATACACCAGAATTTAAAAATTATTTATTTCTTGTCATTATGTGTGTGGTGTGTGGGGGTGGGTTTTCATGTGCCTTGACGCAGATGTGGAGTTCAGAGGACAGCTCTGTGGAGTGGGTTCTCTCTTTTAACCTGTTCGTGGGTTCTGGGGTTTGAGCTCAGTTAGCATGCTGATATGACTAGTGAGTTAAGCCATTGAGCCATCTTGATAGCTCCAAATACTGTTTTAAAATGATGCATAGACCCTCAGAGAACCTTGAGAAAACATTATTCACTGCTTTCCTTATGATGAAGGCTGGTCCCTATTTTGTATTATTATTGGAGTACCAAGCTCTGTGCTTCAGTCCCTCTTTCTGGCACTTGTTGAGAAATCATCTGTTGGCACACGCAATGTTTTCCCTTCACACCTTTGCTTTGTTTGACACTGCTATTAGAATTGTGAAGGGTGATGGGGGAAGACAGACATGGTTTAGTGAATAGGGAATTCACTTGTGTTTAAAGATCTTGAAGAGGGGCCATGTCTTTACATCATCACCAAGATAGTAGCTGGGTTATCATTCTCTTGAGATTTTCAAGAAAGTGATATGGATTTTATCATATGGCATACCTCCACTTAGTTGGTTCTTACAGATCATATCAGCATTTAAGAAGTGTTCTTGGTGTCCCTCATAGTAATGTTTATCCACAGCCTCTCCATGGACAGATACAAAGGTAACCCTCTCCTAGCAACACCTTGAGCTTCATTTAGTACTGGTTGGTGGTGGAAATCCTTGACTACTTGGGAATTTCATTCTAGCTCTCTGTCTTCCAAACAGTTGCTCAATGCATTTCCTTCCCACCCCATCCATTTACCAATCCAAGTAATTCTCCCATCTTTGTTTCTGCATTCACTGTAGGAATCCTACCTTTGCTTCCACTCCTCAGACAAAGCTTTCAAAATGACTTACAAAACAGACCCTCTCTATCTTTCAGAGGTGTGTTGGCACTAGTGAGTCATAGCGTTCTGTACCCTGCACATAGATAGATAACTCCATCCTCCTCGGGTATATTGGGAGACTCACACATAGTAGTAGCCCAACGGCTACATCCTTGATGAGAAAGACTCTCGACATAGTATCCCAGTGGCTGCACTGGTGTCAAGACTGGATTGATGGGATTTGAGAAGGGACAGAAGAAATGTGTTCCACAGGAATATCCCTCATTAATGGAAGGGAAATGATTTAAAAAGACAAAGACATTTGAGATGAGTGTGCTCTGCTTCTCTTGACCTCAGGTAATGAGAGACTGGATCCCCAAAATTATCTCTTTGCTGTGGGTCAGCCAGCACCTGGCACCATCACCAGGTTCTGCCTGACCTCCTCTAAAAAGCCCTTGAGGTGAATTCTTCTTGGAATTTGTTGGTTGACCTGCTTTCTGACGTAAGGGGTCTTCAGCCTGTGAACCGCGTCTAAAGGACTGGGCATGCTGAGCAGATGTGAGTATCAGTGTGGAGCCTCCTCACTTTGGAGAAAGCCAGGCAACCGTACTGAGCTCCGTTTCCTTAGGAGAGGAAAGTAATTGTATACTGAACAGCTACGGCTATTTTATTTTGATTATACAACTCAAAAATAATAGATTCCTTGTTTTTTTAAATACATTAAAATAAAAAATGTAACTTTCTAAAAGAAATAAATCCATCTAAAACCAGATTTGTTGCATTCACACATATACATGCACACACACACACACACACACACCCATTTACTTGTTGACAATTTTTTATTGTCTAAACCTGCCTTGAGTGTTTTCAAAAACCATTCTCTCCCAGTGGAAGACTTCTCTGATCAATTTTTAACATTCGGTGATTTGAAAATACACACACACACAACAAAGATCAATATAAATAATCTCTCTAACAAACACAGAATAGAAATGGTAAAAAATGAATAGGAATTGTAAAGAATTAGCTGATTTGGCCCCAGGGTTCCTCTGTTCAAGCAGACGTTGGACCCCAAATATCCAGTGAGGATTCAACACAGCCCTGAGTAGGCTGCAAGCAAGGGAAGCTTAAGGAAGAAGGACGGAGGGCTCTTTATTATACATTTGGATGGATTTTATAAATGAAAAGAAGTTTTTAACCCAATGTCATTCTTTCTCACTAAGCCTCTGAAACCCTTTCTCACAGTTGAGAATTCTTGTCATAGGAATCTCAGCGAAAGTGGGAGTGAGAAATGGAAGCAACCCCCAGTCTTTATGGCTATCAAGTATTGAATTCTAGATACTGCCTCATATCATGGGACAATGGCTCTGCGTCTTCCAGACATGCAGGATCCGGGTCAAGTGGCAGGCCAATCTGGAACACTGCTGTTCTTGAAGCAGAAGGAAAGCTGACACACAGTTCATGTTGGCTCTTGATGCTTCTACTGGGAAGTTATCAGCACCATTTCTGATCATATTCCATTGGCCAAAGTAAGAAACATGGCTAATTTTGCTGTCAGAGAGGCATTGAAGCATAATTCTTCCCCTAGGAACAATAGGTGTTGGGGATGAAAGCATATTCCTGTATGCAGAACCACCACGGACACCCCCCCCACACACACCCCCCCCCCCCACACACACACAGAGTTATGAACCTACAAAGACAACTCTTGCAAGAAACAGGCCACCCAAGACTCCCCAACTTGGCCTCTTAGGATTGAAAGCCATCTCAGTAGACATGTGAATGTCATGTAGGGCCTCAGGGTGACATTCCGATGTGGAGTCAAGAACAAGTCCTCTTAGACCAGATCTATGGTGGGAGCTTTACCTCAGTATGTAACTGCTCCTGTCCCTGTCTGGTACTTGAGGTTAGTAAAATGCTAGCTGTTTTTCCTCTCTTGTGAGCAACTGTCAGTTGGTGTCTACTGCTTCCAGCTAAGGAGGGTTCACAGTTAACCCAGGCTTGCTTAGACTCAGTTTCTGCTCACAAGGGATTGTTGTGTAGGCCGTGCTACCCAGAAACAGTTTTCACAGAGAGACGCTGTATGAGTAACCTGAGTGGGAGGGATTGTAAAGCAATGGGGCACACACAGAAACACACACATGCACACGTGTGCATGATCAAACACACATATACATACATGTACACATACATACACATACTCAAGCACACATATGCATATACACATACACACATACTCAAGCACATACATATGCACTTATGCATACACACATATGCACACACACACAGAGGTCAAGATCAAGGTAATGTGTGCTCTGAAGAGGACAGATGGCAGGCAGTGTGGCTTCATTAGGCATACCACATACTCTGGTTAGCTCCCGAGAGTCCCAGGTAACCACTGGCAGGGACATGTTAATACAATTATTTTTATGCCTTTTCTTCCCACTCTAAAATGTGTCCTGACTTAGACAGAAAATTAAGTGGTTGCTCACCTCTAATGGGAATGGTCTTAGATCAGAAGTCAGGAGATTTGCATTTTAATCACAATTCTGCCATCGATTGGTGGGATGACCTCAGGTGAATCCAGTGACCTTTCTGTACCTCAGCTTCCTCATCTAAAAATTAGGAGAGGGAATGTCACTGAGGTCATCAGTTAACACATTCAAAGTGTGTTCTGGTTCTTAGGGCAGCAGAACAGCTTCCTCCATCTGCCGAGGAAGAAAAGGCCCAACGTACAGGGCTCTCTGCTTCTATTTACTTCTTGGTAAATACTTGCTGCACCCAAGTATTTTGTTTGGGAAAAACTGTTGTAAAGGAAGCAATAAACATACATACTCTTAAAAGTCACGGCTCTGGATAATTTCTGAGGACACAGAGGGTCAGGAACCCTGTCCTTTTGCTATCTTCCATACATTGACAAGGAGCAGGCTGTGGGGTGTCATTAAGAAGCAGGAGGGATGGCTATGCCATGTCTCAGCCATTTTCTTTACTTTAGAAAAGATAATTGCCAACTCCTTACTTTTGCCAGGGAAGGCAAGCTGACATTGACATTTACTTGATTATTTTAGTTGTTTGTAACTCTCTTTTCTCTCCTAAGCCCTTCTACCCCTGGCTCCCCTGTCTGTAAAATGGCCGAAAGAAGACCCAAACTTTCCTGTATTTCTGCCTCTGCTCTTGGGGTCCCTCAGTTTATGGAGGACAAGCCTGATTTCAGTGTGTGCTCACCTCCTCTCGGAGACCTCCCTAATCTGCCATAGCTCTGGGGAGGAGACTCCTTGACCCCAAACTTGAGCACTGTGATTAATAGTATTCGTGGCTCTGTGCTGTAGTCTTCAAGGTCTGAAGCCAAGATTCAAGGGATGGTAGGGCCTTGTGTTACTCCCATTCCTCCTTTGCCAATTGGATCACTGTTCACAGTGGCAATGGTGCTAATTCCAGAGATATTAGCAATAGGGAAAGAATAGACTTGCCCCTTCCTGCATGTCTGCTGTGCCTATCAATGTTGCTGAAACAGAAGTTATTTTAAACTTTGCTCGGCTTTCCCCATCTCAATAGCTTGGACCACCTCAGGGGTACCAGTGGGCAAGCTGTGCACTCCTTGGAGATCAGAGTTCCAGGTCTCAAGAGCACCTCTTTGCAGCTACAGATGAGAGCTGTCACCAGGCAATGCCTACTCTGGTCTAAGCTTCAGCTCCATGAAGTGCTTGGTCCATGTACAGGCAGCAAGGCCAGGCCAGGTACGTGCTGCTCACACATGCTGTGCCGAGTTCCATGGGGCCTCCTCCTCTTGGCTCTCCTGAAGTTCTCAGGATCTGGTTTCCTTTCGTTCCCAAGGCCTGGGTGGCATTGCTAGCGCTTGTGCTTACAAGTTCTCCTCTCTTCTAGTCTCCCAACGTCTCTATAGCCAAACCCCTAGTACCCATCTTTACATGGCAATACCTAGTGACATTTCTTTTGGTCCAGGTTGGAGTCTAAAGGGTCTAGTTTGACAGTCATTTACTATGATATGACTTCATACTCATTTCCTCCATGCACCTTTGCATCATAGAACCACTGTAGGGTACACTGTCTTTATTTATCTCACTTTCTATATATGAGGGAAGGCAGTCAATTGTGTTGGAGATATCATCGTTATTTCACTCTCAGACAAGTCTAAGAAATCAACAGAAATTCATTTGTTGAGAAAGTAGAACATTCGTGACCAGAGGAAGAGAGGACAGTGACAAGAACAAGACTTTAGACAAACAGATGCATGGGTTTACATTCAAGTTCTGTTGCTTTGGGAGCCCTATTTTCCCAGCTCTAGAGAGGAACACTCATTTCTGTCTCACGGGTATGTGGGTTTGGAGGAAGAAAATAGGGGATGCACCTCATGTAGGGCTCTGTGTATGGGTGAGACTCACAACTGACGCCCTTCCTTCCTTCTGCCTGATCATTCTGAATATTTGGTAGTTCTTATGTTCACTGGGGACATAGTTGTCCCTAGGTAATTCTTTGCCCTTTTAGTTATTTATAGTGGAAAAATGAGTACCCTTAACCAAAGAGCTAGATTAAGAGTCAGGATCAAGGTAAAATGGGTCGCCATGGCAACCATCCTCACCTTCCCCTTTATGATTGTTTGCACTTATGGACCACACTCACGCGCACATACCTGAGCCTTGACTCTTCCTATTTGAATAAGCTTTCTTCTCTTTGATATGAAATTTGTTAATGAGTCTGACACCTCGAGGCTGGGGAGATGGCGCTGTCAGGAAAGTGCTTACAGTGCACAGCATCAGAAACTGGGTTTGGATTCCTCACAGAACTGAGGAGACTAAGACAAGCAAATCCCTGGGGTTTGCTAGCCACTCAGACAGCCCAGTAGGGCCAATGAATTCCATATTCAAGAGAGAGACTTGGGGAGTACACATGTATGTACACATTTCATACCCATACACATAAATCATATGAGCACGTGCATGCACATAGGTGTACATGCATGCACATACACATAAAATAAAGTAAAAACTAAGCTTCATACTCATTTCCTCCATGTGCCTTTGCATTATAGAACAACTGTAGGGTACACTATCTTTATCTATCTCACTTGCTATACATTCTTTCTCCTCTTGAACAATGGTAGGCTTCAATATGTAGTTATCACCTTTTCTTTAAAATGGATATCATTGTCACTTGCTGGCCAATGAGCAGACTACCTGTAGTCAGGAGTTCATGCCCCATCAGTCTCTGGCCAGTGTTATGAAAAAATAACACATCATGACCTGTTACTATAGTGCTCCAATAATGTACATTCAAGTTACTGATACTGCTTCATGGGCCCCTGGCATACTGTGTAACTTTTTCTCAGTGTTGTTCAGATAGGATAATTACTAAGATCTCTCTCCAAGACAATGAATGACTCCTCTGTCATCCCCATTTTACTACTCACTGATCCAGTGACAGTTTAATTATCTTATTGTACTGGTCTAAAGTTTTTATTTGGTTCCTTGTAATCTTCCATATCTCTATTGAGAGCTTCTGGCTTTTCATTCCTTTCTATAGTATTTGCCTCTATCTTGCAGCCTGCATCTAATGTTTCTTTTTCTGATGATATCTACTTTATCATTTCAGTATCGCTGTCAGCTGATTGCCTTCTCTCATGTAAAAGGAGAGTGTTCTTCACAGGCTGGAAACTTCTGGACTGTGTCCTGGACATTTGGAACATTATACTACATTAGTTTCATTCAGCTGTATTACAAATTACTTCAACTATCAGGTGCTTGAAACAAAAACATGTATTGTCCCACAGTTCCTTCAGAACTTAGATGGATCTTCTCCTTCACTATGCCTTAGTGGTCCAAACAATCAATGTGCTGCTTGGTGGTTTTAATCTGAAGGCTCCTTCTGGAAAGATCAGCATCCAAGCTCCTTCGATGGCTTCGGTCCGTTCATTTTCCTAGTGTTGATCTGAGCATCCCCAGGAGCTCCTCTTCAGTCTTTGTGCTATGATCTTCTCTCAGGCAGAAGCTCACTTATCAAAGTGAAGAGGGACACGGGTGAGAGCACTGTATATGGTGAGTATAGAGACAGCGAGGGAGAGCCATAGGAGAAAGAGAGCTCACCCGTGAATATGGCAGACAGATGTCAGGATGCTTTGTAACCTGTTCAGGAAAGTGATCAGCTTTCTCACCGTTTATCTGTGAGAAGTAAGTCAGATACGCCTTCCAGACAAAGAGAACAGGTTGCACACAAGTTTGAAAGATGGTGTGTGAAGATTACATAAGGCTGTCTTAGAAATGTGTCCACTGCACATGCTCCACTATGTTCATAGCAGCTTTATTTATAATAGCCAGAAGCTGGAAAGAACCCAGATGCCCCTCAACAGAGGAATGGATACAGAAAATGTGGTACATTTACACAATGGAGTACTACTCAGCTATTAAAAAGAATGAATTTATGAAATTCCTAGCCAAATGGATGGACCTGGAGGGCATCATCCTGAGTGAGGTAACACACTCACAAAGGAACTCACACAATATGTACTCACTGATAAGTGGATATTAGCCCAAAATCTAGGATACCCAAGATATAAGATACAATTTGCTAAACACATGAAACTCAAGAAGAATGAAGACTGAAGTGTGGACACTATGCCCCTCCTTAGAAGTGGGAACAAAACACCCATGGAAGGAGTTACAGAGACAAAGTTTGGAGCTGAGACGAAAGGATGGACCATGTAGAGACTGCCATATCCAGGGATCCACCCCATAATCAGCATCCAAACGCTGACACCATCGCATACACTAGCAAGATTTTATTGAAAGGACCCAGATGTAGCTGTCTCTTGTGAGACTATGCCGGGGCCTAGCAAACACAGAAGTGGATGCTCACAGTCAGCTAATGGATGGATCACAGGGCTCCCAATGGAGGAGCTAGAGAAAGTACCCAAGGAGCTAAAGGGATCTGCAACCCTATAGGTGGAACAACATTATGAACTAACCAGTACCCCGGAGCTCTTGACTCTAGCTGCATATATATCAAAAGATGGCCTAGTCGGCCATCACTGGAAAGAGAGGCCCATTGGACACGCAAACTTTATATGCCCCAGTACAGGGGAACGCCAGGGCCAAAAAGGGGGAGTGGGTGGGTAAGGGAGTGGGGGTGGGTGGGTATGGGGGACTTTTGGTATAGCATTGGAAATGTAAATGAGCTAAATACCTAATAAAAAATGAAAAAAAAAAGAAATGTGTCCACTGATAGAAATAACTCAAATATCAACCACTGGATGGCTGGATAAACAAAAATGGGGCTCTTACTTTGCACAGAATAGTATTTAGCTTTAAAAGAAAGATATTTGCTATTCTATGTATGCATCTTGAAGACATCATGAAAGTGAAATACATCAGACACAGAAAGACACATAGAATATGACTTCAGTTTCTGAGACATGCAGAATATTCCAAGACACAAAGACAATGAAGAGCGGTATAGAGAGAAGTTCATGTTTAGGGGATGGTAGCTCCATTGGGGAAGATGCAAATGTTATAGAAGTGACTGCTGGTGATTGCTGTACAATACAACCAAACACTTAAAATAGTGCTTTTATGCACATCTTTAACCATAATTTTAAGAAAGGAAGAAGGAAGAGAGAATAGGAATAGGAGGGAAATGACAAACTGGCCTGTTAATTGCAACGTACAATTTCAGGTCTTGCTCTGTCTAGTCTGGTCTTGAGCGCTTTAGGAGCAGAGGGCTACCTAGAAGACAAATCCACACGACAACCAAACAGGTGCCCAAAGGCCACATAGATGGCATGAAGAAACAACAGTCACAAAGACAGGAATCCTTGATGGGGTTGACCTGAAGTTCCTGAGGAACATACATTTTGCCAAGAAACAGAGCAGAAGAGCCTGGAGAAGATGCAGGTGACGGATACGGGGTGGTGAGCACTTGTGCTGAGGCCCTCGTGGAGACAAAGTAGTTTAAGCTCAAGGTGCCAACGGGTCCCAGCAAGAAGCTCCACCAACTCGCTTTTGCTGATTACCCCAAGCTTGGGAAGTAGATTCATGGCTGCATGACAAGGGTTCAACGTTCTGCCAACCAGGGACAGAGGCTCAAACTAAGGCAGGGACTGCAGCTCCAGCCCAGGCCTGGGTTTCTGCTTTGCTTTGGTTCAGTCTCCCATAGATGCCCAAGGTTCTGTGAAGGCCCTTAGGAAAGGCCTCAGTCTGTAAGTGTAAAGATAGAGGGATTGGCACAATCTCTGCTTTTAAATCCACTTCTTCAGTATTTGCTGATGGCAAACAAACATCTGGTGTTGTTTTCTTATGAATAAACTTGAGGAAGTATCTGAAAACAAAATAAAACAAGCAAACAAACAACAACAATGAAAACCAAAAAGGCTTCAAGCCTGGTTGAAAGCTTATGGATGCTATTGATGTTTTCAGCAGATGTTTGATATGCATTTATGTAGAAAGTTCCACTGTTGATTTACCAGTCTTAAAGCCTTAACTGGGTTCCATCCAAATACCACTCGGTAGTCAGTCTGGGACTTACTCATTGGTCTTTTCCATAGCATACTTTTAAGTTCATCTCCGTCCACGCTCATCTCTGACATAAGCCTAAGAATTCAGAGTTTGAAGGAGTCCATTTCTCAAGGACTTCTCTTTCCAGAGCTCTCTGGAACATGACTAGCCTTGCTGTCTTTGGTACCTTACCCTTAGCTCCCATGGTTCTGATCTCCAGGTCCAAGAGATAAAACAGCAACAAAGAAGCAAACAGAACCCTAACTTCCCACCTTCTTTTCTAAAATGTGTTT